>NC_136072.1:682649085-682956093 GCF_964261635.1 Lissotriton helveticus | reverse complement strand
CAAGAAGATTGGTTGTTCTTTGGATCAATAGATGTTGGGTACGACATATTGATATGTGATATGTGATACTGGCTTTGTAAACAGCTATATTTCCTGTCCTCTGTTGTGGAATAATCTCCTCAATATATGAATAATGAGTGATACATTTATTGATGCTTGAATATATATCAAGGACCACTGTTCTTTGCATTATATCGGCAGCCATCCGCAACACTGTCCCTGTTCCTCACAGCCCCTTCCACTGTGTACAGAACACTTTGCGGTGGACTTTGAAGGTAACTTTTTTAATGGGACTAACCAGGTCTCTGTATCCGACTTCACCATGTGACTTTCCCCTGTTCTCGCATGACCAGATTACTGCAAGTGGAGCTTTCTGATAGTTGTCGTTGTGTAATATAATTTATTACATTTTACTCTATTTTTTTAATTAGTGAAGGATTTTTCTTGCATTGTGTTTTCACTTTATTACTGTTTGAAGTGCTCCATAAATACTTCACGCACTTCCTCTATGTTAGGCCTGACAGCTTCATGGCAAGCTGAAGAACCGGGTTTTCTTAGAACCCAGCTGTGCCAGGGATACACGCGAAGTCTTCGGATTCACCTGTCTTGGCATACAGAGACACGGAATACTTCTGGGTGGTGTCAGAGATCAAATTTATTAGCTGCAGCTAGTAACAGTAAACCAAGTAATACAACACGGTGTACAACTCAGGAAACTGCTCAATTTTCGTAGAGCAAGACATCACCTTTTATCCTACATTTTGCTCATTACAAATGCACACCCACTGCGGCAAATTCTGACGAATGAAATACATTTTCCCACACATTATTACATTCCAAAAGCTCACTTTACATTGTACCAACCCACAAGTTAATTATTAGGAATGTCCCAAATTCGATTACCACAAGCCGGACAAACCCATAATTGAAAGCACTACCCATGTAATGAAAAGACATAAGGAAAGAAACCAATTCAGATGCTGAGTAGGATAAGATATGTGCAAGAAACTAAAAGTTAACGATATCCTGAACATTGATTGGCAATTTCAGACAACGAGCAGCTAGAGAAATTGGCCTCACAAAGGGTCAGTTTCAGGTGACGGGGTCAGCATCTTGCAGTTCACTTGTAAGTCAGAAAAGGCCTAGTTAATACGTACAAGAACAACGAAGCCCATGCAACTTTGTTCGTTCATTTACCTCCACGGCCTACGTGATGGCAACACAAAATGGCGTCACGAACAACTCAAACAAAATGGAGTCTGGTCCCGAAAACCACGGAACCTCAGACCCTCCTTTTGCCATTACGTAGGCAATGACCTAAACTCACGTCAATCTGAATCCAGGTCTATGTCTATTCTCATCAGGTCATCAAGGTGTTGCTGTAACATCAACTTATTATCCTTCACTTCTCTCGGGACGGGTCTTCTCACACAGATTGTAGCACAAAGACTACAAATGGCGGGACCACACTGGATGCATAAATAACACGAGAAAAGGATAGCTAAAGTCATACCAAGGAACATCAGAATCTTCCATCCCCATTTGGGCAACAGTCCCCAAATCCATCCCATCAATGACCAGTTCCCTTCGTCTACATGTATAGACTCAGCGGACTTATGTAACTTCAAGATGGCTTGGTACACTGTCGGGGCGTTATCCGGTATGAAAACACAGCAACTAGACCCGATCAATTTACATACTCCACCTCTATCTGCAAGTATAATACCTAAAACAATGCGGTTCTGTAACGTCATAAGACGATCCGCTTGAAGCTCAGCGTAATATTACTAAGGGCACCTGCAGTCTCATTTATAGTGGCCTCAACCACTCTCGTAAGCTGACGAATATTCCTACTATTAACCATAGGAGCCCAAAAGGGCACGAAACCCTTAAAGAAGTCTCCAACTTCTTGTGCGACAGTATCTTTTGCATTGATAACACCTCTACCATATCTTGTCTTATGGTAATTGAAAGCAGCTGTATATGTAGGGGGAAGCAAAAATGCCACATAACATGTACCTGAGAAATCAGATGGCAACCATGTATATGCTCTGTCGTGACAAACAAAATACGTGCCTTTAGCTGGCACGAACAGTGGAGATTTCTGGGACGTATAGACATATGTGTGAACACACACACTCTTACCAAGCTGATCTCTCGGATTCTGACCATTACCTTGCAGACAAAAATGACCTCGGTGGGGTACAATCCAAATAGGAGGAGACCTTCTCTGTCTCTCCTTCTCTGTCAGACTAATGCTATATTTAGTCTTGTTCCAACTAATATATGCTCGTACCTCATCCTTGGGGATAGCATTATATGCATCAATATCTGTGATCATATCTACTATTCCCTGTATCAAGGCATTATTACTCGCATTATCTTTAATGGAACGTACAGGAGATGCTTCATTTGCATAGATAAACATTGCTTGGAGTGCCCATACTGACCCATTAGGCATAAAAGGCAAAACCAAATATGGCATTCCCTTATCTGTCGTATGCGGCATAAGACCACATACCCAGCAATTCGTGGTATTTACTACTAGCTGATGCTGATGCAACATCTGTATAAACGAATTGTTCACAAATTCTGATCTTCGTGTCTGTTCATGTTCAGGCAACGTATGAAACTCATGTGGAGAAATAGTAGAAAAAGAAAGAGTAGGTTGGGACGTAGATGCAATCGTCTGTTGTGTAACATAGACAATCCAACCCACACAAACCAACGTAATATTCAAAAGCATCAAGAAACACAATATTAAAAAACATTTGCTACGAACCAATGTACACATTTTCGCTTTAGGATCAATTCTCTTAACAACCTTATCAGACTCAAAAAACTCCATCCTCTAACGTGCTGCTCACGGCTATTACCTTCTTCACTTAAGTGTGCGTCAAGATCGTACTAACGACCATGAACCACAGACCTTTCGTCAATTCGGGGCTCACCCCTTAAGGCTGTACCGCGACCCTGCAGCGGAGTCCGGATGGTGACTCGAAAGAGGAAAAAGGAAAAAATTCTCTTGATCTGACAATGTGTAATTCACTACATTAAAAAATTCAGATTTTATTTGTCCATTAGTTCAGTCTTTCTTAGTCGTAGCGCTCTTTGCCAGGCACAGTTTGATCTTGAAAAAGTGTTTCCGGATCCGTCGTGTCGAGTCTCAGATGAGGTGGCACAGCAGCTTCGTCCTCTCATTGTGACTGAGTCCATATCAATTGCGCATCACTAAAAGGTATAAATCTAGGACTTCTCTCACATTCGGAATCTGCTATACCATCCCTCACCCACTTGTCATACGGTAAGGGCAACAGAACCTTCTTACAATGGGTGGCATGCACCCAATTCTTTTTACCAGCTACTCTAACAGCAGTCCGAGTTGACAATAAAACTAAATGTGGTCCAGTCCATCTCGGCTCCAAGTTCTTAGTTCGTTGAAAATTCTTGGTCAAGATGTACTCTCCAGGTTGGATCGTGTGGCCTGGATCCGCAGTAACTGTCGGCAAACTGTCATAGACCTGTTGGTGGAGAACACGCAATTTAGCAGTCAAGTCATTTAAGTAATCCACCAACATAGGGTACTCGATGTCACTAAATTTCTTGGGCCGTGGCACACCCCAAACATTCGCCGGACGACCAAAAACAATTTCGTATGGGCTAAGTCCCACACGAGAATGCACTGTCGTCCTTGTTGACAAAAGAGCCAACGGCAAGGCATCTGGCCATGTAAGACCAGTGCTCGCTTGTATCTTAGCTAACTTCAACTTCAAAGTGCCATTATAGCACTCGACAAGTCCAGCAGACTGGGGGTGATTCACAGCATGGAATTTCTGATTAATACCCAAACCCGCACACACTTTCTTCATGATTTGGCCCACAAATTCACTCCCATTGTCGCTCCATACAATTCTCGGCAAACCATATCTGGTGAAATACTCTTTGAGCAAAACCTTGGCTGTAGACAAGGCAGTATTATCCTTTAGGGGGTAGGCCTCTATCCATCTGGAAAAGGCACAAACAACCACAAGAACATACTTCAAATTGTTGCATCTCTCCATGTGAATGTAATCTAGCTGTATCACCTCAAACGGATACGTCGAAGGAGCAAAATGACTAGCTGGAGTTGGAGTTCCCTTTCCAGGATTATACTTCAGACAAACCATACAATGCTTCACCACATTCTCAGCACATTTCGGAATTCTAGCATTCTGCCATACTGGAGCCAACAACTTACATATTCCTTTCGAACTTATATGAGCCATTCCATGAGCCATAGTAACCACTGGGAGCACATACGCATCAGGCAACAACCATCGCTGGTGTTCTGACAACTCAACCCAACAACCAGTCGAATCCAACATACCCGTACTTTCTCTACACATACTCACTTCTTTCTTAGTAGCTTCAGCCTGAATCAACTTCACACTTTCTATTGTGTCTTCACACATTCCACCAGCCATAAGCCAATTAGCAGGGCCTGCAACATACATTCGGCTCATCATGTCTTTCGCCGTTTCCTTCGCAACTTAATCCGCAAACCCATTTCCTCGACCCACATCATCCACAACTTTCTTATGCGCACTACACTTCACAATTGCAATCTGCTTTGGAAGAGTAAGTGATTCAAGAAGTTCATTCACTAACTGCCCATGCTGAATTTTCGTACAAACGTCCGAAACAATATACACGCTCTAGTCAATGCAATCAATTCTGCTGCTTGCGCAGAATTTTGTGCTATACGTGCTGTTTCAACAACTGTGTGTAAAGTTGTGACAGCATATGCTGCAGTCGTCTCACTATTCAGAAGCTTGAAACACAAACCATCTATCCATAGGGTACCATCAACATTCGTAAGAGGAGTATCTTTTAAATCAACTCTAGCCTTCGTTTCCTCCTCTGTCCGGAGAAAGCAATCATGCTGTTCTTGAACATCTGTCTCTACAGAAATCGGCAACAACGTAGCTGAATTCAACACATTGCATCTTTTGATGTGCACATGGCTAGCCAACACTGTCAACTCATAACCTGACAAACGTGCACTAGTAAGGTGCTGTATCTTGGTCCTATTCAATAAGGAATCCACTGCATGTGGGACCATCACAATCAACGCATAATCCAATACCAAACCAGCAGACTGTCGGATAGAAACAGCCGCTGCCGCTGTAGCTCTCAAAGAACTCGGCAACGCTCTAGCTACCGGATCTAACGTAGCTGAAAAATACGCACATGGACGCTGCTTATCTCCAAATTGTTGCGTAAACACTGACAATGCACAACCTTCTCTCTCGTGTACATCCAATGTAAAAGGCTTGCTGTAGTCCGGGGTACCCAACACCGGAGCAGAACACAATGCATCACGTAATTCAGAAAACCTTTTCTGACATTCGTCAGACCAAGGGAGAGGATGCGGAGTATCTTTAAGAGTCAGCGCTAACAGAGGTTTCGCTAACAGGGAAAAATTCGGAATCCACTGTCTACAATACGACATGATACCTAAAAAGGCACGCACTTCTCTCTGTGTTGATGGCACACTCATTTGGGCAATCGCTTGAATTCGCTCTGGGGTCAATCGTCTTCCCTCCTTCAACAAGAGATGACCTAAGTAGGTTACTTCTTGGCGGCAATACTGTAACTTTGAAAGTGACACTTTATGATGAAGGTCAGACAAATGTCGTAACACGAAAGAGAAGCTTCTTTACAAATCTCTTCGTCATCAGCAGCAATCAGCAGATCATCAACATACTGGATTAGAGTAGCACCAGAAGGCAACACAAAATTATCAAGCTGAGTTTTCAACGCCTGACTATAGATGGAGGGACTTTCACAATGACCTGGAGGTGCGCGCTTAAACCGGAAGCTTCGGCCTCCTAAAGAGAAGCCGAAAATATCTCTACTCGCCTCAGCAATCGGAATACTGAAGAAAGCATTCTTCAAGTCGATAACTGAAAACCAGGCAGCCGCAGCAGGAATCAGAGTCAACAAAGCAGTGATGTCAGGAACAACAGGAAACTGTGGCACGACAATTTTGTTGAACTCTCGAAGGTCGATCACAAACCGATACACAGGTGGCTGAGAAACATCAGTACGTTTAAGGACAGGCAAAACAGGACTGTTACACACATTACCTCTCGTTTCTTCAATTACACCCTTCTCAACCAGATCATAGATAATCGCCAAAAGAGCTCTCTCACCATCGCTAGATATCTTATATTGCGGAATACGAGGTAGCCTAGCATTTGACTTAAGAGCAACAACATAGGGTGGAACCTGCAAAAGACCAACATCATTGGGGCCTGTAGCCCAAAGCGTATCAAGAAGCGAACGCAATTCCAGTGGAAGGCAATCTTTAGACAAATACATTGGAGAAATCACTTTCTTACTCACGGTAAGATGTACTCCCGCAGGAGAACAATGCAATGTCGCATACAATCTTTTCAGCAAGTCCAAACCCAACAGATTCTCACCACAACCAGTCGTTAGAATAAGGGGAGCTTCCAATTCACAAGGGCCAATAGAAAGGGACAAAGGACTAGAAACCGGATTACGAACTGGGGCGCCTGAAAATCCTACTGAAACATTCGTCAAGCCAGACAAAGGTGCGCCAGGAAGTTTAGAGTGCATGATAGAACTCTTTGTCGCACCAGTATCCAAAAGAAAAGGTTCTCCAACACCTGATGTAATCACTTCAACATAAGGTCCACTCTGGTCTACTGGAACTGACACTACTCCCTCACTTTGTCCATGGCTGTCCTAGCTATCATTATAACCAGCACTCTCACCTTCAACACAGTAGTCCTCAGCGTAGTACTGGGCAGACTGAACAGTCAGAACATTCTGTCTATCGAAATAATTCGCAGAATTCTGAGGGGGAAAGGAACGTTCATTCTGGGGAAACACACCACGTCCCCTACCCCTAGGAGCTTGCTGGAAACCACCACGACCTCTCTGAGCAGATACACCATTCGCACACTGTAGCAAAGCCGGACAACTGTTCTTAAAATGACCTTCCTCTCTACAGTAAGCACACTGATTAGGACCTGGAAAGAATCGCGGAGCGTAAGGCTCGGGCTTCTGTAACAATCTCTGAAACTGTGGAGGTTGCTGAAACTGAGGCTGATTCGGACGAGGCGGATAAGCTTGCTGCAAAAGAACTTTCGTCTTTAGATCTCTAGTTTTCTTCTCTACTTTATCCTTCTCATCTTTATCCCTATTCTCGTAATATTGTGCAGTAGCCAATATCTGGGCCGACGAAGAAACAGCCCATGAACTCTCAGAATCCTTTAACTTATTAGAAAGTTCAGGAAGCAAATTAAAGACAAATTTGTCCACGAACAACCTTTGACCACCTTCCGTACTCATATCCTGACCACTATGATCGATAAACGTCTCCTCAAACTTAGTAAAGAAATCGGACACACTTTCATCTTTCTTTTGTTTGCATGCTGCTAACTTATCCCAATTCACTCGTAAAGGAGGCATCATCGTTTTCATCAGATTAATAATCCTACCTGGTAATTCTGCAACTAAGAGTTCAGGTTTGGCACCTCCTACCTGCCGACCATCCGCAGCAGTAATATTCGCCCACGTATCGCCCAATTCTGGCGAATGATCCTCATGACGGATCTTCGCCCACAAAGGTTGCGGAACTACATTACCCATCAACATATCTATGTCAGCTAGATTCATAATACATGCATCAACTGTCTGGGACAACTCCTTGTAATAACCAGCAGGATTCTTACGGGGGTCAGGTAAGGTCTGCTTAAGAGCCAAGACCTCTGCTCTCTTCCAAGGAACATGTACCCACACTCGCTGAAAATGAGCCTTTGCAGCCGCAATACCCAAATTAACAATAGCCTGAGCTGCGTCTCTCCATACAGGAGGAACCTCTCTCATAGGATACTGCTTCACTTTCCTCCTAACAGAGGAATCAGGTTCGTGCAATGTCTGAGGCGGAAGCCTAGATCTGAAAGCAAGTATCGTCTCTACGGCGTCTGTGACATCAGACTCCACTATCGTCCCTTTAGCAAATTCTGACTGAACATCAAGCACTTCCTGCGGAATCGGACCCAACTCATTATCTTCCCATTCCTGACGCAAAAAGGTACACATTACATCAAAAACATACCTTTGTTTGGGTGGATCCCACTGAAAGAAAACATCCATAATCGCTGACAAATTATACCTAGAAGCATTTAAAATCCATCTACGAGCCAGCAAATCCAACACTGTCCGCTCCTCAGAACTAGGAAGCTGACTACGACTTTGCTTACGTTCCGACACAGGGGTCATATTCAGTGACCCAAACAATGGAGACAACAAATTAGCAACAGTCTCAGTCATTTGTTTTCATGCAGAAGGAGAAGAAGCAGATATAAGAACAGGAGATTAAGTATTTTGAGGCAAAAGAGGTGTAGGGAAAGGAATAGCAGGGTCGGAGACACAGGAATAGAAGGCAAAGGAATTTGAGGCAAGGCCGATAACAAAGCTGGCGACCCTAAAGGGGGTTGCGCAGTAGGAGGGAGAACCATCTGTGGAGCACCGGGTGATTGAACAACAGCAGGAGGCTGAACAACAAAGGGTGCAACAACCGGGGGTAATGGAGGCGCAGTAGCACCTTGCACATAAGGGGGTGGCAGTCTCAGTAAATGAGAGATGAAAGGATCTTTTTCAGGATCTTCAATCACTTTTGGAGGAGAAGGCGGCAAGGCCGGATAACATTTATCTATAGCCATGCAACGTTGTCTATCTGAGACTTCACTCTCACGCACTTCTCCATCTTCCTTAAACTGCCTAGCAGCTTGTAGTACTGACATATTCTTATCTTTCCTATCTCTCTTTGCTTGCTTAATTTCTTGCTGTTTGGCTTCCTTTCGCCAAAGGCGGAAAGAGTCAAACATCGCCGGCCGGGCTTTCTTCCTAAATAGGGCAACTTCCAGATTATCTAAGATACTTAACTCGAAACTACCATGTTGGGGCCATCGTAAAACACCATCTTGCTTCGTATAGCGGACCCACACTTCGTTATAAGTAATAGGACCCACTCCGTGTTTTGAATAGAGCTCATAAAATGGAGGTCCAACCGGAGGTATCGGACACGAATCCTCCAATCGGGAATCCCCGTTGCAACCACAACTAAACCATTTCCTAATTTTGCTAAGACCCGGCATCTTATAGCTCACTAATCTAGCTTCAAACTTCAAGGGGTTATCAACTATCGATACCCTCGTAAATATACGAGCCCCTCGGCTTCGATTTTTGCAAAAATCAAATCAAAACCAAGAATCAAAACAAAGTCGTGGGAGCGACCCAATTATACTTAACCAAAGTATCTGTCACGCCACCAGAAGACCGTTTATCGTCTCGCTTTACAAAGGATCAATCAAGGGTCCAAGACAGGGTGACAGTCAGGGCAGCAATCCTTCGTGGCCGTCGGAAAACGGGAAGCCTCGCAGAAAACACCTTCGGTCCACGTCGACATGCAGGGGTCGATGAAGTGGCGGCCTTCCTCCAGAATTTCCTCACGTGGCTCCTCACGATCCTCAGGCTTGGACCAGTACCGCTTGAAGTCGCCCCACGCGGGGCGCCAACTGAAGAACCGGGTTTTCTTAGAACCCAGCAGTGTCAGGGACACACCCGAAGTCTTCGGATTCACCTGTCTTGGCATACAGAGACACGGAATACTTCTGGGTGGCGTCTGAGATCAAATGTATTAGCTGCAGCTAGTAACAGTAAACCAAGCAATACAACACGGTGTATGACTCAGGAGACTGCTCAAATTTCGTAGAGCAAGACATCACCTTTTATCCTACATTTTGCTCATTACAAATGCACACCCACTGCGGCAAATTCTGACGATTGAAATACATTTTCCCACACATTATTACATTCCAAAAGCTCACTTTACATTGTACCAACCCACAAGTTAATTATTAGGAATGTCCCAAATTCGATTACCACAAGCCGGACAAACCCATAATTGAAAGCACTACCCATGTAATGAAAAGACATAAGGAAAGAAACCAATTCAGATGCTGAGTAGGATAAGATATGTGCAAGAAACTAAAAGTTAACGATATCCTGAACATTGATTGGCAATTTCAGACAATGATCAGCTAGAGAAATTGGCCTCGCAAAGGGTCAGTTTCAAGTGACGTAAGTCAGAAAAGGCCTAGTTAATACGTACATGAACAACGAAGCCCATGCAACTTTGTTCGTTCGTTTACCTCCACGGCCTACGTGAGGGCAACACAAAATGGCGTCACGAACAACTCAAACAAAATGGAGTCTGGTCCCTGAAAACCACGGAACCTCAAAGCTACCAGAGGATTAAGTACAGGTTTAATTTGTTGTTTGCTTGTGACTTCACCCTGACAGAAATCGTGGCTGCTGCTTGAGTAGTGTGTGCCCCATCCCCCCCAATATGATTCTCTTGAGATAGGCTAGCATTGTTGAAATCAGAAGTTTTCCTACTCCAACAGGAACACTTTGCCAAGTCAGGTCCCCTTGTGTCAGGAACACAGGCTGTCCCAGACACGTTTTTGCATATTTTGGCCTCATCCATGAGATAGAGTCAAATGGCACCGTGACACATGAACCACATCATGGCATACCCATCGTCCTTAGATCTTTTCAGTTAGAAAAAAAAAAGTGATGAGTCAAATACTTAAATTAATCTCACCGTGTGGTAATTATTCAGAGCTGCAGGTTTTTTGTTGTTCACAATGCTAATCAAGACAGAGATCAACCACATACAGATAAGATGTAGGGGCTTACTTAGAGGTTGACAGACAGAATACATTCCCTCAAATCTGTGGGAGTAACCTATCTACCAGAATCACGGTTCTCCCTGTGTTTTTATAGTCCGGACAACCATCATGTTTACACAGACAGAGCGTTTGCTTGCTCCATCAGTGGAAAGCTTGGACCTACAACCCCAAAGACATTGGGCCATCAGCCTACATTGCATCTGACTATCCGTCCTGCTCAGTGGAAATGTTCTGACATGCTTGCTTCCTGTTCAGCACTCCTAGGATAATCCTGTGTTGCCGAACAGGAAAGCAAAAATCTGGCTCACACATGGTAGGAGGAAATCCCCATTGTATTTTCTGCTCTTCAGAAACTCCAGCTTTGGGAGTTTGATTTTGAAAAAATAAACTTTGCTATATTGCAGCATTAAACATAATGGCCACTCAGCAAAGTAGCAATGCCTTGAAAGCAGTAACCGTGGATGCAGCTGCTCTGAAAACACAGCAATCACTGCTGGCCTGTTGACATTCTCTAAACATGGTGGTCGATCTTCCACTAGGACAGTAGAGTAAATCCTTCTGCTGCACTGACAGACCAAAGTACCAGCAGCAAAACTCTCAAGCGTCTCTTGGTCCTATTACACTTAGAATCTGTTAAGTTTAGATGGAAGTAGTCAACACATTTTGGATTTGTGACAAGTTAACTAATAATCATACAACTGACTAGTGGAAGGCAAGCGAGAATAGTGGGGTTCCTACTAGAGTAGCGTTTTCATAGTAGAGCCTTGTAATGATAAAGTTTTGACCGCAGTTTTCAGATGGTCCTGAGTGATCTGATGATTTTTTTGAGCTAGTCGAGAAAGACAATAGTGGAAGTAGCTGTCTTGTTTTTGTGCAGAATGAGTTCATGGGTATAATCCAATGTAAGACCTAATGTTTTTCATCGGAACAGGATGATGGGGAGAAGCCCTCTGTTGTCAGGATGTGGTGGGAAGTTTGCAGAAGTAGGTTTTCTACAGCTCTCTGCACTACCCAGGAGCTGGGAAAACCATTACAACATCATGCCACCAGGATGCTCTGAAGAATCGCACCAGATGGCAGGAGGGTACAACAGGAAGCACAGAACGCCTAATCCCATCGAAAAAGGGTAATTGGGGCCAGAGATAACCCACTTGGTAATTGCCACTCATGCACAACCTCTTCCTTGTTCTGACAGTTCCCCTGCGATCTGTGGGGCCATGGATGACGAAGGACCCACCATGCTCAGCGGTTTCTCATTTATATCCCCAGGTGCCTGTAGTGAGAAGGGTCCCCAAAGGATGCTGCCCAAGATTGGAGAGTAAAATGCTCATCTCCTTGAAAACTTCTCATATGATGGTGAGGGTCAGGTGCCAAGGATACGATCACAGCCCCTGGGCCTACCTCAAGTGACCTATGTGGTGTGGGACCCCGCAGGTGCTGGGATGTGCACAACATCCTTTCCCCACTACTTCTGAAGAGGTAGCAAGGAAGGAGCAGTGGAAACTGCAGATACCCTGCCCACACACCTGAGTTAGCTGTATAACATTCGTGCCAGCAGCCTCCAGGTGACCACTCCCCTATCTTCACCTTGGTCCTGAAGAAGACCCCGCTCTCAATGCGCAAAATTGGCTGTTCCATTTAGGGGTCGAAACGTCAACATCTTTTCTTTTTTTGTATTGTCAGACATATGTGACAGAGATTATATATCTGTAATTATGTTATGATTTGACATTTAATGCATTTTTCAGGAAACTGTCTGGATAGTACTTTATCAATTCATCAATGTATATATATGCGCACTACTATCCTTCCTCACAATCTCTCCCATGTACTTACCACCTCACTTTACTATGCACCTTTTTGCTCAGAAAATGTCCACTCAGAAAGTGTTTTCTAGTGTATATAAACTGATTAACTTCAATATTGTGATGAAATAAAATCATATTCATTTGGTTGTTAAACTGTATGGTGGTGCTAGACTTTGTTCAGATACAACATATTAACTCTTGTATGCATCTATCTGTCTTAAATTGCTCTCCACTGGGACATTATCTTATTGCACCACACACAGAGCTGAGCCTCTTTGGGCCATGCAGCCAGGAGGCGTGACACAGACTGCGTGTGGGTGCATCACAAGGGAACGAGGCTCCTGCTGCACACCTCACAGAGTGAGTACTTCAAAAAAGAAAAATTCTAAAAATAGCAAAAAAAGAAAGTATTTACAGGCAGGATCAATGACTGGTTGAAACAAGCATTTGCAATGCAATTGGTCTCGCATTTATGTGAGTTTAAGCTATTGGCATTGTTTAAACAAAAACAAAAATAAAAGGCATTGTTATTTGCAATGTCAATAGCTCAAACTCACGTAAATGTGTGACCTATTGCATTGCAAAAGCTTGTTAGAACAGTGAGTAGAAGCACTTCCTTTAAACAAGTGCGGCCGCTAAAGTGAAAGCGGACCACGCTGCAAATTAAAAAAAAATAGTGCTTACCGACTTATGACGAGACCGTGTAACACCATGAGCAAAACATCCAGTCCTCATGGGAGGTAACAAATGGCGACAGGGCGGTAACAAGGAGGGACTAACAAGTCGCATTATCAATCGGAAGCCAGCATTTACCAAGGACAATGAGACCAGCCAATCACAAATATGGGCAGAGAGAAGGCGAGGCTTCAACAGCATAGTCAACTACAGCATGCCTTGCAGAGCAAGCAACACATGCGCACTGCCGCTAGGCTCCACCTAAAAAAGCCTATGACTGAAGGAGCACTTTATGGAATTATTGAGTGCTGGAGAAGAATTAACATATTTGATTGTCAGTGTCTTACAAGAACAGGTGCGCCCAGAAGAAACAGAGAAGGATCAGTAGTGGAGCTCTCATGCTTCCCCTAGCAACTTTTATTGTAGCACACTAATTGACTTCAGGCACTAACAGAGTGACCCTAGGGAGGTTTGCACATTTTTCAAGAAATTCTGAAGCTGGGTTCCTGCTTAGAGACTCTTCAGTGCATGGAATTTACTGTTAATTCTCAGTACTTTCATAGTAAAATAAGTGCCATGGCCATCGTCAAGAGTCCACTGCAACTTGCACCACCCATTGCCCCTCCCCGGGCTGTCAATGACAGTACCAAAACAAACACTAACTATTACGCTCCTACAAGTGTAACAATTCAGACTATTCCAGCCTCACAGAGCTATAAGAATGTCTTGAGCGACAGATATTAGCATGTTTTTATTTATGTTAAATTAATGAATAGCTGTTGCTTTGCTCATCTCCAAATCTGACATTCAACGCCACCATGTGGCAGACTGATAGTCAGTCAGTCAAAAATTCTTTATTTCGCCAAAATAGATAGCATATAAAGTACATAAAATACAAATAATATTATACATTATATATTAGCTAAAAAACAGAATAAGACCACCTGGAAGACTTTCAGTCAGTCAGTCAAAGACTCTTTATTTCGCTATGTATAGATAACATATAAAGTACATACAATACAAACAATATTATACATTATATATCAGCTATAAAACAGAATAAGACCATGTGGAAGATTCCCAAAAGTGGGGGGTTGGCACTTGAAAACAGCATGATAAATTAAGCACTGTTAGTTCTACTGTGGTTGCTACACAACCTTGATTAAAGTAAAGAAAATTATTTTGAAATGCGAAGTTCACCGTTTTAAGCTTGTGTTAATGCAGGTAAATAAATTTCAGTTCTTATTCCAAATAACATCACACATGCTTTTTAATGGTGAAATGTTTCACTAGAATTAATGGGCCTATATTTTGCTGTTTTATTATATAGTGACATCCTGACAATGCCACTAGGACTGAATTTTTATGAATGCTGTTCCAGTGTTTGTGGTGAAGCACATGCATGGTGGTGGTTACTGGGTGTTTAGGGGTTATTGCTCGCTGGTGTTTAACCCCTTGGCCGCGGCGGCTCTGGGGGGGAGGGGTGCTGCGCGGCGCTGTTCATGCTGGTGACGGAACCACTCCGTCACCAGCCACGGGCACGCTGTGCTTGTGACGGAGTGGTTCCGTCACGGCCCCGCCCCTTCAATGGAACGCTCAGCGCAGGCGCGGAATTAATGCCGCGCAGGCGCGGAAATAATACCGCGCAGGTGCAGCGGCCGGACCATGACGGAACCACTCCATCACCAGCACAACGCGTCCGTGGCTGGTGACGGAGTGGTTCGGTCACCAGCATTCAAGGGGTTAAACCGTTAGAGACGCCTTTGATATAAAGGGGTCAGTTAGACATGTAGGGGATTACTTGAATTGTGTGACCTTTCTTTGTTGGGCGTCCTCTGTAGGTTGTTAGCCTGTTAGAGGATGTTACCCTAGCCATTTCCACCTGCCAATCTGTTTTTATTTGTTAATTTGTATATAGGACTAGTTTGTGTGTACATAAAGTACTTTTTTAAAGTTACAGCACTAACTATACAGGGATGTATTAACTGGTGTATATTGAATTACTGAGCTTCTAGCCCACAACACATCCCCTAAGCATTGGACTACTCTGCCTCATTAACCCTAGAGTCAAGTGTACCTGATTCCCAGAGTGAAGGTCACAGTATAGTCCCAGAGCACCAGAAACCAAAGAACTAATTCGTTACAAGTGGGGCCCAGTATAATCTGATTGATCACGGAAACACTGACCCTATTTTCTCACAAGGAGTAATTTGGGTTTTTTGTGGTTTAAGCCTAAGGACATTTTCATGTATCCTTAACTAGTGCTATTTTATGGATCAACATGTGAGGGTGTCCACAAGAACTGCCTTGTTTTCGTACAGCTATGTATCATTAGCCTATTGATGTATGGAGATACCTGTAGATTCATAGATCAACTTCTGAGGCCCCAAGTGCAGATTAAACATAACATGTGCTTGAATAAATCCCTCAAGAACACCATAAGCCATTGTATTTCTCCCTGAGATTTCACCATCCGCCCTCATTACTTGATGTTGGTTGACAGCAAAGGTGGAAAAGCAGTGCAAGACGTTACTGTAGAAGCTCATTCTATGTTGTAGGATATATGATCAATCAAGTCAAATGCTGCCAAGAGGTCCAGACAATGAGTAAACAGGATCCTCTCTAAACCAATATGTGATAGTCATTCTCAAAGCTTTTTAGCAGCTGTTTTAAATCTGCATCCAGAGTGGAAGCCTGATGTTTAACCTTTACGCAGCAGTTTCCAGGCAATGAAGGAGTTCGGTTAAGCTGTAATTAAATGACCCATGCCCATCCCTCATCAGAGGTGTTTGTTGGCCAGAACAAAAAGTAATCCCAGATAACGATTTGTATTTTCAAGAGAGAAAGGATTGGGGTCTCTTGTAATGGGTCTGAGAGAATCCTTTATTGTTCCATAGGAGATACATTAAACGTTGTGGTAGATGACTTCTATTATATCTGCTGTAAAGCCATCCAGACAGCAGTTCGTTGCCATGAGTGGTCGTCTGATGGGAGAAGAAATATCAGGATGAGAAGAAATCTAATTTATTCGAGATTTTTCGGGCATAAAAACAATTGGAGTGGTGTCAGCTTTGATGATGGGCCTGACAGTGAGTTTCGCGATCCATCAAACCGCCAAACCCATAGTGGAGGTGCGGTGGTGGTCAAGGATCGCCGCACTAGTGGTCTTACTGCTGTATTAAAGAATGGCGTTCGGACTGGTTTGGGACTGGCATCCAGTCACCACCGGCAGACGGGTATGTGACGTCGTCGGTCCCTTATATTTGCGGGGTCACATGGCCTGTGATGCCTGTGCTGGGTGGGTGTGTGTGCAAACCTGCCCTCAGGGAGTGGCAGTGACATGCTGACAACTAGCCCAGTGACATGCACACCACCAGCGAGTACGCCGCGACAGGTTGCAACGAGGCCCCCCCTGGGAGCGTGAGTGGAGTGGGCTGGCCTGACATACGCCGGAACAGGGCAGGGCTTGCAAAAATGACTTGTGGGCACTGGACGTGGTTCAGTCCATGTCTGGGCAAGAAAGTGGCTGCTGCGTGTGTCCCTGTTGGGGTGTCCAGGGGACCCTGACATAAATTGCCACGTTGCACCCTCTGACTGCCATCCCACAGGATATGCATCATTGACGCAAGTGAAATCACTGTCCCTACATTCATCCACACATACATACATGAATGAGGAAAGATATGACACAGCAGTGCATCACTGGATGTTTATTGCACATCCAGTGCAGTTGTGCATCTGGAGTGGTACAGGGCAATGCTGAGCATGCTACACAATATGGGCCCATGGAGGGCCAGCCAGAGTCCATCCGTGGAAGACAAGTACTGCGGAAGAGGAGGGGTGTAGTCCGCAGTCTGTTCGCCATGTCATTGGTCATCAACAGGATGTGGTGGTCCATGTAGCTGTCCAAGGTCAGTGCATCTGATTGAATCGGGGGTCAGTGGAAGGTCATGAGGCCACGTGCAAGACCAACCAGGAACAGGCCAGGTGGCGGAAATGAATGCTACTGAACCCTTCTGATCACAGGCACATCCACGTCCTCGTCCCCGGATAGGTGCCCTGCCCCACCTGGGGTGTTGCTGTACCGGCTGCAGCACTGTGTGGCACTGAAACCTCAGGTGCCAGAGGTGGTCTATCTGCCACACTGTGTGGCACTGACACCTCAGGTGCTGGAGGTGGTCTATCTGCCACATTGTGTGGCTCTGACACCTCAGGTGGCGGAGTGGTTAGGCCTGCCGCATAGGGAGGCACTGACACCTCAGGTGCCGGAGTGGATAGGCCTGCCCCACAGGGAGGCATAGCCACACCAGGGTGCGGAGATGTAGATGGTGTGGGGCAGCAGCATTCAATATCAACACGCCTTGTGGCAGCAATGCCATTATGAGGATCTGCAGGGCATGGCAGATCCCAGCTACATTTCGCTGATGTGCAGCGGTGGCTGATATCCTTTCCACTTCCATCCACACCATGTCCTCCTTGAGCCTCCGCATCTATGGCAGCTCATGGCTGGTATCGCTGGAGCCACTCTGAGCGGACAGATGTTCTTCTCTCCGTGTCATAACTCCAGAGATGTCAGTCAGGGCTCATTGGAGACCATGTAGCAGGGCTACACACCCAAGGATGGCGTCAATTTTGGCTGCCATGTTGCCGAAGCCCAACTGCACCTGCTCTGCGGTGTCCCTCTGGCACTCCAGCACACGGTGTTGGAATGCCATGTGTTGTTCGTCGGGTTCTGAGGGGGTGCTGGGGCTGTTGGTGCCTCCTGCTGGGTGGTGTGGGTAGTGGGTGGGGTCTCCTCGATGCAACTGGCCTGCCCTGATCCTGGAGGTGAGTTGCGGATGAGGTCAATGATGTATTGGATGGCTTCGCTGTCGATGCTGGTGTTGTCCTCATCATCATCAGTGAGGAGTGGCTAGGACTGCTCTGCAGAAGGTGTTGACGGTGCCCCTGCAATGTGAAGGGGAGATGGTGTATTACGATGTGGCCATATGTATGTAGCTGCATGGTACATGTTGTCATTCAGACAGCATGGCTTAGTGCATTGTGACAGTCTGTAGATCTGGGCGGGGTCCCACAGTAATTGTGGGTGTGCACTGTGCTCTGCTTGATTGTGCATGTGTGCCATTGGGGCCCTGCCACCCGTCCCCCAGTACCTGGTGGTCACTCACCCTGTTGCGGTTGTGTTGTGTCCTGTCGAGCAGTGTCCGATCCCCAGACTCCGGCTACAGTCTCCGCACTAATGACTGTTGACACCTCCATGTCATCCAGCTCGGGCTGTGGCGCTGGGCCCCCACTCCAGTCGGCGTTGCTGCCTTCCGGTTGGCGGAGAGATTCTACTTGGTCCGCCGGTTGATGTCATTCCATCGCCTCTTGACCTCGTCCATTGTCCTCTTGTTCTCACTGACGGCATTTACTTTGTCCCTGATGTCCTGCCATATTTCATTTTTGGTGCCCAATGACACGTTGGAGGTGATGAACAGTTGTTGATGGTGTTCCATCACCTCCATGAGTATGATCCTGTTCGCCTGCTGACTGAACTTCGTCTTCCTCTTCTTCTTGTCCTTGCCCTTGCCTGTCCCCGAGGTCCCGGGCTGGTCGTCCAGGGCGCTTGTGGGGTTGTGCTCGTCCTCTGCGCCTGCTCCGGCTGCCTCCATGTTGCTTTGGTGTTGGTCAGTTTGTGTTTGTGTGTTTTTTCTACTTTTATGGTGATTTTTACCGCCTGTTAGGTGTGTGTTGCAGGCCTGGCGCTGCTTGTCGCTGGTTTCCTCTTCGCGCTTGGGCCCATCACAAGTTTTTGGGTGTTGTGGTGTGTGTTTTTGTCACCATTGAGGTGGTTGTATTGCGAACATTGTCCGTGGTTTCAGAAGACTATCGCATGCATGAATTCCACGTTGTCACTGGGTTATTTTCCCGGGATGGGCTGCGTTATGCTACTCTTGCGGTAGTTATCACTTGTTCTTGTGAATATACCCCTTAGAGCGTAACTCTGTCTTCAATAGGTGATAATTTATTAGAGAAAATGTGTCAAGAGGGTGCTTTTGGAAGAGATAACAAACTGCTTTTGGATAAAGTCAACTTTAGCTGAGCAAATGGCTAAATTATACTCTCTTTGTATGCTTCTTAGTTGGGTCATCTGTAAAAGAGAATTGATTTTATGTAATGAGTTTTATTTGGTTTGTGATCACTCTTTTGTTGCATAAGGATTATGAGAACCAGAGCTCACTGGCATTTTCATACTTTTTTAGCTTAATTCGAGCTACTGAGTGAATATTTGGCTGAATTGTAAATCAAATGATGTAATTGTATGTAACAACACTTTTTGTTGATGCCACTAACACTATTGAGCTACTTTGGTTTGGACTAATAGTAGCACTTTGTTTGTCATGTGATTGATCAAAATATTGTGATAACAAATCCATCATTGTCAAAAAATGTTGAAGGCAAGTGTTTTGTTTATTTACGACTTTACAATAAAATCAAATTTTAACATACAGTTTACTAAAATATTATTTATTATGTATTGTTGTGTCATATTTTGCTTTCAGATAAACATTTATGTTCCTTGAAATGCATTTTTTATGATTTTCAAACACAATTATCATAACATATATTGATTTGTTGAGTTTATAAGGAAATTAGGGTTGCATTGTTTAGTTATGTATTAATTAATTGCAATTGATTCATTTGTTATATTTGATTTTGCTTGGTATTTATTTGCAGTTCTAATTGTGTTTTATATAGTTTATTACATGTAAGATTCAGGTTGTGAGGTTTATTTCAGGATTGGGGTAGTTTTTAAATAAAATATACAAAAAAATGTATTACTTGACTTGTGTTATTTAATCATTTTTTAATTTTGGAATTATTTTCTATATGTTAATTTATAAAAGAAATATTTGTGTAAATATATTGCTTTTATGGCTTTTGGGGTATTTTAGGAGTTAGGTCAGCAATGTCATTTTTAAAGTGTATATTCATTATTGCAAATTGTTAAATATTTTACATTTTGTTATTTATTTGTTTGAATGTTTTATTATTGTATAGGTATTTATTGATTTCTGAAGTACTGGTTTCTTGGGTAGTGATTTGTTTGAAAGTAAAAATGTTGGGTATTGGGATACTACTTTTTAATATTATGACTTATTCGATAAAGCTATTAAATGTACAATTCTAATACATTTGTTAATTTTGAAGAATATTTTAATGCTTTTGAAAACGCTGCTTAGAGTTTGTATTTTTTATGTTTTTATTTACATGTTTGAAATAATATTTAATATCTATTTACATTATTTGGGTGGAGGATTTCTGAACCTTCCCCAAAATATACACCTTTCCAATGTTTATTTGACTGGAGGTAAATATCTCCGCCCCGTGCTTGTATGGACTTTCCACTATATTGTTACACTGGAGCAGGAATAGAAAGTCTGACATGTTAAAGGTATGCCCTTCCATCAACTTCTGTTACACATGGGTTAGAATAATAAATCTGCCTACCTCCTGCATGCATGCATTATCCCCTGTGTTTGTTAGACTGGAGTTACAATAGTAAATCTGCCCCCCTCCACCCTGTATGCATTTTCCCCAGTGTTTGTTGACTCAAGATAGAATTGGAAAGCTTACCCCCACAATGTACACATTGTCCACAGTGTTTGTAGAATTGTAGGTAGAATAGTGTACTTAAACTGGCTTTATTTGTTTATCTTTTAATGACTTTGCACTGCAATTGTGCTACCTTATGTTACCTTGTAGTTGTTTTAAGATATGTTCAGCACTTTGACCTTGAAATTATATGTTTTTTAAATGATTAGTGTTATTTAAATATGTCTTTATTCTGCTTTTTTAAATTATTTATTATTTTGTTTTCGTATTTTTGCACTTTTATACTTATCCATGAAAGTTTACTTGTACTTTTGATTATATGGCCCCATTCACAAGGGAATGTTTATATTAATTGATTTCCTCATATGTAGATCAAAACCTACACCTAAGTTTATATCTCCCCTTGAACGCAATTGAAAATTTCCACGTGTAGGTTTACATTTACGGCCTGATTCTGATGCGGGTTGGAAAGCTTCCCGATCGAATCGGTTTGGAAATGGTTTCCGACCCACTCGGATTGGGAGAGTCCGACTGACGGAGTACGATGCATCCGGATGCTTCCCGATACAATTTGGATGGACTCCTATTGACTTCAATGGGAGCATATGTTCCTAACCGCATCATAATTGGGCCCACGGTCGGAAAGACACGTACCCGATCCAATTTGGAAGGAGCAAATGCCGTTAGGAGGCCTTCCTAACCGCATCAGAATCAGGCCCTAGGTGGGAATGCTTTCCTAACCGCATCAGAATCAGGCCCTAAGATGTAGACTTTCCCTTCCCCACCCTTTAGAGCGCCATTAGTGTTGGACTTGCCACAATATTGGATGGGAGATATGTATTATTTTAATTTTGATTTTATATATTTAAAAATATATTATTTATAGCACTCTGTAAAGTACTTTAACTTCATTAAAAATAACATTTAAAATTTTTACTTTGACAAAATATTAAAGAAAAATGTAAATTAATGTATTTATTTTTTATTTAAAATAGTATTTAATTTCATTTATTTCATTTGTTTACCTAAGTGGCATTCCCTGCTTCTTTTGGTTGCTATGGTAATGCACCATTGTACCAGCAGCTCGCCATGTGTGGTGCTCACTCACTCCACGTGTAGGCTGGAGTACATTTAAACCTGCTTTTCAGTAGCCAACACTGCAGTATATTTAAATGTGTATTTTGTGAATAACAATTATCTTACTCTTGTATGGATATTAGCATGTGACTCAATTTTCCAGAACCGCATCCATTTTTTAAAAATTATTCCCAATTTCCCCACCATCACTACTTGTTCCTCCCACATTTGATAGAAAAATCTATACATGTATGTGTTTGTGGAGGTCTCTGCCACCAGGATGTAAATATCCATGAAGAAAATATGGGGACAATAGAGCTCCCTGGCCAGGAGATTGTGATTTGCACTTTAGAGAATGCAAAGCTGTTCTCTTTTATATACTCCAAAACAGCGTTAGTGAATAGGCCCTTTTGAGAGTAAATTCGATCATTTTTAGGTTGATATTTTGACTGCAATTTATTTGTAGTCAACATTTTGTCATACAACCACTTAAGTGATGTGAGGACAAGAATATGGAAGGGAATGGGAAAGTGGTTCGACGGTCAATTACAACAGAAGTAAGCATCAAATGGTGTCGGAGTCACCTGTGATTAATTAATAAATGCTGGTTTAGCTGTTGTGAGTATGTTGGACAGAGAGTTGAAGGAAGATAGTGTAGGATGGCAAAAGCGGATGGCAACAAAAGTAGTTTGGTGCACATTATTTTAGCTTCAAAGCAGTACCTAATAAATCAGTCTTAAGTTAATACAGGAAGACTCTGTTCAACAGTGGACGTCAAAATGCTTCAAGTGGTACATGGACCTAAAAGCAACATGCTACTAAGGAGGGACAGAAATGGAAGTAAATATCTCCTCTTTGGGTGTACTTCATCTATAGAAGACATCCAGAACATTGAGCTATGGAAATCTAAAATATGCATCAGAACCTATGTATAGTATGTGTACACATACAATACTTCAGGACTCCCCAAGGTACTAAAAGACTTGCAATCGCTTGAGGCAATCAGCTTCTTATTGGCAATGCAGCATAGCCCTCGGACAAACAGATGTAGTGTACATAGGTCAACAGGAAAGCCAAAAAGGCTTCAGATCTAAGCCTCATATTTCCAATTAGTCCCCCAAAATGTTTTTTTTTACACTTTGCTATCATGTTTTCTGACTAGGTAGGCTCTTAAGGGCCATTATGTAGTGTGCTAGCACTTGGTTACATTGCGTGTTAGCCATAGGGATGATATTGAGGTATGGAAGGCATCTAGGATGGAATCTGCTTTTGATGAGGGTGAGCTTTATAATTTGGACAGGACTCCACTACAGTCTGTAATGGTACCAGCTGATTTCACCAGTGTTACCCAGCAGGGCGCGACCTTACTAGAAATGCTCAAAGGAGAGTTCAAGGGCCTTTTACACAACTGGGCTAAAGGGTGGCCGATGGTAACGGCAGGCTCTGGTAATGTAGGATACTCAGGCTTGGGTGAAGAGAAAGTAGTGTAAGTTAGCCAGTCAGATGGGTTCTAATTTAACCTTCACCTAGCTGTCACTATCATTAGCCTATCATTGCGTAGTGCACATTCCTACTGGTGAATTAACTAAGGCATTTAGAATAGATTGACCGCCTTGAGGGCTCTTCAAAAGAACAATTGGAAAATAAATTTTTGACCTTAGCCAAGTTTACATTCAACAACTGGTGCTGCATTCTTTTTTGTCACTGTTTCCAGTTCAGTCTAATTTCGGTGTGTATTGCGTTTGTCATACAGGGTAAAAGAGCTAAATGGATTTAGGGGCACTAGGCTGCATCCTACTCTCTCTGTATGATCACAAGTGAGCAACACCTTACAATATTGTAATGTTGTGATGCATTCTAGTAGTTGGGAGTGGGCAGAGCTAGAGGGGCCAGAGGAAGAGGAGGAGCGGCGACAGGAAAGGGGCAGTTGGTGTAGGGACGAGGAACAGGACAGTTGTGGAGAATAAAGCTCTTTAAAAATAATACTAGTGTCGGTCTAGTTAATGAGCGCCGACACGACAGCTGGCGACGAGGGTGGGATGGTAGTGCTATGTGAGCGCATTACCCTTAGAGCGGTATCCGATCCCAGTGTGAGGGCACCAGTGAGTGAAGGTTGCCGTCGCGACGACAATGCCCTGTCTCCTTGTTTGTTCCTGAAATTGCAAGCCGTGAGCGGGAAGAGCTCTGGCAGCGCGTCCCTGGCCGAGGCTCCGACCTGGAAAAGTCGTGGTGAGCATGGCCCGTGAGCGCCGGAGAAGCGCTGAAGTCTGGGTGCCTACCCCAGTCGTGAGGAGAGTCGGGAGAAGACTCGTAGAAGACACCGAGGACGGGAGCCCACCCCGGTCCTACCTGTGTCGAGCGAAGCGTGTGAAGGCTCGCTAGCATCGAGGCGCAGTAATCCTGGCCTCCGTGAGCGTCCTGCTGGCAGCCGGTGGTTCGGTGAGTGAACATCGGCCAGGAAATCATCAGAAAGTCAAATCTCGGCGGGAACGAGATTTTCCCTACGACGGCCATCTTGAAGTCAGGCAGTCTGCTCCAATCCCCTGTCAGGGATCCAGAGCGGCCATTTTGAGGTCAGGCGAGCCGAGTTTAGCAACAAGCATTGGTGAATATAAGAAAACAAGCATTGGCAAGAGAAAGTTACAGCGACGCAACAAGCACATGCAAATGCAAGAAGCAGTCTAGGAAAACAAGCACAAGCATAGACAACGACAAGCAGGCACATGCAAATGCAAGAAGCAGTCTAAACAAACAAGCATTGGTGAAGACAAGAGACAATCAAACAAGCATTGGTAAATGCAGAACAAGCAGTGGCAAAAGCAAGCAGCAAGCGAACAAGCATTGGCAAAGACCAAACAAACATTGGCGAAGACAAGCAAACAAGCAGTGGTAGATGCAAATCAAGCATTGGCAAAAGCAAGAAGCAAGCGAAGACAAGATGTAAGCAAGCAAGCATTGGTAGGTGCAAAATAAGCATTGGCCAAAGCAAGAAGCAAGCAAACGAGCATTGGCAAAGACCAAACAAGCATTGGCGAAGACAAGAGACAAGCGATCAAGCATTGGTAAATGCAGGACAAGCATTGGCAAAGACCGAACAAGCCGTGGCAAAGGCAAGAGGCAAGTACACGAGCCTTTGCAAGCACAAAACAAGCATTGGAAAAACAAGCAAACAAGCATTGGTAAATGCAAAACAAGCATTGGCAAATGTAAACAAACAAATGTTAGCAAACGTGAAGGAGCAAACATTGATAAACGCAAGCGAACATGCAGTGGCAAACGTAATGAAAGAATACGCATCAGCCAAATGAAATAAGCACAAGCAAATGCCAGAGACAACTAAAGACAACGGTGAGCACAAACCGAAGAGGGCAGTCCTGCAGAAGACCTCGAAGATGGTAGAATTGCAGAAGACCCAGAAGGAAGCAGTCCTGCAGAAGACCCCGAAGAGGGCAGACTTGCAGAAGACCCAGAAGAAAGCAGTCCTGCAGAAGACCCCGAAGAGGGCAGAAGTGCAGAGGACCTGGAGAGGGCAGTCCTACAGAAGACCTCGAAGAGGGCAAAATTGCAGAAGACCCAGAAGGAAGCAGTCCTGCAGAAGACCCCGAAGAGGGTAGACTTGCAGAAGACCCAGAAGAAAGCAGTCCTGCAGAAGACCCCGAAGAGGGCAGAAGTGCAGAGGACCTGGAGAGGGCAGTCCTGCAGAAGACCCCGAAGAGGGCAGAATTGCAGAAGACCCAGAAGAAGGCAGTCCTGCAGAAGACCACGAAGAGGGCAGAACTGCAGAAGACAATACCAGAAACAAGGGAAGATCGCACTGAATGTAAACAAGCACGAGTACAAGCAACATGAAGTGAAAGGAGCAAAGGGCCAATAAACACAGCAAATACTGGTAAGTGCAAGGGATGCACTGAAAACAATGACCAACCCGCACAAACCTCGAATGTGACAAACACAAGCAAAGGCAAGTACCAAAGTAGACTTTCAGCATCACGCAAAGAGAAATGATCAAAAGTAAGAGAAGCCCAGAAATTAAAGTGAGCCAGAAGCTTGAGTAAACGAATATCAAGGAAGCCTTCTCCCATCACTTAAGTGACTGGATGACCTGCGCTAGGCCGAAAAGAAACGCAAGAACGAGACGTTAATGGTGTTATGTATCAGCGCGGAAGAGCCCCAAATCACCTGCAGCTAGCAGGATCTCGGCCGAAGAAAGTCAGCAAATCAGACGGGAAGTAAAGTGAACGGTCCTGTGAGACCAGCAGACCAGAGTTTTCCTCCCTCATGGCGGTGGGAAAAGCAACCCACCAGTCCAATCCTTGCATTGAAGTACCACCCCCAGTGACACAGACTGACACTCGGAGTTTGAGTCTCGAATGGAACCGGTGGCTGGAATCACTGGACGATTTTCTTGAAGCAACTGGTGAGCGAAGAGATAGAAAATGTCTGACACTACTCCTCCAGCTGGTAGGTCATGAGGGCCGACGTTTAATCAGAACATTTCCTGAACAGGACACAGAGACCTACGAAAGACTCCAAGAGAAGCTACATGCACATTTCCGCACACAGGCAGACGTGGATCATGATCGCATCGCCTTCAACACAGCACGGCAGGAACCAGGAGAACCATTGCCAAAATTCATCACCCAGTTGCAAAGTTTGGTATCATGCTGCCATTTTAATACCTTTACAAATGAGGAAGCAGTTCGGCTCCGGACAATCGAAGGTTGTTCAAATTCTAACACGAAGCGCAAGATCCTTCGAGGGCATTGGTCGCTAGAGGAAATCATCAGAAAGGTCGAAGTTGGAGTGCGGGTCAAAGCAAGAGACATATCAAAGGAATTGCACCTGAATGCAAGACACAAAGATACCAGGAAAGAAACATTTCTCATGTCTGGGAACAAAACCCAAGAAACAAACAAAACCAGAAAGAGGGAGGGTGAAGGCAGACTAGAGATAAGACAGCGGGAGAGACAAAGGGACATGGAATATTCCGAGTCAACAATACAAAAGACCGGGACAATCCAGGATTGTGACAGTCTCACTGACACAACCTCAAGGAGTCATTCAAAGCATGGCACAAACTGTTCTGAAGAGGATGAAGTGTCAAGTGGGACAAACTATTCTGAAGAGGATGAAGTGTCAAATGGGACAGATCGCACCCATGGACAAGATGGCAGTCTGCCCAACAAGCGGGCAAGAAAAACAAAATACAGAAGATGGAAATCGGCACACGAGCAACCCCGAGCATCCCACTGTTTGCCAAATTCTGTAGATGCGTCCGAGGAAGCATCAAGCAGTAGAACAGATCACACCCATAGCACAGATGTCAATACACAAAGCAAGCGGGAAGAAGAAGCCAACGGCACAAAATGGACTGATTCACTCAGACATCGGGAAGGGGAAGACAAACGCATCCATGACATCCGAGATAACGAGGAAACTGAGAGGAGGTCATTACCATCATGTGAGAGAGGCAAATATGAAGCACCCTGGAATCAAACACAAGGCTTAAACAAGTGGTTATCAAACAACCTCTCCAGTGAGATGACACTGAAGACACGTCGAGAAAGGTACCCGGAGAAACATCCCAAAGAAACCTCCGACTCTAGGAGCAGCCCGTCACGGCCTACCTATTTCAGAAATGTACTGTTCAGGACACACTCAAAAGAACGTTCTCAAAGGAAAACAACAAAAGACTCTTCCGATTCAGAAAGCACGTCTTCTCAATCCCTCGAGTCGACCGAGTCATGGTCCCGACAACGGCCATGGCGTCAACCACCCGAACACACCATAGAACCAAGGGACATTCTTCCCATCAAGAGCAACATGTCTCACACCAATGTCTCAGAATACTCAATCACTCCACAAGACAACCTGTCACGTCAGTCCCAGGCATATCACGACATAAATAATACACCGTCACCCCTGATGGGGTCAGCGAGGCTGACTCAAAGGGCCTACAAAAGGAAAACAGATATAGTGGACATTACTTACCGGGTGGAAAAGGACCAGCCAGTCAATCTACAAGGAAAACCAGACGTGTCAATAGAGACAGATCAGCATCGGATGAGAGATAAACATACATATGGTCCAAGGGTTCACCAGTCCCAAACGCGAGCGGGAGTGGATGAGACAACCAGAGGAAGCAAATGAGTCCCCAAACACAACCAAGACGATCTCTTCAGATAGTACCTTACCTTCTGGCATACATGACTCTGAACAGGAGGGCAGTGTTGCCCTCAACCGGACAAGACAGAAAGAAGCAAAAGTACATGCGGGTGCTCGGAAGAGAACCAGAACAACATCCCCTCTGAAAGGAGATCGAGCGTCAATCGAACAAGAGTCACAAAGGAAGATAGACTGCCGATATCAAGCTGAGCCCTTCACAGTCACCTCAGACATTGAAGGTGAGAAGCTGATTGAAAACCACCACGGATATGAGCATACGCAGATCACACGAGACGTCGTGCCATTGCGAAGATGCACTCTTGTATTAAAGGATGCTTTCGTCAAAGCGACAGAAAGCAACACAACGGAAACAGAGATGAGACTCCGTAGCTCAAACGAACGGCCTGCGGACCCGTGTGGCTGATCGAGGAACTATAAATATGTTGGACGCTAAGTTCATTTTGTTAACAAGGGGGAGATGTAATGTTGTGATGCATTCTAGTAGATGAGAGTGGGCGGAGCTAGGGGGGCCAGAGGAAGAGGAGGAGCAGCGACAGGAAAGGGGCAGTTAGTGTAGGAACGAGGAACAGGAAAGTTGTGGAGAATAAAGCTCTTTAAAAATAATACTAGTGTCGGTTTAGTTAATGAGCGCCGACACGACAAATATGTAATCAAATTAATAAATAGTGTCATTACTCAAATTCGCACAACACAAGAGGACTCATTCTAAGATGCCTTGTACTTAGGCATTCAGGGCCAGATTTACTAACTGTTCACGCAACGCAACACAGCGCAGCAATGCAGCTTGCTGCACTGGGTTGCGTCAGAGGGAGAGAGCAGGAAGCACACTTCTTCTCTGGCATAGTGATGGGACACAGTGTTCTGCCTAGTGCCAATGCATGCATATTTGCACCATGGTGCAAGGATGCCTATGTAACAGGCAGGATTGTTTTTATGTATGAAGGAATACCTTGCTGCACAAAAAAAATACTTAGAACTGTATTCCTCTTTCTATATATGCAGCACACACTGGAAAGAAGAAGTAACAAGGAGAAATAAAGATAGTTTTCCTTGTTACGCTAGCATTGCGTAGGCGCACCAAGTTGGCGCAAACCCAGGTTTACTGATTTTAGTAAACCTGACTTTTGCTTCAAAAGTTATGGGTGGATGCACGGGAATGCCCGTGCTCCACCAATGGAATGCCTCCCTGATGAAAAATAAGGCAACGCAGCGCTATACACTGCATTGGGTTACCTGTTTTTTTTTTTTTACTAAGCCACGCAAAGTCACTCAAATCGGGCTTTGCATGTCTTAGTAAATCACAAAATACATTTTGCATTGGGGCTGCATCAAAAAAGTGACGTACCTCTGACGCAAAATATTAGTAAATATGGGAGGTAGATACCAGGACTGGAGTTACCAATCCCTTTGTTATCTCACCCAAATTATCAGGCATCATAACATTTCTCTTCCACAAGATGGAGTAACATTCAGGACCTGGATATACGGGGTCCAACACTACACGCAGTTCCAAATTCAAGGACTTTTTTTGCTGGCATTATTTTCTAATTAAGCAGATGGAAAATGTCTGCAGAAACACATTTGGTTCAACCTCGTGAAATTCTGCACATTGTTAAATGTGTAACGACGAGGCGAGCGGAATCCACCCTCCGGATACCTTTCCACGGACTTTTAATGCTGCCCAAGGAGTTTATGTAATCCTGATATACGTCTTCTAATAAAGAACTTGTTCTCTGACTGCACGGATTGGCTGCTTGCATACCTCTGTTTTATGTAAGTGTCTGTGGTACTTACATCCTGCCGCAAGCACCGGAGAAAACTCGTCGTTTGCAAGCCACAGGTGTGGTCGACTTTGCATGTGAATTTGGTTTGCTGGATATGTCTAATCATCCTTTCATAGTGATATTCCCCAGAGTGATATTTTCTAGTACATAACTTTTTAAAGGTTCATTGCTGCATTTCCTATGCGGAAAAAAATGCAGCAAAAGTCCAATTATCATCCACTATAAATTGTAGCCTCGCTGGAGACACGCATGAGAGGGATATGAAATCTTAATGCTACCTGTGGATAGATAATGACTGTTCAAAACCTGTATATATGCAGTCATCAAAATGTCCCCTCATTATGTCCCTGGATGGCTTCCATTATCTCTGCTGTCCCAGAGAGATAAAAGTGTACAAGAACCACACGGATGAAATAAAATACCTCAAAAGATCGCAACAAATGAAATATTGGTCTTGCAATTATCGCCATCGGTGCATTTACTGGGAGACCCAAGTGCACGCAATTTAAGTCTGAATGTTTGGAGCTACTTCTATTGATTGTCAGGTTGGGACTAATTGGTATAATTGCGGAAACGGGTTCTGAGAAGGAAGGAAAGTCAGTAGATTTTCAATTATAGCTCTTTATTTCGTTCAAGCACCCGAGTGCTTAAAGCTGATTGCACCCCAGACAAAATGGCTGTTCAATGAGGAGGCGCACGAACAAAGCCGTTTAACCCCTTCCGCAGCTGATGGCACCTACATGTTCTTCAATGACACCAAATGATACTCTATTGGTCTATCTGAGCGGGATCACTGACGTTTTTAGTTCAGTGTTCTGTTTATTCATTAACTTTGTCATGAACGGTTCTATAATTCTAATTAGTTGTAATATTCAGTGGGCGGTTACACATTTTGGTGACAATTCGCAAACTGTATACGGGTAGGGGCCAGATCACTAAACATTTTTATCGGCGCTGTCACAATCGCTTTCAGAGGACCTCGGGGTACACAAGTGACTACTGGGGCTAACCGTGGTGGTTGAGGCCTTTTAATCACAGGCGGCTCCTCTGATGGAGCAGAGGACGTAGCCTCACTTAAATCACTCCCAAAGTCCCAGAGATGAAAAATAAAATTGTAACTCATTGCCATTTTATTTTTCATTCCCCATCCCCAGCAAAGTGTCAGGACAAGGGCGGGGGTGCTGCTGAGTGACAGCAGCATGGAGGTGGGTGGGCTGTTAAATGCACTGTTTAAAGTGTGCATGTCTTTTTGGTCGGACGTCTTGCGACAGCCAGTCACACATGCACACATGCACACTTTAAACCGCTCAACCCAGCTGTGTTAAGACAGCTGGGTTGAGAGTAAGTGCAGGCCTCGTGAGTGCTGTAGAGCGCCGAGTGAGGCTGCACCCTCAAATCAGGTTGCTGCTCTCATTTTTTAATTTTTTTTTTATTTGGTTTTATTGTTGCATCATCAAGCATGAGTACAGAGTAAATCATCTGCTGGCGTGGCGTCAACATTCAGCCGCGGTCAGCCAGTCGCGCAACTTTTCTGTACATAAACCTGAGTAATTTGGCATTTCATCCACCGAACACTACAGACCAATCAAACATGTATTCAGGCTAGGATACAGGAAATAAACTCCGCAAGGGAGAAAGAAGATTAACCATAGACCTGTGAGTCCCCGTCATAGGGGTCGTTAGATCAGGGTCTGTATAGTTCGCATAGTGGTGGTGTCAGGTAACTGGGGGGACGGAACTGTGGCAGAGAGCATGTAGGCGGTAGCAAGAGCATAGCAGAAGAAGACGGGTGTCGGGCGTCGGGTGACAAGGGGGTCCATAGCATTCGCTCACAGTGAGGTAGAGCGGTCAGAGGGTGGAGATGTCCCGTGTGTGTGGGTAGCGGGGCAGTCGACCTGGGGGGCGGGGGGCGTTGACGAGGGGGCATGGAGTACCGGGGTCTGGAACAGGCAAAAGGGCATCAGTCAAGGATTATGGGCTCGCTCGAGTGGGCGGGGGGGGAAGGGGGGGGATAGTCGGGGCTTGTGTTGGGGGAGGGGGGGTTGGTGTGGGCGTAGGCGGGTCATCAGTGCGAAAGGACTGCCGGAAGCTATGAAGGAGCATGGCCCATTCCATAGAGATGGGATGTTTTCGTGCACCCCTGGCCTCCTCCTCCCGGAGGGCATCTTCCTCGGCCGCCGCCCACTTACAGACTGCCCCTGTCCATGCCGCTATGGGGGGACCTTCCGGAGAACGCCAATGCATAGCTATACATCTTTTCGCCAGTAGCAGCGCTAAGGATACAAAGCGTCTGTGTGCCGGGACCTGTTTGGAGATGCGAAAAATGCCTAGCGCGATGGATTCCCAGGTGGTTAGGGTTGTGAGGCCTGTGAGATCTGTCAGCGTGTCGTGTACCAAGTACCATAGGGATTGGAGGCCGGGGCAGCTCCAAAACATGTGGCGGAAGTCTGCAGCGGGGGAATAACATCTGGGGCATAGGAATTGTGTTGTGGGATAAAACTTTTGCAGACCTGCCGGTGTGAGGTATGCCCTGTGTAGTATGTAGTATTGGATGTTTTTGAAACGGGCGTTCCTAGATACTCGCTTCGGGGCCTCCAATGCCTTGGTCCACTCCGAATCATGTAATGCACGCCCGATGTCTTCCTCCCATGTAGCCCGTAGGGTCGCCAGGTGGGGGTACGAAAGTTCTCGGATCGATTTATAGAGCCAGGTGACTAAGTGGCGTCCCATTCCCATGCTCAGGATAGTGTGTATAACTAGATGCGTGTCAGGTTCGCCGGCCTGGAGATTATGGTAAGGACGGAAACCCTCAAGCAGCTGACGGTATCTGAGGAATTGACCTGTGGGGAGCTCGAACTCAGCGACCAGCCGGTCGATTGATTTCTGCTGAACCTCCTCAAAGAGCGACTCCATTGTGGTATCTGGTTTTCGCCAGGTCTACATACTCTGCAAAAACTCACGAACACCATAGAATAGAAGTTGGCACGGAAACTGGAAAATGCAAAAGACAAGTTTATTAAGACCCCATGCGGTGGTGGTACATTCCTACAGCACCCTTCGGCAATGCAAGAAGTATCACACCGAACATCGGTGTGCGACCTCTTTTATACAAGTTTAACAGTAATAAAAAGGTAGGCGGTATACTCTTTTCACAGTTTAGGTACATATAAGGGCATTTTTGGAACACAGCCAACATGTGGGAGGAGTTTAGTACCACTGGTCAGTTGTAGAGAACATTCCTGAGAGGTGACCACTCATTAACTCGAATGCTCGAATACGCATGCGTGAGCTTGACCAGTACTAAAAATAGCCTGTTGCCGGGCAGAGCAAATGGTCATGGGTACAGAGGAAGGGCAAAAGAGCATGCTGACCACGAGGCCGCATGTTCATACAAAATGGAAGCCAACAGAATACAAAATGGCCCGCGCACGTTTGGTCAAGTTAACGGTGAAAGTTCGTGTAGCTGAGCTAAATGCTAACTCAGTTGCTGCCAATTTACGACAGAAGGCCCTTTTAGCATTTAGCTGAAGCTACCTCATAATGACAGTAATCAGGATGTTCATCATCGATATCGATCATCATTATCTTCATCACTTCTACATTACTCAACTGCTCATTTTTGGCAATAGCTCGTTTGGATGGGATACAAGCCGTAATACATACAGAACATAGGGTGGGGCCACATTGGATACATAGACAAAAGAAAAAGAATTCTCTAATAATCATACAAAGGATAGTCAGTAATTTCCAGCCCCAGGTACTGAGCAAAGTCCAGAACCAATTAGAAAATGTCCATGTACCATTTTCTGGGTGAATTTCAGCAGCAATTTTGTGCAATTTGGAAATGGCATCATATACAGAAGGTGAATTATCAGGGACATAAACACAACAACTACTTCCGATAATGCGGCATGCACCCCCACGATCAGCCAATACGACATCGAGAACCATTCGGTTCTGAAGCGTTACAATTCTAGTAATTTGGAGTTCCTCAGTTAAGTTCCCTAAGGCAGAGGCAGTTTCATTAGCAACAGCTTCCACAACACGTGTTAGCCGTCTTATTTTCCTGCTGTTTAAGGCAGCTCCAACAAAAGAGAATAGACCCAAGTTAAAATCGACATATTGCTGTAAGGAGGTGTCCGTTTGGTCCACATTTTCAATTTCTAATGTTCGCTTAACCCTATTTAATATAAAATCATGATATAATACAAAATCATTATGGTACATGGGCGGGGCAATAAATACCGGGGGTAGTACAAAGGATAAGTAGCAAGTTCCCAACCACCCAATAGGAAGACGATGATATCCTTTATTCCCACAAATAAAGTAAGTGTTTCGTGAAGCTACAAAAGAAATACCACTTGGTGTATCAAATGTGAGAGTAGTATTACAGACACTTTTCCCTACCGGAATTGTTCCTTTGTTCCTTACACAAAGGTAAGCCTTAGTATCAATAACCATAATTACATGTAAACTGGACAGATTTATAAGTCTTTGATTAGTGAAAACACGAGGTGTAGATACATTATCCGGTCGATATTCTTCCCATTCAAATTTAGTTCCTTCTGCTTGTGGGTAACCATCTCTATCGTGGTAACAGATTTTATTCAATCGAAAGAGTAGTCCACCTTTTGTTGGCCATCTCAGGGTAAAGAGAAGAGTGTACCAAGCATTACAAGAACCATTATGTGAGAATGGAAGAGGAATGAGTGGAGTTCCTCCTTTCTTTTGATGTCCAGGCAACATTCCACATACCCAGCAATTGGAGGTGTTTGTCATATTGTGGGTGTGATGCAGAATTTGAATGAAGCTGTTATTCAAGTAAGTCTGTCTATGTCTCTCTTCATGATAAGGCAGAGTAAAATGAAAATGTTCAGATGGAATTGGAGTGGTAGGCAGTAAATATTCTTGTGCAGGAAGCAATCGTTCTATAGTCCAAGCTATTACTGCTATTACCACTATAGTTGTAACAAAAAGAACTGCACCCAGAATTCTTCTATTTCTCATTGTCATCGGTGCCATAGTGCAAAGAACAAAGTTTCAAAAACCCAACTAAAAAAATAAAAATTGAGTGCTAAGAACCGAGGTAGCCGCTGGTTTCTTCTCCGAGATTCAAGACGGGTGTCGCTACACTGGCCAGAACTGATCCCCCCCCCCTTAATATTCTCGGGTTCCGTTTTCACAAACCTCAGAACGGTCACTCAACCAGTCTCAAAAATATGCAAAAAGAACTCTATTTTCTTGGCCGTAGGTTATACTTCGCTCCAACAGAAACAGTGTGGTCCGGGAAGGCTCCCTCCGACTCGTGAGGCGTAACAGCTGGGCTCTTTTCTGCATCCAAGATGTCTCGATAATCAGACAGCACCGCAGGAGTCACCAGATCCGGAGAGACACGACGGCAGTGAGTTGAATGTATCCACCGCTTCTTGTTCGTGAATCGCACAGCCGTCCGAGTTGCCAGCAGCACCTGTTCAGGGCCACGCCACCTCGGCTCTAAACTGCTGGTTCTCTCGAACGCGTGGACCATAACGTGGTCCCCAGGACAGAGATCGTGAGCCTCTCCAATGGAATTGTCGGGGAGCGCTTCTCGAACCTGTTGATGAATAGAAAGTAAATCATTTGTTAATCGTGCCAAATATTCGTTCATCATTATACAAGGCACATCATGTATCAAACGAGGCTTTGGAACTCCCCAAATATTCATGGGCCTTCCAAACACCACTTCATAGGGTGTGAGGCCAGATCGAGAATGTGGCACTGATCTAATAGACAGTAATGCCAAAGGCAAAGCGTCCGGCCATTTCAAAGACCTGGATGCCACGATCTTTGCTAGCTTCAGCTTCAGAGTGGCATTATACCTTTCTACTAGACCTGCTGACTGCGGATGGAATACAGCGTGAAACCTCTGTTTGATTCCCAATCCCTTCAGGACATGCTCTACTATTTTCCAAACAAAATGAGGACCATTGTCATTCCACAAAAATTTACAAACACAATAGCGCGGGAAGTACTCTTTGAGTAACACCTTAGCTGTTGTCAATGCTGTATTATCCTTTGTGGGGTAGGCCTCAATCCATTTACTGAAAGCACACACCACCACTAGAACATATTTGAGATTATTACAGCGCTCAAGCTGGATGTAATCCATTTGCAGTACTTCGAATGGTGCAGTAGGTGGAACGAACCCTCCTCTAGGAGTATAAGTCCCTTTGGCAGGATTGAATTGTAAGCATATCAGACAGGTCTGCACTACTCTCTTGGCTGTGCTGGCAATCTCAGGATGCTCCCAAACTCGTGTAAGCAATTTAGTAATTGCAAGAGCTCCAACATGTGCCAGCCCATGTGTCATTTGAACCATTGCTTGCAAGTAAGCGGCAGGCAATTTCCATCTCTCCATGTCTTTGCTACGCCAACAACCCTCATCATCCAACACTCCCTCTGTTGCCCAGGCTGCAAGTTCTGCTTCAGATGCTGATTTTTGGATATCTAATACTTCCTCTCTAGCATCATGCCATCGCTCAGCCTGTGATTTCACCACATACATGGGAGAGACATTTTGTAACATGGCAGTCTCTCTTGCTATGCGATCTGTAAAAGCGTTTCCTTGTCCTATCTTGTCTGTCACCTTCTTATGTGCACTACATTTGAATATCGCTACTTTCTTTGGACATAATAGTGCATTCAGGAGATCACGTACTAATTCTCCATGCATGATGTGCACTCCATGTGAGGTTAGGAACCCTCGTTCCTTCCAGAGTAGGCCAAAATCGTGCACTACTCCAAAAGCGTAACGGCTATCAGTGTAGATATTCACACATAAACCAGCACTTAACTCACATGCTTTCGTTAAGGCTATCAATTCAGCTGCTTGGGCCGACTTTTGCGGTATTCGTGCTGTTTCTACCACTGTCTTAAGTGTCGTGATCGCGAAGGCTGCGGAAGTCGTACCATCTGGCAGCTTTAAACACGATCCATCAACCCACAGTTCCCCATCTACATCTAGAAGTGGCGTATCCTGTAAATCGATACGACCCTTTGTTTGTTCTTCAGTCAGAAAAACACAATCATGATGTTCTTCCTTCTGAGTCTCAGCAACAGGATATGGCAATAAAGTAGCAGTGTTCAAAGTGGCGCACCTCTTCAATGTAATGTGTGGCGCCAACAGTGTTAGCTCGTATCCTGTTAAAAGAGCACTAGTTAGATGTTGTGTTTTCGTTTGGTTCAATAAAGCATCTACCGCATGGGGAACTAACACCACCAATTTGTGTGACAAAACTATTCCCTCACTCTGTCGTATGGCCACAGCTGTTGCTGTAACTGCTCGAAAACATCCAGGCAATCCTCGAGCCACAGGATCGAGTACTGCTGAAAAGTATGCGCAAGGTCTCTGTTTATCTCCGTGTGACTGCACTAGGACTGACAATGCGCACCCATCCTGCTCATGTACATATAATGTAAAAATCTTTGTATAATCTGGTGTACCTAACACTGGTGCAGAACAAAGAGCTTGTCTCAATTGTTCAAAAGCATTCTGACATTCATCTGTCCATTCAAGTGGAATTGGTGCAGTTTTGGACAATAACGCTAACAAGGGTTTTACAATGTGCGAAAATCCTAATATCCATTGCCTACAAAAGGACGTCAAACCAATGAAGGCACGAACATCTTTCTGAGTGCAAGGGACTGGTGTATCTAAAATTGCTTGAATTCGGTCTGATGTTAATGCACGCCCCTCCTTAGACAAAAGATAACCGAGGTAGGTCACCTTTGGTCTACAATATTGCAACTTCTTCCGTGAGACCTTGTGATTATTTTTAGCAAGAAAGGAAAGTAGGGAGAGAGTACTCTCCTCACATTGTTCCTGCGTATCCGCTGCAAGCAAAATATCGTCAACATATTGAATAAGAGCCACCCCAGACTGTAAGTCAAAAGAATCAAGCTGCCTTTTTAAAGCCTGACTATAAATGCTAGGGCTTTCTGTGTAACCTTGGGGAACTCGACAAAATCTATATGATTTGTTATTTAATGTGAAGCCGAACAAATAGCGACTGTCAGGATGAATGGGAATCGAGAAGAAAGCGTTTTTCAAGTCGATTACCGTGAAGGTAGTAGCTGTGGGTGGAATCAAAGTGAGTAAGGTGGTAATATCAGACACAACCGGATACTGTGGTACAACTATCTTATTAATTTCTCTCAAATCAATAATGAAACGATAGATCTTAGTATCTGTATCTTTCTTTAGGATCGGAAGAATCGGGCTGTTACAAACATTATAGGGAACTTCCTCCACCACCCCTACCATTATCAGGTCGTTCACAATGTGTGTCAGAGCTATTTCGCCTTCTCTGGAGATCTTGTATTGGGGTACATGGGGCAAAGACACTCCCTCCTTCACAGTAATTCGTACAGGAGGAATAATCATTTGACCCACATCAGTATCGGAAATGGCCCATAAAGTGCTTGGAAGGGAAGCTAATGCATCGGCCTCCTTCAGGAGGCATGTTCTCTCAACCTCTGGGTAGTTCTCATTCAAAATAACTCGCACCCCTTCAGGGGCACAGCGTATAGTTGCTCGAAAATGTTTTAACATGTCAAGTCCCACAATATTATCTGGTGTGTTCGGTGATAACAAAAACGGGCATGGGGCAGTGAATTTGTCGATATGAAAGATGAGGGGTCGAGACAATGGGCTAAGAGAAGGTGTTCCATCGAACCCTATGGAAGTAATTGTTTGGCCAGACAGGGGAGCCCTTGGAACCAAGTGTTTGGACAGAGCGCTACGAGTAGCTCCTGTATCGACCAGAGACTGATCAGTAGAACCCAAAACATGTGCTGATATATATGGACCCCTTTGATCGACTGGTACCCCAACCGATTCCACACCCCAGTCTACGCAATCCTATGCATAATTATTATCCTGAGACTCAATAAACTCTCCTTCAGCTATCTGATATTGATTCCGTCGATCAAAAGTATTATAATCAGCCTGACCACGACCCCTCGCTTCAAACCTACCATGATCATTCGCTCCACCTCTCGGTCCTGAGTAACTATTCTGTGACCTTCCACTTCCTCGACCACACTGATTACGCTGTTCTCGAAGCACCGGACAATCTGAAGCCCACTGTCCAAACTGTTTGCAGTATGCACACTGATCCTCAGAAATGTCAGAACGGGTGGAAGACGTACCATACGATCCTCGTCTACCCCTATCGTTCCCTCTCGACTGTGTCGCATAAACCTGAGCCAACATCACCTTCGTCTTCAAATCCTTCGCTTTCTTATCACTACTTTCTTTAGCCTCAAATTCCTGTTGTTCATAATACTGAGCCATAGTTAATAAAGAAGCAGGGGTTGCCGTGGTCCATGAACTTTCACTAGTTTTTAAACATTTTGCAATCTCCGGTAGGAGATTAGCCACGTACTTATCAACGAACAAATGCTTGCCCGTATCTTCTGTTAATGATTGCCCACTGTAATCATGAAATGCTTCCTCGAAACGTGAAAAGAAGTCAGAGACCGATTCATCCGGCTTCTGTTTACAAGAAGCCAGCATCGTCCAATCAATTTTCTTAGGAGGAACTAGCGTTTTCAATTTATTCAAAATAGCCGTCGGGAGATCTAAAATCAATTGACATGGCTTACATGCAGGTTCTCTATCTAAATCAGCTCGGACTAATTCCTTCCAATCTGCACCTAAAATCGCAAGATCATCAAACTTACGATTCGCCCTCCACATATCAGGAGGCAATATCAACCCAAAGAAAAGATCAATATCGACTAACGTCATGACACACGAAGAAATAGCACCTTCCACGCCTTCATAAAAAGCTGCTGGATTTTTACGGGGTCAGGTAAAGCATTCTTAAGCGCCATAACATCCGTTCTATTCCATGGCGTATAAACCCAATTATACACAAAATAACCCTTCGCATCTTTAGACCTTTTATCATCATCCGTGCCTTGCCCTTTAGGAGGGACATACAAAGGCGCAGCTTCTCGCATAGGCATGACATTAACTGCAGCACTCTTATCTGTCTCAAAGATAGGGCACTCGTTGGATACTTCCGTTGATCCAAACGTAGACGAATCCGATGCCTTTTTCTCCGCTCGTAGTCGTGTCGCCTCATCCCGTAGCTGAACCAAATGCCCGAAAAACTCATCCGCATCTGCAAAAACAAAAAGACCTTTACGAAAATTCTTACGGCCAACTGATATAACTTTAGGTTCCAACTCAGGTGAATGTCGTCTAAAGCGTTTAACAACTTCATCTGCAAAATGATCTAAAAAATACAATTGTTCCCTTTCAGACCACACACTCATAAGACCATTAACCTCTGAAACAGTTATAGAATTTTTATTAAGTTTACGAGCCAACGCGCGCAAGTCCGTAGCTCGATCAGCAGTTAACCTGATACGCTGATGTCCCTGATCATCCTCGCCCGTGTCCTCATCCGGGCCGTAGGCGGAACATACGGAGGCGGGCAACGATCTAATAATGAAAAATCATCTGACTCATTAGAAGGACAGGATAAAGAGGACGTCGAACAGGAAACTGACCATTAACTTGCAAATTACGTTCCCGAATCTCCCTTTCTTTCTGTTCCTGCAATTCTTTTTCCTGTAACTGTAAAGCTTTATCACGAGCAGCCTTTCGCTGCTCCTTGTCCGCCAAGGCTTGTTCACGCTTCATTCGTTCACGCACCGCTTTCTCCCACATACACACACAATCAAACATATCCTGTCTAGACCTGCGCTGAAACAAACACTGCTCCACATATTGAACCTTTCGCAGATCAAACGACCCATGTAGAGGCCATTGCAATTCACGATCAGTTTTTGTATATTTATGCCATAATGTACTATACATAATGGGAGGAATGCCAAATTTTATGTACATTTCACGATTAGGTGTCCCCTCTGGGGGAGCCGGCTGAGATTAATTTAATCGATAATTGGTACCATTTCCAAAACAGCACATTCCTCGAAGTGTGCTGAAAACAGGCATGTCAAAATATCACGAAAACGCGAAATTACATAAAATGGCACTTAAATGTGTTTTACACACGATGTGCCGTTTAAACAAATACAAAGTCAGAGAAATATCTCTACATGCCTGTCTATGTGAGGTGCACTCCACATATAACTCAAATCATAGGTCCAAACGTTAGCTAACTCAAATAAATTCAAAAAGCCACAGTAAGTGTCAGTAGACTACCTTACCAATCACAAGCTTACCAAATATTTTTCAAACGTCCAGGTTCCAATTGCCAAGGTCCTTAATCGAATCAGCCAAATGGGCACTGCACGACAACCCAACCGATCAGGATCTCAGTCGAGGACCGGCGCCACCTGGAAGGTCAGGTCAGAAGGGAAGGAAAAACACAGTGGATGCCAAGACTCGGGTCACTCAGTGGCAGCGTACGCGTCCATGATGAGTTTCCAAGCCTTCGTCACGACCTCTCCTTCGGGCATCCGAGTCGTCGATGAGTCCCTTCGTGGTCGCCAATTGTGGTATCTGGTTTTCGTCAGGTCTACATACTCTGCAAAAACTCACGAACACCATAGAATAGAAGTTGGCACGGAAACTGGAAAATGCAAAAGACAAGAGTATTAAGACCCCATGGGGTGGTGGTACATTCCTACAGCACCCTTCGGCAATGCAAGAAGTATCACACCGAACATCGGTGTGCGACCTCTTTTATACAAGTTTAACAGTAACAAAAAGGTAGGCGGTATACTCTTTTCACAGTTTAGGTACATATAAGGGCATTTTTGGAACACAGCCAACATGTGGGAGGAGTTTAGTACCACTGGTCAGTTGTAGAGAACATTCCTGAGAGGTGACCACTCATTAACTCGAATGCTCGAATACGCATGCGTGAGCTTGACCAGTACTAAAAATAGCCTGTTGCCGGGCAGAGCAAATGGTCATGGGTACAGAGGAAGGACAAAAGGGCATGCTGACCACGAGGCCGCATGTTCATACAAAATGGAAGCCAACAGAATATAAAATGGCCCCCGCACGTTTGGTCAAGTTAACGGTGAAAGTTCGTGTAGCTGAGCTAAATGCTAATTCATTTGCTGCCAATTTACGACACCATGTCCGTGATGTCGCAGTGCGTCCTTTCGCCGAGCATAGGAGCCGAGAAATAGGATTCCCGTCTGGGGCAGCCAACCAGCGGTAGTAACGGGGAGTACGGGGTCCTCCCGGGGGACATCGGTGGATCCACATAATGCATTGACGCGCTATCGCGACTTGTAGGGGGTATGTACGTCGTGGTTTGATGCCCGGGAGGAGCAGGCGGATAAGTTCCGGGGTCGTGACTCTGCCGGTCGGGGTGTAAGCCTCCCGGGTATGTCGGTCCGCCGTCCAATACGACAGCCATTGGAGCTGCGCCGCCAGGAAATAGGACTCAAAGGAGGGAGCCCCGAGCCCGCCCTGTGTTGTGGGGAGTTGGAGGGTTTTCAGGGCCACTCTATGTTGTCCCGAGCCCCATATAAGGGTGCACAGGAGGGAGTTGAGGTCTCGGAAGAAGGATCTAGGTGGCACCACTGGTAGGTTGACAAAATGATAGAGGAGCCGGGGGAGCATTACCATTTTAGCCAGGGCTATCCGCCCTATCGGGGCTAGCGGGAGCTTGGCCCAGAAGGCAACAGTCGGGCGAAGGCCAGCTAGCGCTCTACGGTGATTACCGTCGAAGATGTCAGTTGGAGAGTGATACAGACGGACACCAAGGTATCGGGGGGCCTCCGCAGACCATGAGAGTCTATGTGTCCCCAGCTTGACGTCACGGGGTGGCAATTCCGGGTGAAAGGGGTAGATCGTGGATTTGTCCCAGTTCACTCGGAGTCCCGAGGCATCTGCGAACTCAGTGAGCGTCACCCCTATGGGGGTAAGGTCAAGTTCGATGTCCCGGACATAGATGAGGAGGTCATCTGCGTACATAGAGACGCAGTGCGTGACGTCCGCAAGCGGGATGCCCCAGTGTATTCCCTCCTGATGCAGTCTGATCGCCAGTGGTTCGACGGCTAGGGCGAAAAGAAGAGGTGGCAGGGGGCACCCTTGTCTGGTGCCTCGCCGGACCTCAAATGCAGGCGAAATGTGTTTCCCAATCTTGACACGTGTCGTCAGATCGGTGTAGAGAAGGCGTGTGTATGCTGTGAGTATCGGGCCAACGTTGAGACGGCGTAGGACCGAGAAAAGGTACGGCCAGGTGAGGGTGTCGAACGCCTTTTCCAGATCTAAGATGAGGCAGGCGGCACGAGGGAATCTGTCCCGTACCTGGTCCTGGACATCGAAGACCCGGCGGATGTTTTGTGAGGTGCTTCTCCCCGGAACGAAGCCGCATTGGTCAGGGTGCATCAGCGGGCATATGACCTGGGCGTACCTGTCAGCCAGTATCTTCCCGAGGACCTTACAGTCCGCCGATAGGAGCGTGATGGGGCGATACGAACCCATGTGGTGTGGGTCTCTGTGTGGTTTGGGGAAGGTAACGATCACTGATTCCCGTAACGAACAGGGTAATACTCCTAGCTCAAGGGCCGTCGCAAATACCTGAGCCAGGCGAGGGACCACCAGGGGGGAAAACGTCAAGTAGTATTCTAGTGGGAAACCGTCTAGACGCGGGGCTTTATTACGAGACATGGCACGCAATGCTTGGGTGATATCTGAGGGTGCTATTTTAGCGTCGAGCGTACGTTTGTCAACATCCGATATCGTGGGCAATGACAGTGGATCGAGGAAGTGGTCCACGAACGACGGAGAGAACCGCGGTGGGGCCCCGTAAACCTGAGCGTAATAGCGTTGGAACGCTAGGAGGATCTCAGCTTGAGATCGCACTAACACACCCTCTAGGTTGATGATGTCCGTGATCGGTTTGATCTCGGTGTCTTGCCTCACCATCCAGGCCAGCAGTGCTCCCGTTTTGTCCCTGTCTTTATGGACCCTGGCGGCATAGGCCCTAAAATATATTTTCTAAGATCAGCACAGGCCGCCTGATATGTGGACTGCGCCTCGGCGGTGAGCGCGGCGTGTTCTTCCGAGTCATTGGTTTGTTTAGTGAGTGCAGCTAGACGCTGTTCCGTGGTTAAGAGTGTCTGCTCCAATGTGCGGCGAACCCCTGCGATCTGTTTGATGCATTCCCCCCGTGCCACCACCTTAAACGCATCCCACTCCACCAGTGCCGATGATGCCGTGTTCGCATTGTGTGAAAAGTAGTCTTGTATGCTGTTTATGTGTGAGTCCCTGAACACCTGGTCTGTCAAACAGTCTTTAGGAAGTCGCCAAGGGGGACGGGCGGGTGCGGGGGGCGCCAGGTCAGGCGCAATACGTGGGCGTCATGGTCCGAGATGATCCGACCCAGGTAGTCCGAAGAGATTAGTCTAGGGAGGATCGATGCAGAGCATAAGAATCTGTCCAGGCGGACCCGGAGGTTGTGGGGTATCAAGTGGAATGAGTAGATGCGGGCATGAGGATATAGGTGTCGCCAAGCGTCAGTAAGCGCCCAGTGCATGGTCCATGCTCTGAATAGCTCCGCTTGCCGGGGGACTGGGGAACGCGCAGGGGGTCGTGTGATCGGTCCAAAGTAGGGTCCAACGTGCAGTTGTAGTCACCCCCTAAGATCCACGGGACTGTGGTGAACTGGGCCGATACTCCCGTAAGGTGATCCCAAAATTTATCCTGCTCAGTATTAGGGGCGTAAATGCTACCCAGGAGGATCCCATGTCCGTCTAAGAGTCCTTCTAGTAGTGCATACCTGCCTTCCTTGTCCACCACCCGTCTGAGTGTTCGGAAGGGGGTTCCCGGCCTAACCCATATTAAGGCGCGCGCGCAAATGCTGAGTATGTCGTGGCACAGAAGGTCCCCCGCCATTTGGCCTGTAACCGGCCCAATTCAGTAGCATTAATATGTGTCTCTTGTAAAAGAGCAATACTAGCTGTCATGCGCTTTATGTAGGCGTAGACGGAGTAGCGTTTACTGGGTGTGTGAAGGCCCCGTACATTCAGTGTGAGGACATTAACGTCCGAACGTGGAGCTGTCATTACTAAGGGATCGTGCTTGCGGTCAGGGTCCCCTTGCAGTCCCCGAGGACAGTGAGGTCGTGTGTCTCGCATTTGCTCCTGAGCACCATGCTTCCGTAGGTATGGGGAGGGAACTGTCGGGAGTAAAAACAGGTAGAACTAAGTGTGGGAAACAGTCCCAATACAGGGGATACATCACTGGGGGTGGCATATCCAAACTAATGTCCCACTAGGGGAGAAATATAACAGAATTCTGCGGGGGTGGCAGCATGTGTTACCGCTGGGCTTGTGCGCGGATCGGGCTTTTGTAAGAGATGTGCCTATCGCGCGCGAGCGCACACAGTTAATTAGTTATGCAGCATTAGCTCACAAACAGCACATAGAGTGACCAAGAAAAGAGGATACAGCAATAGTCAGTTCGCCCATCAGGAAGAGGTGCCGGGTTGTCCAGCCAGGGTAGCGTCCACCGTGTGTGCGACAATGAGAGGGGAAGAGATTGGGCCAAACCCGACATTGTTCCATCGCTGTCTCGGTCCTTCTCAGGGGTGAACAGATGCGGTTGGCGTTCTAGGTCCGGTGCAAGGGGAGAGAGGTGTAGTTCGGTCACCGCCTTCAAAGCTTCGCGTCTCTCTCGCATGATTTGCATGAGGTCGGGTGAGCCCGAGGGAGAGAAAGCTTGGCTTTTGGATGAGCCTGTCTGAGTACGTTTCGTGCCCCGTCTCCTGGATCGACGCGAAGTGCTGGCATGGTCCCGTTGGGGCCTGGCTTTGGGGATCAGCGGACAGTGGAACTCAGCCCAGTCCTGTGCCTCATCCGCAGTGGTGAAGAATATGGCCTTTCCTTTGTGTAGCACCTTGAGACGAGCCGGGAACAGTAAGGAGTATTGGATATCGTTCGCGCTGAGGCGTCTTTTAACATCCAGAAAGGTGGACCTCTGCTGTTGGACTTCTCTGGCATAGTCTGGGAACACCATGACCTGTTGGTCCTCCACCTGCAGGGGACCCGTCGCCCGGGCCGCTCGAAGCACTGCATCGCGGTCTCGGAAGTGTAGGAACTTGGCCAGCATGTGACATGGAGGGAGACCTGGCTTAGGTTTCCGGGCGGGGACCCTGTGGGTTTTTTCAATAGAGAAGAATGCCGAGCGCTCCGACTCGGGGTGAAGGAACTGGTCCATGATTCCATGTTGGTCAGGGGGTCTGAGTTCTCAATTCCTTCCGGCAGACCCAGGACGCGGATGTTGCATCGCCTCGAGCGTCCCTCCAAATCAACCGTACGTTCCTCGAGGGCCGCCAAGCGGTGTAGGACCTCCTGCATGTCCGCCCCCTGAGTTTTCACCTTGGGCTGCAGCGCGGCCACAATCTGCTCCCCCTCCTTCACCCTGTCCGCCTGTTTACGATGGTCATCGCGAATCAGGCTGATGTCTGTCGTCAGGACACCCAACCGTTCCTCCATCGAGAGTCGGGACAGTTCAATAGCTGCCAGCACCTGGTCCAGTTTCGCCAACAAAGTGGGGTCAGTGTGTGGGGTGTTGACTTGTGTCCAGGCCCGCGTTTGCGGCATGTTTTCAGGGGCCATTTCAGGGACGGCGGTCACCTGCTGGCCTCTCGGTTTCCCCATGGGGCCGATGGGAAGGGTCTTGTGTCGCTGTGTAGTTAGGGGACTGCGGGCCACCGAACACCAGTTCGCTGGGGTAGACAACAACCCGGTGGGGGTTGGTACGTGGCCTTCGGTGGTGCAGGGGCGGTGAGGGGGCTCGCCCGTTCAGTGATCTCGTCCCAGCGGTGCGCCGAGTAGCAGAAGGGTGCCGACAGTGAAAACAACTGGTGCCTAGACATGGCCAGGTTGCTCCGTCCACCCGGCAGGTCAGGATCTCGGGGGAGTTGAGACCGGGGGGGCTCCTGATCCGGAGTGGGCCGGCGGTCCGCAGCCGTTGGTGGCTCCAGTGGGGTGGTAAGGGGTTAAGTGCGCAGTCGCGGGCACCTATGGTCTGGAGGGCGTACCCTTTCGTCAAGTCTCTCCAGAAGTGGGGGTCCCTCGTCGCCCCCGATGATGCTGTGTGGGGGCGGTAGGTCCTCGTCCCTCCGACCGGCACCTAAAGCAGTCCATGCACCTGTGGCCGGGGCAAGGGGTCACGTGGCAAGGCCCCAGAGGTCCGGGGTGGTGGAGGGTCGTCCTCCGTGTGACGGGCGGCTGCCGCTGATCTGGGGGCGCCGCAGCTCTCAGAGTGGGGGTGTAGCAGCATGCATCGTGCCCGGTACTTGGGTCCTCGCAGGCGCCATGTTGGGGTCAGGCACCACGACCCGGAGAGCCGCCCACGGGCCCAGGAATTTATCGGACCGTCCGCCCGGAGGGACTGAGAGGTGGGTGTCCTCCGATGAGTCCCGGAGAACCCGGGAGGGCACCGGGCACTGGAGCTGGGATCCCCAGGGAGGGGGGCCAGGCACTCACCGTCCAGGAGAGCCGCAGTCGCCAGGAGGGTCAGGCGCCGCGGGGCAGGCGCGATCACAGGCTCAGTCAGTCCGCGATGGCAGGCGGGGCTGATGCAGGGATCGGGTCAGACTCCCGTCTGGGACAGGGCGCTGGTGTTGTGGAGCCCCAGAGCTGCGGTCGCCATCTTGCGCCCGAACGTGCGGCTTCGGCAGGGAGCTTGGTCGCGGCTTCACCCCACGGGGCCAGTCACGCCCCATGGCCCGGATCTCCGTTGCAGCCGGCCGGCCGCACGGCCCAGGGCCACCGATCGGGTGTCTCAGGCGCACAGTGGCGCAGGTATCAGTGAATCGGAGCCGCGACCGCCATTTTGGAGCTCGGCGCGCGTCTCCGGCGAGGAGGTGTCGCTGGGGAGTCCGCCCGGCAGCGCGATCCACACCGTGCCTGGGGGTGCCGCTGGGAGTCGGGGCACCCCGGGTGCCGAAACTGGAAGTTGAGGCTCCCGGCGATCACTGGAACTGGGCAGGATGCTAGCACGATCGCGGAGCCTCAGCAAAACACAGCCGCCATTGTGGCTTGCTAAGCCACGCCCCCCCAGGTTGCTGCTCTCATGAGTTGGAGAGAAGCACCAGGATTGGTCAAGGGAATTTCCTGGTGGCCGGGCTGCAGAGGAATAAAGAAGAGGAAGGAAGAGCTCTTGTGCATCGCAGGTAAGTGTTTAATTTTTATTATTTAATTTGCGATTGCTTGCCTGCCAACCGGTAGATGTCAGCCACCACTGCTTTTAGTCCTGATGCCCCAGGGCCCGACCTACAATGGATTCTGAACAACTTGGTAAAAAAAACTTTTTCAACTTGACTCTCAGTGGTAGGTGTGGAGCAGCAGTCAAAGACTCTCTCGAGTGGGAGGAGTAGATGCAGGTAAGTGAACAAAACTTATATCTCAAAGTGCATACAGTCTGAACAATAAACCCATGTCCAGTCCAATTCTGACTTTTAAAATAAAAATAAACATTTTATTTCTAACTCACACAATCAAAGGAATAACAATATTCAAATGCAATAACACATTCCCCTTGAGGTCGGGGTTTTAGTAGTTGTCAGGCAAATCCCTTTCCCTCCCTCTACCTTGTACTGTTTTGGGGGTTAGTCCCCATTCACTGGTGGCTCCATCCAGGGAATGCATACCAGTAGGCCGTAATCAAGAGTTTCCCTTTGACTACCTAGTTATTTGTCAAAAGTGTCTTTGGTGCCACACTACCTTCAACAGCGAATCCCCCGGGCCCCACAAGCCTAGTTCACGCCTTACCCATTCCTGTAGCACAGAAACATTCAGCGTTACAGAGGGTGTCCTGGATGTGAGCACTCATAAGTTCAGATCTTGCTCAGAAAAGTCAGGCTACTCGTGGCACAATGGCAGCATCTGGCAGGTGCATGCTCACTCTCAGGAGGGGTGCAGACGGTTCTCCCCAGCGATCGGATCAGCTCGTGAAGATGTGGGAATTCCCCTCACTGGGGAATTAATTTCTCCCCAGTGAGGGGAATTCAGTCCTTCATCTGCTGCCTGGAGTCCAGCAAGGGCACGGTGTCCTCCTGGTACTGAAAAGTCAGTCAGGGCAGAACTGACAGTGTGGTAAGACCCGCTTATCGCAGCCTCACTCTAGTCTTGAGCGACAGACCAAACTCTGGTGATTTTGTCCTGGCAGCCCCTCCTGTTACACAGGGTTGCCATGGTACCTCCTGATGCAATGTAGTCTAATATGATGCAATCGCCCACACCACAGTGGCCCCTCCAGCATAAGGGGTCACCGCTAAGGTGTTTACAAGTCCCGGCATTCTGGTCACACATTTACTTCAGCAGTGGCTTCTTCTGGCATATGTGTTCACCACAACAAGGCTATGTGGGCTTGGTGCCCTTCAAACAGCGCTCAATACTTGGCTCGGCCTACTGCAGCCCTCTTCTGCTATATAGGGGTCACCGAAAACAATCCCGTACACAAGCTACAGCCCGATCAGTGACCAGCCAAATGCTCACACCTTACACAAGGAGTCCTCATGGTAGAGCTCCCCACTGGACCATGCTCCCTCCTATGCTCCCCTCTTCCTCACATGGCACACTGGTCTTGGCAAGCAGGCACGCACTGGTGCTCCAGGCTCCTGGACAAGTATTCTTCTTTTTGCTGGGTGATGTCACCTTACCCAGCAGGGAGACTAGCAGGGCTAGGCCCCCAGTCCTGGTCATAGACAGAAATCATGAACAGCTTTCCCTCCTCACACAGCCCGTGTAACTGCTTGGCAGATGACAACATTTGTAGCCTCAACCTTCCCTTCTTATAGTCCACTTCTAGACACCAAAATGTCATTTAGAGTCTGAGTCTTTGAAGTGGGGTTCCTTCTTCTGAAGCGACATGTCACTTTTTCTTCTTTCCTCATGAAAGACAGTCTGTCACAGCAAGCAAGACTCTGAAGCTGATTGTCCCACAACACAATTCATGAGAGTGACCAGAGTTCATATTTGGCTGTCAGCCACAGAGATATGTGCATCAAAATGTTAATCCCAGGTCCCCAGCCTTACTCTTTATGATTCAGTTCCCAGCTCCAACTCATTTCCTGAGACGTGTCCAAGCTGAATCCTTGTGGTCTATAACTGTATCAAAGAGCAGTCTTTTGAAGTGTAAAGGGAGTCTCTTCCTTTTTCTCTTCCATTGTGTGTCACCCCCACTCACAGGAATGCAGCAATGCACCAATCTGTATGGTGGGATTCCTCTCCTTCTCATGTCTCCACTAGGTAGGCCTCAGTTTCCCAAAATGGAACCCAGGGTCCTACATGGAATGTACTATTGCAGGCAATTTTACTCGGTGTACATTCACAGCACACTTACTGTCCAGCACTGTTACTTCCATGAATTGTAGCCTTACATATACACATGCATTAAATACACATACAATGAAGCGTATCTATACTAAACAAGGTGTGCTAGTTACAAACACACACATTGCCAACATGCTCATCATGTGTGCACTGCACTAAACTTCAGCCTTCATGCAAGCACATGTGCACCTAGCATGGCACTACATATTTCATATATGTATTCCTCACAGGCATATATACACTCAGCACATGCCCTAATCCCACATGTACTAGAGAGTACTGCTCTGCCTATGCCCCTGTACTGTGACCTTCCCAGGCACACATATATCCAGCGCAGAATCACTACTCCTGAGCTACACAGCACTCCACATCTATCTGATGTAGGTCAAAGGTGAGATAAACACACAGTAGCAGAACTTTTAAAAGGGGAGTGAGCCAGTAGGCCTCACTCCAGTGACATAGAGTAAACAGGTCTTGTTCACTACTACTGATCACTACACTGTATTCTGCCACCACCACTCTTGTGCTGCATAACTCTCGGTGAAGGCAGTAGCTTTCCACCACTATGAGGCTGAGCTGTGGGGCGTCACCTTTCGGTCCAACAAGACTGCAATCCATGAGGCAGGCCAATGTCACGGTGCATATGTATGATCGGTGTTTGCCTATTACCTAAAATCAGCATTGGATCAAGACAACAGCACTGTTGGCCACTCAGGCCAGGGATTCACATATATAACCATGCAGAGGACTTTTCAGGCACTATTTCACGTCTTTGGTGGTATGTTAAGGCAGTGCTTGCTCCACATACCTTTTTTGCCACAGTCTCATGAAACATGATCTGAAGGTGGTAATGGATGACAAAACGTGTGAGCATATTTGTTGTGATGGGGTTGAATTCTGTTGCTTTTTTGTGCAGCTGTGGCTTTGTGCTCTGTTTTGCATGTGATTCTGTTTTGCTTTACTGTGGTATTTGTGTTGCATTCTGTTTTGGCTGTTTTGTGATATGCTGTTGTGTTTTAATATTTTTATGTTGCTGTATGTATGTTATTCCGTTATGTTCAGCCCATGCCTTGAAACACATAGCCATTTACCACTGTATAAGGTGATAAATTAGCACTCTTTCCGCAGTCAACTACTTAAGACACCAGTCAGCCTAAAACTGTTGCACAGTGGCTTCCAAGTGCTCACTTAATATGATGTAGCCCTATGTCTATATATGTAAAGTTCTGACTGCACAGGATTACAAAATGAATCCATGCCGAAAACGAGGAATGCCCCACCACTTCCCTTGGTTCAAGAAATTTGTGAAAAGAGATTTCCTATGACAATATCTATTTGTAAATCATTGTTGTGGTGAAAATATAGGAGAAAGGTTGCACATTTGCAGTCACACATTTGCACCAATGAAATATGAAAATCCGTGAAATATTTGTTTCTGTAAAGTCAGTACATGTCCTATTCCAGAAAATTCTGCACGAGGAAATCAAAGTTGACTTTGAATTTGTTTTTATATACCTAGGCACAGTCGTCCATACCTTGCAATAAATCACCCAAACACATAAGTAGCCAGTTTGGTGAAGCCATGGGCCCTGTTTGTTTTTTGATGCAGTGTGCCACCTCTGAGCCAAGATACCAAAGAGGAGGTAGACATTCAATTTTACGGCTCATGAGAGTGAGCTTTAGTCTGTCTTTCCACATTTGATATGCTGCAGAGAATCCGGCCATGTAGCAGCAACAAAATAATATGGTAAATGTGATAGTGGTGAAGCAGTGTAGGATAGGAGAAGGGAAGAAATGAATAGATGAGAAAAAGCGGGTGAAGGAGAAAGTCATCCCAATGCATGCAACAGAAGCTGTGAACATATGAAGATATGGATCAAGTCTTTGAGTCACCCCCATGAATGAGGGGTTGATGATTACTCACTCCAAAATCCAGAGGGCTCCTCCATGAAGGCATTTGAAGTGGTGTCCAACCAGTTATGGAGAAAGGAGGAATTTGATTTCTTGGTCTGCTGAATTTCAAGTGTTTCACTAGAAGCGCATCATAGCTGTGTACTGACACTGATTAACAATGTGAAAGTGGGTGCTTTTAATTTCCCCTCCCCACTAGCAGTGCAGACTGGGAGAATAAAGCAAATGTTGTCAGGAAGGAACACTATGGACCCACAAGTTGCCGAGCAGGCATCAAGCCTGCTGCCCGGACTGGTAAGATAGGAGAGTGAAGGTAGCATTAAAGGAGAGTCATGAATGTCAGTGTGAGTGTGTCTGTGTGTGTTTAGACATGAATGTGTGTGTTGGACTTAGTAGAAGAGGGTACTGGGTGCTAACACAAACCTAATGGAGCCCATAAATTACACACTGTAAATATTTTGGGCAACATGATAGCGTTGGAGCAGTTGGTGAGATCGAATGATTTTAATTCAAAGAACAAAGGGAATGATACCAGTTGTTACTATCAGAAGAAATGAGGAGCTCGAAGATACAATTTGGAAGTTGAGACTGGAAGATGGGAGTAATGTTAAACACGCCATGTTCTTTCTGAGAACGGGGAAACGTATAATGAGATCGATGAGATCATGTTTTTCTTGAATGTTCTTTTTGCATTTTGATTAGTGAACCCACCCTGGGTTCAGTCAGATTCTCCTTAGACTTGAAGAGTTACAGACCTCTCCAGACTCTCTGATTATGTGGCTTCATGCTATACATGATTCTTTATCTATAGAACTTCTAGGATCTAACGCTGATGCCTTTCTCGCTTGCTTGACTTATTAGGGTTTTCCCTATTCAGTAGTGTACGGTTGTTAAGTGCGGCAAATCTTTTCCATGTATTTAGAGAAGGATCGGAATTATTAGTCCAGTCATAAAGTACTCTTCCTCTTATTTTGTATTGCAGAAACCAAGATTTTAATATATTCTTTGCTATTAAGGACCAATACTGTTAGACGGTTTGGCCTACCTTTGATAATTCTCTACTTTTACAGAATGCTCTTGAGATTGATGTATATAAATTTGGCTTTGAGTTTATAATAAATCCCTTAACTTCAAGTTATTGATTCAGATTTTTGTTTTTGTTGTCTTAATGATCAAGCTGTACTTAATATTTGGATTGTCATTAACCTATCTTCCTCTCATGCTACAACCGTCTAGTGACCAGAGCTAAATTGGAAGATGCGGCCCAGAGAATACTCAGATGGTAGCATAGCGAGGATGGTTAGTACCTGAAGTAGAGAGGTTGGAAAACTATCATTTTAGATTAGTTTAGACCTAATTTAAGTCCCTAATGTCCATGTTTCAACTGTGAGAATAGGTGCTGGTGATGTTCCAGTGATTCAGGAGCAAATTGTGACAGCGGAGGAGTGAGTATTAATAGGGTTGTGTTTAGATGACTTTTGCTTAGCTTGCTGTCTTTGTGGCAATTGTGTGATGTCTCGCGAGAATGTATGATACGATGTGGTAATGTTTTGGATGATTGTTTGAATTTAGCGCTTATTGTGGAAAAGGTGTTATCGATCGGACATGGCCTAAGGTCTCAGGATGATATAAAAAAGTGTACAAGACACTGTGGCCCTCATTATGATGTTGGTCGGAGTTGCCTCCGACTGACACCGTTTCGTGGAAGGAACTGCCCAACCATAGCTCAAGCTCCCATTGAAAAATTGATGTTTTTAAACATCCCTGCACCGTATGCAGGGATCTGGTGCCCCCAGGGCCAAATGCAGAGGGCCAGGGGGAAGGGAGCCCTGCTAAGGGCCCCCAAAGTCAGTTTCTGACAGCCAATCCATGTCAGAAAGGCCTGCATGGATTGGCTGTCAGAAACCAACATCATAATCCTGACGTCGGAAATGCCTTCCTTAAGGGATTATGAGGGCTTTCCAACTGGCCGACAGGCTCCTTGAGCCCATCAGAACTGCATCAAATTCCCCGGCTGGTTTAAACTCTGACCTCTGCCATCATAATACAGTGGTCGGACTTTGCTTTCTGACCAACATCATAATCAAGCCCTTAATTGTAATTGTCTGCTGAGGTTTTGTGGGGTTTGGGGTGAGGCATTGTCAACAGCCCAATTTAGATAGGGTCATTTATTTTGTGTGAAAGTGAGGTATGATTAGTGTGGCAGACCTTTTACACAGAGAAAAGCTGCACTGATCGGAGTGATTTCCCACAGAATGAGGTTTCATTTGAATGTGTGTTTATGGTACCTTGTATAATTGATTTCTGTCAATTCTTTACGAAAGCAGACAATTGGTACGTGTTGCTATTGAATTGTGTTTCATTGCAAGTGTGAAATTTTAAAGGAGGGTGAGCAGTTGCAAAGAGTGAGATTTTCATCACAGCATGGCACACTGAGATAGGTTGATTGGTGTGAAGCTGTACTGTTATTGTCTGTCTATGTCACAAGGTGCCACGCTGTTATTGGCTGAGGATTTGGAACGTGGTTGTAAGCAAAATATGAATTTTTGGTAAAGAAATTAGCACATTTTGATTTAAAATGAAGTGTTTTAAAGTTGTGTGTGAATTGTTTAGAGGAGATGTTCATTTACTTCTTGGGGGGGGATAATCCCCACCTGAAGATACTGCAGATCATTATATGGTGATAAATGGAGGGTTACATACATGCATTTGGCATGAACAATGGCTCAAGGTCACTGAGAAAGAAGGTTCACTGGCCTTTCCACGTTATGGTATATTTAATTTGAAAATAATTGAACATTTCTGGAGAATTTTATTTGAGATGAAACCATAACCTAGACTAACACAATTTGAAGTGCTTAACACCTGGGAGTGTGAGCTCATGCAAGAGAAAAGAGAGATTTTAGGGAGGAATGAAAATAGGCAGTGCGCACTCATGCAGATGTGTGGTGGGATGCAGAGCAGACAAGGTGGAGTACTGTCATGATAGAGGGAGGGACATTATACCCATTACTGCAAAACGGAGTAGTGGAAAAAGGGTCCCAAAAGAGAAAGAAGGATAATCCAAGAGAATCTGGAGAGAAAGATGAAAACAGTGAAAGTGATACTAGTTATAGTCTTTTAGATGTATGAATGTCTGAGTGACCACTAACGTATAATGAGATTCGGAGGGAGGTGGGAGCGAGACTGCAAGTACGAATACTGGACTGCCTACTGCACCAGTAGGTATGAGTCCTGGTATGTTAGATATTTCTCCTGTGCAGAAGTAAAGTAAAGTCCACATTTGTAAAGCGCACAATCACCCGTAAGGGTCTCTAGGCGCTCGGGGGCCGTCGGGAAGATTAAGCGAGCTATTGCCCAGAGTCACATGGTGCTGGGCTGACCTGCCGCCGGAGGCGGGGATCGAACCGTGGTCCCCAGATTCCAGCGTCAGTCGCCCTGGCCGCGGCGCCACACCTCTTCCCTGAAGGAGCAGAGAGTGATGGGAACTATCACAGTGATTGAAAGAATGATGGGAGGAAAATCAGGGACTTGCGTTCCTGGGCCCTCCACTGGTTGTAGGATTCCAGAAGCACTTACAGTCCCCATTACAATTGGAACAGTGGTTTCTATATATAAACCTGGTTCCAAGGGAAATGGGAATAAAAATGTTGCTGTTTCCGTTTAACAGGCAGCAGAAATTACACCTATAGGGCAGAGAGAAGGGAATTTTTTCTTTTAACTTCAGTCAATGCAAGTTCTACTTGTGATGCAAGTGCAGACCCATCTGTGCACAAAACTGGATTTGGACCTTTAATGTTGTCCAGGGGTTACCAGATTTAGGTTCACTTATTTGGTAACCACCTTTAAATATGCACAGTAGTGTCCCTGAAGTATGAACAGTATCTACAATCTAGGGTACACCCTGGTTTTAATGACCAGGAATTGGAAGAATTTTTGAAAGCTCTTAATGCTACGTCTAATGGCAGTTCAGAAGTGAGTCAGGGAACTCTTCAGTTCAATTTGAAAGAGAATTTGGTGGATGTGGGAAAATTCAAGTTGGAATTGGACGAAATGATAAGTGGTTGTCATGCATTGGATTGAATAGAGACATGTCAACATAGTGGACTTTTCTTCATGAGTAAAGATGTTGCTTGCAGAGTGAGCAGGAGTTGCCTGTGCAGGTAAGAATGGTAGGGCGAGGTGGGACGGGTACTCGACAGATGATGACAAGGGAAAATTAAATAAATAATACATTTTCCCTCGTCGTCGTCTTTCGAGTCCCCTTTCACCCTGCCTCACCGCTCCTACCTGCACAGGCCGCTCCTGTGAGTGAGACGAGCATATGACAAAATATCTGAATTACCTAGAAACATGAGATAGATCTGAAGCGAACAAAGGCTTTACAGAAGAGGCATCAGCTCGATTTTAGTTATCAGGACATAGAACATATGAGAAAACCTGGAATAAATATGCAAATTCGGGAATTAATTCATAGCATCAGAATTTGAACGGAATTAGAGAAGTGGGAAATACATGGTCAAAACGAATGACTCACAAGAAGATGACAGGAGAGCCGCCTCCTCCTTGGGGGTGAGGGGAGTTACAAGTTTCCATTTACAGGAGGTACCTAGTGGAGGTTACATATATGTACCTTGGAGTAGGAGTGGCTTAGCATAATTTCCAAACGAATGCCCTAAATTAAGAGAAAGCAAAAGACACACAATTGATTGACGTAATGCAGACCAAATCAAAACATTCACTCGCAGTCAAAATATCTGGGTTAAATCCATTATTCTTTTGCTACCCATGCCATCCCAGTTTAGACCTGGCCATATGCAAATCAGTCTTGACCCTGTGCCTCATGGGAACAGTCCAGCCCGAACTGCCAAGCCAGTCTTCCCAGGACCGGAAACAAGCATCTGAGAACCGGTTTCGGGGTTTCACCCCTCTTCATCCTGGATAGCTTGATTCCAGTGGCACAGTGAGCCCAGGACCCACGTCTGGGCATACCTGGTGCACTCAGGGCGAGAAAGCAAAAGACACACAGTTGATGGACAGAATGCAGAACAAATCAAAACATTCACCCCTAGTCAAGAGATCTGGATTAAATCCATCATTCTTTTGCTCACCAAGCCATCCCAGTTTACACCTGGCTATATGCAAATCAGTCTTGACCCTGTGCCTCATGGTAACAATCCAAAATCAACAACACAACTGCCAGTACTGGAGACCACTTTTTACAACTGATAATGACCTTTATGAATAAAACATACCGGTCCGTTTTTCCCTTACGTCACTAGTTTATTATATTAATTTGAATCTTCAGTTGAACAGTATTTATTCTGTTAAGCAAAACATAAATTTTTGCATGTACACATGAAAAACATTACATAAAAAGCAACTATATACAACACAATTTACAATTTCAACACACATCCAACTCTCACACTGGCCAATAGATTCAACATTCATTCATTCAATCATAAATTTTGGACCTGATGTCAGTTTTGAATTGTACATACAGATAAATGGATATTTACATATGATTTCTTTGGGTCAACAATAAATTATAAAAGCAGAGCCCTGCTGAAATAAATTTTGCTATAATGTAGGTGACAAGAGGACCAAAAACCAGGTCGACGCGTTTCGAACCCCCGAATTGCGGGGTTCTCCTCAGGACCAAAGAGTCTCTAGAAAACAACAAACAAACGCTAGTTTTAATATTCAGTCCAACATGACACAAGAAATTAATACTAGTAGCACCACCTGTCGGTGTCTCAACTCCCTACCTTCTCAATGTGTTTTTCAATTCCCAAGGGATGTGTGAAGTTGCACTCTAGACAAAACAAGATGACAAACTTACTCAATATTTATGACTGGTCATGACTATGGTCCTTTCAATGCTGTACAATTGTCAGCGCTTACCTATTTACTTCGGTCAAAATGACTCTGCAAAAGGAAAGGAAATTGAAACATTTGTAAGTCTAGGGGCGCGGCTTTCGGATTGGAACTACTGCATCTAAAAGCATTTGGAAAAACGCAGGGTCTTACCGATAAAGTACTTTAGACAGTCACGGATTTGTTGCTCAAAAAGATTTGCCAAGTGAAAAAGCTCTGTTTCGCCCTGTAACGAAATTGGGTCAAACTGTTATTCCAACAGTAAGGAGCTAAGCGGGTGGAGAAATGCAACAAGAGATTGAAGCGTACCACAAGGGGCCGGTCATGTTACCTTCGTTAGTATCCAGTCGCGCTTTGCACAGTCACGGAAGAGTGTACTTCCGTGTTCGTTAGTGCTCCTTATTCATTGGGTGATGTTGCGGTCACATGAGCCAATCGCCTGTGGCTAAGTGTTTTTTCGGCAAGGAAGGAAATAATACTTTATTGCGTGGTGAAGCAATTGAAAAGTTACACGGCTTTCGGATTGGAACTACTGCATCTAAAAGCATTTGGAAAAACGCAGGGTCTTACCGATGAAGTACTTTAGACAGTCACGGATTTGTTGCTCAAAAAGATTTGCCAAGTGAAAAAGCTCCGTTTCGCCCTGTAACGAAATTGGGTCAAACTGTTATTCCAACAGTAAGGAGCTAAGCGGGTGGAGAAATGCAACAAGAGATTGAAGCGTACCACAAGGGGCCGGTCATGTTACCTTCGTTAGTATCCAGTCGCGCTTTGCACAGTCACGGAAGAGTGTACTTCCGTGTTCGTTATTGCTCCTTATTCATTGGGTGATGTTGCGGTCACATGAGCCAATCGCCTGTGGCTAAGTGTTTTTTCGGCAAGGAAGGAAATAATACTTTATTGCGTGGTGAAGCAATTGAAAAGTTACACAGCGTTTTGTGCAATATGAATACGCAAAAAATCACACAGTTTAAGAAAATGTGCCATTACGTTCATGAAGTTTGTTTAGTACTTATGTGTAACGTGTATAAACACTCGTTATGGCAGTTGATGAGAATGGTGAATAATTGTCCTTCCTATTCAGACTATATATAATGCTTATATAGCGGCTACAGGTTTATAAATCATAATGGGGACATCTAAGCACATGGCTCCTTATATGCTTCCTTTATAGATCTCTGAGATTTCATTCAGCCCTGTGGTGGCTGTATTATATTTCATTATCAGTAGCGCTTTGCGCTGATTGAGTCTATTTTCAGTATCTCCGCCCCTGGGTTCCATCTCAATCTTAGAGATCACGGTCCAGCGTAGGTCTTCTTCTCTGTGTTTATTGAGCACCCAATGGTGAACCAACGGGGCATTTGGAGTCTCTTTCCTTATTCTGGATTTATGTTGAATAATCCGTTGTCGTGCCTCCTGAGTGGTCCTTCCTATATAGAGTTTAGGACAAGGGCATGTAATCCCATATACTACATTTTTGGTCAGGCAGTTTGTAAATATCTCATGCTTCCAATGGATACCATTAAAAGAAAAAAACGATCCTTCATCTGTCCGCGCACAGCATGAGCAATTTCCACATCTATGGTGGCCTATTATTGGACTTAGTCCCAACATGCCTCTCAATGTTGTTTTTGGGGCAGGAGGTAACGCTGCCCTTATTATATGTTGCGCCGCACTTTTCTCTTTTTTAAAGGCGAACATTGGTGGTTCCTTTAGTTCACTGTGTAAGTCCTTTACCAGGTGCCAATTTTGTGTCACCAACTTCCGTATTTCATTAGCATTCGGGCCAAACGTTGTTACACACACAATCCTCTTTTGTTCTGGTCGAATTTTCTTTTGAAGTAGAGATTCACGTGGGATCCAGCAAACCCGTTTCATTGTGTTTTTAGTAGTTTTTTGGGATATCCGCGGGTTTTTAGGCGTTGGACCAGTTCATTTGCATGAAAAAGATATTCCTCTTTATTGCAACAATTTCTTCTAATTCGAAGAAATTGGCCGAAGGGCAAGTTTTGTTTAAGGCTTCTCGGATGATGACTCATATAATGTAATGCCTTATTCCGGTCTGTTGATTTACGGAACAGTGTGGTGCCCAATGTGCCATCTGATGCATATACTTTGACATCCAGAAAAGTGATATTTAAATTTGAGGAGTCAAAGCTAAATTTAATGTCCTCCGTCCTCTGGTTGATCCAGGTCATGAAATCCACTAGCTGTTCTTTTGTACCTGACCAAATTATGAAAATATCATCTATGTATCTCATATACTTAGTGATATGCTCACTGTAGGGATGGTAACAATCCAGCACGAACTGCCAAGCCAGGTCCTCCCTGTACCGGAACCAAGCATCCTAGGACTGGTTTCAGGGTTTCACCCCTCTTCAGCCAGGATTGCTTGATCCCAGTGGCACAGTGAGCCCAGGACCCACGTCTAGGCATACCTAGCGCACTTAGGGCGAGAAAGCAAAAGACACACAATGGATGAACGGAATGCAAAACAAATCAAAACATTCACCCCCAGTCAGAAGATCTAGGTTAAATCCATCATTCTTTTGCTAACCATGCCACCCCAGTTTAGACCTGGCCATATGCAAATCAGTCTTGACCCTGTGCCTCAAGGGAACAGTCCAGCCCGAACTGTCAAGCCAGGTCCTCCCTGGACCGGAAACAAGCATCCTAGGGCCGGTTTTGTGGTTTAACCCCTCTTCAGCCAGGATAGCTTGATTCCAGTGGCACAGTGCGCCCAGGACCCACGTCTGGGCATACCTGGTGCTCTTAGGGCGAGAAAGCAAAAGACACACAATTGATGGACGGAATGCAGAACAAATCAAAACAATCATCCGAGTCAAGAGATCTGGGTTAAATCTATCATTATTTTGCTCACCATGCCACCCCAGTTTAGACCTGGCCATGTGCAAATCAGTCTTGATCCTGTACCTCATGGGAACAGTCCAGCCCAAACTGCCAAGCCAGCTCCTCCCTGGACCGGAAACAAGCATCCTAGTACCGGTTTCGGGGTTTCACCCCTCTTCAGCCAGGATAGCTTGAGGACCTGGGTTGGCAGTTCGGGCTGAACTGTTCCATGAGGCACAGGGTCAAGACTGATTTGCTTATAGCTGTGTCCAAACTGGGGTGGCGTAGTGAGCAGAAAAACTATGGATTTAACCCAGATCTTTTGACTGGGGGAGAATGTATGATTTTTTCAGCATTACGTCCATCATTTGTTTGTGTATCACTAAATTAAGAGAAAAGCCTCTGGAGTGGTACAAACAGGTTGAGAGGTTTGTGAAAATGTTGATGGTTTTGTTGACTGATCTGAATACCTTGTTTGATATTGTGGTCCCAAGTAATTTGTGGACGGCATGCAAAATAGCCATAGAGTGGACCGAGAGAGAATCAACAAAGGACCCTGCGACTAATGGTCCTTCAACTATAGCGATGAGGAAGTATGATCAGGAGATGATGTGGTTGAAGTCTAAGGTGCCACAGTAAGCTATTGACTGAGTTAAGATTGATTAAATGACCCAAGAACCGAAGGAGATCATTCATACCTACTAGGAGAGATTGTTACTGGAATTCCAGCAGTACAGTTGATGGAAATATTGGAACCTAAACATATCGGACATTTTGTGGCCTGAGATTAGTTTGATGATTCAACAGCATTTGATTTGTTGGCAGAATAAGTCGGTTAATGAGATTTTGCGGTATGCTAAAACTGGGATGATGGGATTGAGTTGAGACAGAAAAAGAGAAAGGAGAAGTTGATGGTGGTACAAATAAAGGCTACTCAGAGAGGAAATCAAAATCCACCATTTGTAGGGAATGCCAATCCAATGCAGGGAGTGTATCAACAGAAAGCTATGGTGATGCAGAGTTAATCAATCAATCAAGGTTTATAAAGCAGGGCTTATCACCCGATAGAGTATCCAGGCGCTTGGTGGAGGTGGATTTCAGTCCCAAGGTAGAGGTTAGGGTGTTCCTATTGATCCGAGTACTGGAATTGATGTAGCAACTTTTTAGATGTCTAATACATGCCACTACTGCTAAAGGTTGGGGCATTGGAAGCAAGAATGTTGTTTCAATCCCGTAAATCAGGGTAAGAATCCAGGGTTTTTACCACCGCAGAATAGTAATTCCATGCAGCAACAGAATATACCTAGACCTAGATCTAAGAATCTTAACATACTAATCTTAATAGCCCCAGTGATGCAGGTTTCACAACCTTTGATGCAACAGCAAGTTGCAAATGTACCTAGATTTTCTTCAATTGAGACCCTGAATTTGAATCAGAATGCTTTCCAGAATACAAACAATATCCTATGTTTGAGGCAAACTAAAATCTTGGCATCGATCAGTCCTCCTGGCGGGGCCTGGAGGGGAATGAATATTGCATTTTTTGCGTATTATTGGAGGTAGGCCCCTGTGGTCTGTTTGAGGTAAATGGCTACGATGTATCATTTTTGGTTGGTACCGCTGCTAACCGTTCTACTGTGAGATCATTGGAAGTTGCAAACCTGCCCCACTTGGGAAGAACTATCAAAGTTGTTTGAGTTACTAATCAACAAATAAAGAATCCTATTACTGAGGATGTCCCTGTGAAGATAGGGAGTTTTGAGGATACTCATCAATTTGTGGTTTGTGATTGAAGCCCTGTGAGGTTGTTAGGACGCCATTTGTTGTACAAACTAAATTGCACCATATATTGTGCCCTGAAAGGAAGAGAGCAACAAACTCATGATGAGGATATTGCTTTTAAATTGTCTAATCAGAATGTGGTAAACAGAATGTATCTGATGCTGAAGACATAAGACATGCCTTTAGAACTCAGAGATTCAGTAAGACCAGAAGTTTGGGATTTCTCACAAAAGGACATTGACTCATTAAAGGAGTTGAACCTGTCGGTATCCAGATAAAGTCAAATGTAGAATATTCCAGGACACCGCAGTATAATTGATTCCTGAAACATTTGTGGGGAAAACTTCAATGATTAAGACAATTATTCAACAAGGACTACTGAAAGTAATTATGGGAAGTCCTTGTAACTCATCCATTATGGGCCTTTCAGAAGCCTAGCAATAAGTACCTCATAGTGCAGGACCGCCACAAGATAAATCATATTGTGGTTCCTTGTTACCCCGTGGTATTGAATCCTGCTGTCATTTTGTTTCAAATTCCACGTGAGGTTGAGTGGTTTATTGTCATTAATTTGTGCCAGGTGTTCTTCTCCATACCTTTGCATAAGGACAGTCAGTTCCTCTTTGCATTTTGGCTCGGGAACCGTGCTTTGGCATGGTGCTGAGTTCCACAAGGATATACGGAGAGTCCCTCCATTTTCAATCAGATCCTTAGGAAGAATTGGGAGACCCATGTTATGTCTTTTAATTCTGTCCTAGTCCAGTATATTGACGACCTGCTGGTTGCATAAAATACTCATGAAGCATGCAACAATGCTATAGATTTATATTCCTTTGGTTTCATTTAAACCTTATCCCTTGTATGTTGCCTATCCAGCTGGAATTTTTTCTCTACAAGAGCTCCCGCCTTGTCCAGGTGATGGTGTGTCTATGTAATCTAACCTGCATATTTTCTTTTTCTGTCAGTTTTATTCGGTGCATCATACTGCCAATTATGCGCAAATGCAATTTTAGGCAATGTCGCTTAGGGATGTACTTTTTACAAACGTTATTTGCTATTGTGTTGTGTCTTATTTATGGTTTTTTTTAAAGATTAGGAGATTACATAATAACCTGGAATGAATTACAAGTTTTATCTGTTTTTAGTGAATGTTTTTTAATAGGATATCTTAATAGTATTTTTTTATAATGATAAATGTTTCCTGTTTGTATATTTGAACTTTTATGATCCTTATGAACAAGGATCTAATAAATTGATTTGACTGACTGACTGATAAACTGATATCTGAACTTCCAAAATATATTTTAAAGATGATATTTGAATGATAACTTATGTGGCGTTGGTGGGGTTTATTGCTAATATGATTGCGTTAGTGCCAGGTGCATTTAACTATGGATTTTATGTATTACCCATGGAAAGGCATTCAAAAATAGCATAGCCTTTCTTGTATTGCTGCTAGGAATCTTGCCTGATGCACTGAGGTAATTACTGCTGGTAATTTTACATAGGTTACTTACTAACGTAATGTGGTGTGATGTGATCATAAGTAGCTCTTATTACAGAAAAGGTTGGAGACCCCTGCTCCAAATTGTGGTTAGTTGTACATTTGTTAAATTCAGCTACCTGTGCCTCAATTTACTCTAGCATCTTTTGAGGAATTTGATAGTATCATGCTGGCTCGTATCTGTTGTTCTAGCTCTTCACTCTGTTTTGCTAACATCATAATCACATTTTGAGTTGTTACAATTATATTTACCATGCAATCTTTGTAGTACTTATTTGAAATGTGTATCTAACATTCTTTAAATTGAGCAATCTCGATAAAGAACCTATGGCTGTTTTTTTACCTGTAATCCCACTTCTATCATTTCAACCTTACTAATATTCAACCATATATTTTGAACAGAGCTTAGTTCAATTTCTTCTTAAAGCAAATTAATTTATCTCACTAAACAGAAACCAAAACAGGCATGAGATCTGTGGTCCCTAGAGGAGTTGTGCTATTAGTTAATTGTCTAGCTTACTTATCTGTACATGTTAGAAAAATCTGCACTCAATATTTGGCCCACATATCAATGCATTTATTATCTGGTAAAGAACAAATTCCCTATGTGGACATCCCACAAGATAGTACCACTAAATCAGTAATGAACCTTAGTGTACACAGGGGAGACAGAGTATTAAAGTTAGTATTTCATATGTCAACAATATATGTAATTAACAATATTGAAGAAACCTGCAAAAAGGGACAGCTCACTAGTAGTATGGATAATCGATTTCAAATGAAGGGGAACTCCTACATAAGAAGACTCATAATATCACAGAACAATTAAATACAACAAAGCATCTATAAGTACATTTACACACAATTTGTATTTGAAAGAAGCAATATTAAACAAATTCATATATCCAATCTGCCAAACCAAAAGGTCCAGAACATGGCATACATATATTCAGAATTTGGCAACTTACAAAAAAATTGAATTGAATGTGATTGCATGAATGAATCTCCCTAAATAAGCACCTTAAACCGCCCAGAGTGGGTCCTGATCCCAGATAGGGTTAGTCTAACTACCTTTTGGCAAAACAGTTGGCAATAATGTCCTATTGGTACAGAATGTACAAGTCTTTAACAAAGTTGCCAATGCATTTCAGTTATGGATTCGTTTTGCCAGGCCTTCTGCTGCTTGGTGGAAGTAGATGTTTTTGATATCCCCTCAGGAGTATCATTATCAACCTTTCTGTTTTTTGCAGTGCATTTTTGATGGTAAAGCACTTAATTTGACCATCATTTGGAAGCAGAAGGGGAGAATTATGTGCTTTTGTGACATACATGCTGTTTGGGTGGAGTCAATTGGAGGGTTTTAGCAGTATTAGCCAAGGTTTGGAACTAATTTTTAAGTTTGCCGAACTCTTCCTTCCGGGCCTTGACAATGTTTACTAGCTCTTGATAAGAGAGACTTGGAACAGCTTCAAAACTTTGAACATATGCTATAGATTTCCTTAAGAGTAGTTACTTCTTTGTCATAAAAGTGGAGAACAACTCACTAATAAGGGATTAATGCCACAGTTTATTCATGGCAACCTGAGGTTCAGGAAATATGTGGTTTAATCGGCTGTCTGGGGAGTGAGATGTTACTGACCCAGGGAAAACACTTGTTGGCTGCTCCTACGAACTGTTCCTTTACCAAGCACCAAAGTCAAGTAGCCTTAAGAAGGAATAGATAAATACACGTCAATTTACAAACAGAAATTGCTTATGGATTACTTATATTAGTGCAATTTGGCTCCATTCAATTGCAACATTAATGATTGCATTTCCTAAAGTGTTGTCAAGTAAAACGTAACTCCAAATCAAGAGGCACAATTAAATGTACTAATTGGTATTCTGGTTCACAATAACTGTCACCTCTGAGAGTGTGGATAATTCACATAGTTTCCTTTAGTGTAATTATCTAAAATTTCAGGCACAATACGCAAAATTATGTGAAATGCAAATGTGGCATTTTGATGTACATGTTAGTGTGAAATGAATCCTTGCATCAATTTTAAAAGCAAGGCAACACTTAACAATAAACAAAAGGGCAAAAAGCAGCATTTCCGCAAGATCTGTTCACATTCTGTCCATTCACGTTGTTCCAGGACTCTCACATAGGATTTTTACCGAAGCCACCGGCAAATACCCAATGTAGCATAACAGCATAATGTACCATAAAAAACACTTATACAAAATGCTTGAAATCATGTGATTGACATGATTCATGCAAATTAGGTCACATGATTGAAATTTCAGGCAGATTTAGGGCCGATTCACAGAACTAAACTGAGACAAAATCCTAAACCTATTACTTTTGGTATTCACATAAGGCACTTACTATTTTTGGTATTCACAGAATGCACTTGCAAATCCTAACTTTACGTCCACACTCGGGGCGGAATTTCCACATTTGTGCCGGAATTTCCTTACCTTGAGCGGAAATCCCACCCTTGTGCCGGAATTTCCGCTCCCAGGCCGGAATCGCCACTCCGGAATACTCGCACTCCAGCCGCTGATCATTTTCCTCAAGGCTAAACACCTGTCCAAGTACCTACCATCCCCCACCATGCATCAGCTGACACACTGCATCCCAACAGTCAATCCCAACCCTGCAGCATGTATGAAGGCAGAGCGGACACATATTAACTCTTTCAGCATGTCGCTGAATGTGTTTCTTGCTCTGCCCCTTGCAGAGCAAGAAAGAAAACTAGAGGAGGAAGAGGAGGAGGGGGAGGAGAGTAGAGAGGAGCTTCAGACAAAGGATTAACCTATTTGCAAGTCCAGCCAAGTTGTCAGGGCCACATACCGTTTCCCTCCAGAAGTCATCTTGGAGATGGTATGTGAGTGAGAGCAGGAACTTGATTCTGTGACCTGCAGCTCCCATGCCATTCCAGCCTATCTCAAGATCCTTTCTGAGCTCCAATTCTTTGTGACGGGGTCATTTCAAAGGGTCTCCAGTGACCCTGCGGGCACATCTCAGACAAGCCAGTCGCAGTGCTTGCATCAGGTACTGAGTTGCATCACTGCAAGAGCCCACCACCACATACGCATGCCCCATACACTGGCCATGAGACAAAGGACAGCTAGAGATTTCTTTCGCATTGCTCGCTTCCCACGTGTGCTGGGTGTCATTGATTGTACCCATGTGGCACTTCAGCCACCCCGTCGCATTGCACACATCTTCTGCAACAGACACAGATGGCATTCCATCAATGTGAAGGTTGTCTGTGATGCCAGTGGGATTCATTGATGTGCATGCAGTGTTTCTAGGCAGTACCTTACACAGGTTTGGGATGTATGACATTACAACGCATGCTTTTACATCGCATGCTTTTACAACGCATACCATTACAACGCATAGTGCTTTTAGGCGCTGGATAGTGAATTGTTTAATTTACTATTCCAACTCCAGTCCCCGTGGATAGTAGGGAAGGTGTTGGATAGTACATTGAACCTATTCCCTATCCTAGAGCGCCCCCAGCGCAATGCGTTGTAATGGTTTGCGTTGTAAAAGTTGCGTTGTAAAGGCACTGCGTGGTAAAAGTTGCATTGTAAAGGTTGTTTACCCAGGTTTGTATTACGCATGTCACCTCTTGCCTGGCGGATGGCTGCAGGAGAATTTGGCAACCTGTGGCTACTGGGTAAGTACAAAGCACTAAAAATGAGGGATATGTGTAATGCAGCACGGGTCAGACTAAGGGCTGACATTGGTGAGCGCTGCAGTACAGTGGGTGTTTACACCAGGAAGGCGAGGGCATGCCGCATGCGCCGGGAGGACCTAAAACGCTGGGCCCGCCACAAGGCCGAGTAGCTAGTGGGCCAGTCTTCCCAGCACCATGTGCATCATCCCCCCTCTCGCCACTGAACAGGAGGGTCCTGCGTGCAGCTTGGCCAACTATCCATGCTCAGCTGGGCGAGCATGAGCAGCGGAGACCTAGTAAGTGCATTATATGCAATATGTGTCTGGAAGTAGGATGTGAGTAAAGACAGAGCTGTACCATTGTGTGTCCCATGCCTCCATTCCCCTATTCGGTATCTATGCAGCAGTCATCATGAAGCAAAAGGCTCACTGTAGCACATTGACTGTACAGGGCAGAGTGCATTCTGGCAGTTGTAGTTTCTTCATGACAACTGGGGAATTGAGCCACACATGTGCATTTGTACAGAAATTTGCACTTCCAGCACCAGTAACAGTGAACCAAGGGAATCAAAACTGATGTGTGCATTGGATGAGGAATGGTACAGACACTGTCCAAGTGTGTGTATGAGACGCCAATGGCTATTGGATGCTCTGACTTGCATTGCATTTGGTGAGTTTTGGTTCTGATTGAGACAGATCATCACGTGCCATGGAGTCAAGAGAGACTTTGTGATCCTTGCCTTACTCTTAAGTGTTTCCAATTGTGCCAAGTGTGTCCACAGACACATGTCTTACCCTCAGTGGCTTGTATGTCATTTTTCACGGACAGGTAGCTGTAACAATGAGCCATTACTGTTTACCAGTGCACAGCACTACTTGTCCAGTGTCTGAAGACAATATGTGGCACTGAATTGTCAGCTTTTGTGAGGGGATATCAAAAGGTTTGACTCACAAGATAGCAAACTGAATAGCTCAGACCTTATATGGATGTGTGACCACCAATCGGCATTTGTCTTGTCTCATACAATGCTACACAGCAGAAAACATTTGCCCAGACGCAAAAGTGCTGAGACTCCATATCACAGGCTCTTTTTAATACCATCTGGACTCTCTCTGATCTCCTTTTGTAGACTGGGTTTGGAACCTGCCCATGTAGCAGTGACAGGACACACAGATCACAAGAATGCCAAAGTTGAGGGTTGACCAGTACAGATGTGTAAGCCACCAATAATCTTGTGAGATGTCCATGTCAGATTCAAATCAGGAGATAACATTGAACATGCATGTAATTTAAGCTCATAAACACTGACAACTGTATAATGTGATCAGAGGAGAACAAAGTCTGACCTTGGCTCATCTAGGTATGTGTCTTGTCCTGACGTGTACAACCACTACATAATGATTTGTCTAATATTTCAATGGGCCCAGCTGGCCAAATGGAAAAACAGCAGGACAGGATTGAGTGCAGAACATCTTTGGTATTTCAACAAGTGAGGAGGACGAGGATGAGGCGGGACCCTCAACATCAGGAGTCAGGGGGATTGCGCCCACCTGGACTGACCACTAAGACAACTCTTGTGCTAAGGACCGGGTAAAGGCTGTGGACATTGAAGTAAGGGGGAAAGAACTGGACACCTCTGGCCAGGGTGGTAGAGAGCTAGTCTCCCCAGACCATTCACCAGTTAGTTTTAGAGAGGTGTCCCCGGGGCAGGCCACTACCCAACCTGGGCCTGCCATCACTACCTCCCTTTCTCTAGAGGCCCCCATTCCATCGGGCCTTCATCTGCATCCCCTGCAACCTGTCCCCCTCATTGTAGCTGCCAGGTCGACACCAACATAGGCTCCAAATCTGAAGTACCACACCCCTCATTTTCAACCCAAACCCCTCCCTGTGTTATCCCTTCTGTTGCTATACTAGAGGACGTGATGTGGGCATGTGAGGGTCAGCCAGACATGTTCTCTCACATCATGCTGCAAATGTGTCTAGAGATGCATATGATGCCAGAGGAAATCGCCGAGCTCAGGCCACCCTCATTGCCAGTGTCAATTCCCTGACTGCAGCCATGTCGTCTTTTGTATCCCAAACTCCTTCCCACACCACCTTCAATGTCTCCCCCTGTCTGTTGCACCTCACTGTTTTTCCCCATACTCCTCATTTGTCTCAACCCCTTGTGGTGCCTGTCCCTGCACCAGCCAGCCAGGAGCCTGCATCGGACTCAGAGGATCTGGACATTGTGGTACTAGAGGATGACCAGAAGGACACTTGACCTATTGGACATAATTTTCGTTGTGGACAATTATTTACTTTTCCCTGTGTAAATAGACTGGTTCCCCTGACGCTCCCTGAAGTGTTATATTTATGTTGCTCCACCCCAATCCAAGTTCCCTTCTCCTTCTGCAGTAAGGACATAATTTGTTTTCCTTTCTCCCGTCCAAACAGACTGTTGTTGTTTTTCAAATCCCGCACTTTTATTTATATAAAATATATTTTTGATTCATACTTTCTCCATTTTGTTTAGCTTCATTGTGAATGTCTTGTACAAAATATGAAAAAGATGCTTCAAAACATATTTTTTGCGTTCCAAACATCTTATTTATTCAAAATTCATCAATCTTTTTACGAACTTGTTTATCACTTTGTTTTTTACTTTGCTATTCACAACAAGGCTGTTCAGAAACCCAATTTTTTCAAATGGATCAGTTCTGCTCATCCAAGCTTCTTACTGCCCCACGTGGGCAACGCAATTCACAAGACAGTTCAAGATGTAACAAATCCCAATGCATTTCGGGCCCATTTGTTTAGCCCTATGTCAGGGGAAACTGTTAAAGATGAAATTAAACCACCATTAGTCTTCTATTACCGAGCACTTCACTATTTTGTCAAACATGCATGCTAAAATAACCCCACTCTGCGCAAACAAATGGGCCCGAAATGCATTGGGATTTGTTACATCTTGAACTGTCTTGTGCGATTGGATTGGCAGTACAGTTGTGCTGCCATATTTGTTGAAATGTTTACACGTGCCCCGAGGCTTGGCGCAGCTCCAGTCTGCTCGCAAACAGGAATTAACTGACAAGCAAGGAGAAAATTCGACGAACATGGTGTGCATCTGGTTCTCTTTAATGTTTGATGTACCAATGTTGCCTCACGCCAGCAGTTTTGCACCCAGTACCAAAGGATTAATTTGGATGATTGTCAGATCAATATACACAACATTCTCATCAACAAGACTGCTGCAATTCACCACAAAACCATCGGAGGTGTGTCTTTTTGGGCTTACTTTAAAGACTCTGGAGTCAAATGTATACTCTTCACGCATATTTGTGAATTACATTTTTGTTTTTATTCACAATGCATTTATGTTCTGACAAAATTGAAGGTTTATTATACAACACCAAAAACGATGACAACGTGATTGTATTCACAGAGCTGTTGTGATACAGGACATTGGTCAATATTATACACATAAGTGGGTGTGAGGTTGCAAGGGACTGTGGGATTTGTAGTTGTTGAGGTAATTGGTTTGGGTTTGTAGTGGTTATGGGTTTTGTTACACAGGGGGGTTATGTCCGAGTCAGACAGAGTTTTTAGGTTTTGCCTCGGCAATGCGTACGAAGTACGCATGCGCTAGCAAAACCTCTTGAGTTCTATATCGATCGATGACCCGCCTCTGCCTCTCATTGGCTAGCTCCATAAATGGAGGCTAGCCATTGGGAGACAGAGGCTGTCAATCGCGCTTTCTCGGGGAAAACGCGATTCGGGGGCGTTTCTCGGGCTTTTTTTAAGCCCCGCCCCTTTGTCCCGGGCCGCGCTGCGATTGGCTGCCGGCCCAGGACACCCCCGTGACGTCATTCCCGGGCCGCGCTGTGATTGGCTGCCGGCCCGGGACCTGATGTATTATTGTTGCTAAATAATGTGTCACACTGGTGGAAGCAATGCTCAAAAACTAAAACACACATAACATGTCTCGAGGCTACTGGTGCTCGAAACTGGATGCTATCGTCGCCTCCAGATAAAGGACGACAGATCATCTCGCCGTACTGAAGGCAGATCTCCCGTTTCCTTGAGGATGGGAGGGTGTGTCCCTGCGTGAGGCAGTCTGCAGCAGTGCACCAGGCGGCGTCTGGACAGGAACCTGCCGCTGCCCACCAGGCATGCACCATTTGGGCACACCATATCTCAGCACTCGAGGGGTGGGGGTGCAGGGGTATACTAATCACACCTGACACAGCAAGTTTCCCTCCGCCGTCTACAGAGGAGGCATCTTCCCCGCCGCTGTAGCAATTCCTTTGTCGCTGTGCATGCGACGGCCCCTCCCTGTGTCTGCAGGGCAGCAGCTGTCTAAAGACGGTAGACTCGAGCTTTGCCTTTAAAATAGCGCCTACCATAGTGCACGTGTTAGATAAACAACGTGAACCCGCCGGTAACAAAGCCCCTGCGATGTGCACGCTTTCAGCAGAACTAAGACATAGAATACAAAAAAGTGCAAAAAGGGACGTATATATTTCTGCAGCGGGAACGTCAGTGACCCGAGGGGCGCCGTGAGGTGGCAGGTTTCCGTTTCAAAGCGGCTCGTCTGGAGCCACTCATCTCTTTGTTGTGCCTCACCTCATAGCACCCCCCCTCCCTCCACAGAGGTTGTGCACAGGCTCCAAGCTGGCTCCCTCCCGCTCCCCATCCGTCCCTCCACCCGCTGCTGCTGACTTCTCATCAGCTCACTTTCCTCCGTCTTTCGCAGCCTCCTTCCCTTCTGTCTCCTTTCATCCAGCTGCTGACGGGCAGGGGCCCCTCCTCCCCTCCGTGGAGGCTCTCCCCTCCTCAACCACGCCCCGCTCTCTCTCCACGGCCCCTCCCTCCCAGTGGTCACCCAGTGCACTGTCGCCATTCCTCAGCTTGCCCCTAAGTGTCACCCTGAACCCTGTGCCTCCGGCTCCCTCCGAGGAGACCTCTGGCCGGGAGCCGCCTCCCTTCCATCCCGGGTCACCATGGCCTCGTCCGCGCCCTTGCTCCTGGCTCTCGTCTGCCTCGTTCAGGTCTGGAGAGGTAAGCAGAAGTGGGGTGCAGCATGGCACGGGCTGCTGGGGTGGGCAGCGTCTCTGGGGTGCAGCGGTCAGGGGGCTCTGAGCTGAACCGGGACAGGCCTCGGACTTCCCGGCAGCCAGGGCCGAGGAAGGATCCCCTCTGACACCCACACCTCAGCCCGCAATAGTGCGCCTGCAAGGTGGTGGTGGGAGGGCACAACGGAGTGCCGGTCACTGCTGGGTGTGTTTGTGCAGGACTTGTTGCCAGGCGAGGGGAAGAGTAAACTAGTGGGACTTCATTAGAAAGCAAAAAAGCAAATTAAAAATAGCGGTACTTCTTTAAATGTCCCGTTATTCTGTGCCAAAGGCGAAACCATTGCATTGTAAATGCTTGTTATTTGGTTGCAATAAGTGACGTAGCTTTAAAGGGAAAGTAGTTGTAACTGCACGCGTTCTGGTGATTGGAGGAAACACGCTAGAGGGAAAGTTTAAATTGTTGCTTTTTGGGAGGAGTAAGTGATGTTAGCAGTTACCACGAGGAAAGGAGAGGTTAAAGCGGTTGGGAAGTTAAATGGAACATGAGCAGGTATGGAAAGCGGGATGGGGGGACACTGAAAAGCATTATTAATGGGTGACATTCGGGCAAAATGAATTTTGTTTACAGAGGGGTAAAATACAGGCACAAGGGATCCAGTTCACATGGTAACTTTGGGTGGTTGACGATTTATGCGGCAACGCAGTTTAAATGGCAGGCATACGTTCGTGGATTGGAGTGGGGGAGGTTACTGCGTGCTGTAAAATACTTGACAAGGGGGTAGCGCACTGAATGCATTTAGATAACGGTGTTTGTTTATTCTATCTTAACATTATCATTTGTTTGCGCAGAGTGGGGTTATTTTAGCATGCATGTTTGACACAATAGTGAAGTGCTCGGTAATAGAAGACTAATGGTGGTTTAATTTCATCTTTAACAGTTTCCCCTGACGAAGGGCTAAACAAATGGGCCCGAAATGCATTGGGATTTGTTACATCTTGAACTGTCTTGTGAATTGCGTTGCCCACGTGGGGCAGTAAGAGGCTTGGATGAGCACAACTGCTCCATTTGAAAAAATTGGGTTTCTGAACAGCCTTGTTGTGAATAGCAAAGTAAAAAACAAAGTGATAAACAAGTTCGTAAAAAGATTGATGAATTTTGAATAAATAAAATGTTTGGAACGCAAAAAATATGTTTTGAAGCATCTTTTTCAAGCTGTGCCATTGGATTGGCAGTACAGTTGTGCTGCCATATTTGTTGAAATGTTTACACGTGCCCCGAGGCTTGGCGCAGCTCCAGTCTGCACGCAAACAGGAATTAACTGACAAGCAAGGAGAAAATTCGACGAACATGGTGTGCATCTGCTTCTCTTTAATGTTTGTTGTACAAAATATGGACATGTAGTTGTTGCAATGATGTGGTTACACTTGTAGATGTGTCACACACAAGCATACATCCTCACATCTCTAGGCCACCACAGTTGGTATACATGTGCCTATCAGTACATGATACGCAACAGAGGCTTGACTTGTGAAGAAAATTACTTTTTATTTACACATATTCACAGTGGTCAAAAAAAAATTGGGATGTTATCAATGGGGATCGTGCTTGCGACTTCGCAATTTCGGAGGTGAGAATTGCTGTGAGGGATCATGTCTGTGTTGTCGCCTATGTGCAGGTGGGTCTTGTGCACATGCCTGTTCAGGGTGAAGTTCATGTGCTGGGGCAGATGGTGTATGTACTGTTGGTGTTTGTGCATGGATAGGGATGGTTGTGCATGTGGTGGGGGTGCCTGTTCAGGGGGTGGTAATGGTTGTGCAGGTGGTGAGAGTGCCTGTTCAGGGGGTGATTGTTGTGCAGGTGGTGGGAGTGCCTGTTAAGGGGGTGGTGGTGATTATGCAGGTGATAGGAGTACCTGTTAAGGGCGCGGTTGTGGGTGTTTACCCTTTCTGTGGTCCTGTGCAGTTTGTGGTACAGGTGTGTGGGTATGATGTGCTGCAGGCAGATGTGATGGCTCCCCTCTCTGCACTGACCAGGAAGGGAGACTTTAGATCACTTTAATCTTGCCCTCCATCATTTTCAAAGCAAAGGTTTGGTGTCTTAAACTCTCTTCCCTTAGGGTGGATATTATGTCTCTGATATCCTTGGACATGTCTTGCCAAGATCTATCCATCCTATCCAAAACATGGGTAAGTCTGTCCACCACCTGCGGGATTTGATGCATGTCCTGCAGGGCTTCAGACATGTCTGACGGTAGCCCCTATGGCACAAATGTGTTGCCTCACATCTGCGTGCTGTTGGAAGAAGTCCTGCTCCCACTAGCCACCATGGCCAGGTGCAGGCCCTCTCTGCAGGGGTCGGCCATGGATGAGACCGGCAGGTCCAACAGCGGGGGAGGGTGGCAGGTAGGAGAAGGGGGCCAGGGGATACCTACACCACAACAGGGTTGGTACTTCCCCCAGGTGGTGGAGAGAATGTCTGGGATACACTGAATAAGGAGGAGTGTGCAAGGGAACCACCACATCTGTCCTGGATGTGAGGGCTGTGAGGGAGTGATGTCTGTGTTGGAGTATGTGTGATCTGTGGCTCGTTAGCTTTATGCTGGGGACAGGCAATCTTTCATTTTGGAGGTGGCTGTGGCACTTTGCTGGGCAGAGGGTGTGAGGCCTAGCAAGTTTTGGGCAATGTTGGGAAATTTCTGCCCATGTCATCAGAACCGTCATCCACGGAGAGGAAGAACACATAGTCACCATCATCTTCCAATCCTTCAGTCTCCTTAGGTACTTCCTCCTCCTCCTCTTGCGCAGTACCTGATGTCAACTTCTGAACCTGGCTCTTCATAGGTGTAGTTGATGAAGTGGTCCCTAATCCAGCAGCTGGAGAGGGAAGTGACAACATACTCAATGATTTCCTTGAATAATTTACGAACAGGCACATGTGACACTTATGGAAATGAAATGGTATGTATGTACTGACATCAATGAGAAGACACATCAACAGACAAACCTGTATGAGAAGGTTACTGATATTTTAAGGAAAGGGATAAATAATCAGGATTCCTTCGCACCTTCAATCATTCAAGCAGGGGTTTAGAAAGCGTGCTACGCACTCGTGAGGGTCTCAAGATGCTGGGGTGGGGGGTGCAGCTCTGGATCAGTCAAAGAGCCAGATCTTGAGGCTCTTCCTGAAGGTGTGCAGAGTGGTGGAGCGTCTGATGTCGACTGGGAGCTCTTTCCAGGTCTTTGCTGCGACGATGGAGAAGATTCTTCTGCCTGCTCTGGTTCTGAAGATGCGCAGGGTTTCTGCCAAGGTGAGGTCGGCAGAGCAGAGGTTCCTTTCGGGTACGTGGAAGGAGACTCTTTCATTGAGGTATTTGTGTTGGATATTGTGGTGGGATTTGTAGGCGTGGGTGAGTAGCTTGAAGGTTACTCTCATCTCGATGGGGAGCCAGTGGAGGTCTCGTAGGTGCTGGGTCATGTGCTCGTGTTGTGGGGTTCTGAGGACGAGTCTGGCTGCGGTGTTCTGGATGGTTTGGTGCTTGTGTAATACAGTTTTGTTGATTCCGGCATAGAGGGCGTTACCGTAGTCCAGTCTGCTGGTTATGAGTGTGTGGGTGATGGTCTTTCTACTTTCGGGGGGATCCACTTGAAGGTCTTGCGGAGGATGTGGAGGGACTTGAAGCAGTTGGAGGCAACGGCGTTGATCTGGCGGGTCATGGTGAAAGAGGAGGTCATGCCCTGAATTCCCTACAACACTGCACCTTTAAATTTACCGCTATTTAAGTCACCAAGACTCTCGGAGCGACGCTTTACGTTCTTGCGTCTAGCTCCGTTGTTTTGGTGTTCCGTCCTGTCCCTGTTTGCCTGACTTCCTGTTTTGTGATTCCGGCTCCGATCACGTCGCGCTCGTGTGCGGGCCCCGGCTTTCCTTCTCCCCACAGTGTTCTTGAGTTTAGCGGGCGTCTCTTTTCCTGACGTCCGCTTTCGTTTCATTACAGTTTGCTCTGTAACGTGGACTCTACCCTTTTCCTGGAGTCTCGCCCGGCGGCCGGGTTCTTCCCCTCCATCCGGCTGGGCTCAGCCTCAGTCCTTGGTCATCCTTGTTGCTCCGCCCGGCGGCCGGGCTTGGTCTCCGCCGTCCGGCTGGGCGCCTCTTCAGTCTTCCCCCCTTACCTGAGTCGCTTCACCCGGCGGCCGGGCTTGTTCTCCACCGTCCGGCTGGGCAGCACTTTGGCCCCTTAGCTAGTTAGGTTCCTTTCCTGCTCCGTTTATTTTCTTACACTCTGGTGCTCCGCCCGGCGGCCGGGCTTGTTCTCCGCCATACGGATGGGCACTTATTTCCCTTCATAATTTTTTCTTCACTCTATGCTGTATCCCTATTGGCCACATCATCGTTTCTACCCATTCCTTGGCCAGCCTCACATGTGTTCTGGGATTCTTGCGTGGACCTGAGTGGGGTGCAGAATTCAACCTTCACGACTTAGAATCACGGTAACAGTGCTATGCGCTGCATACATATGTTGGCTAATGCTATGACTCTAATAGAAACCTGAATGTATGTCTTGTTTCATAGATTTCCATTCAAACATCAGTGGTGTTGGCATCAGTTCATTGTCATATCCATCAGAATAGTGGATGTTTTCCAGAAGTCTCCTACATTATACAGAGTGAGAGTTTTATACGTTAGATTCTTACACTTATGTGTACAGGGTCAGAAGAAAGTCTTTACTATTATTTTTCTGTCATCATTGTAACAGCTCAAGACTAACTCCTACAATTATCCCACATATCAGTTCTGCGACATAGACAAAACAAATGTGGTATGTAGTGGTCATATACATAATATAGACAGGGTTTATATGTGTATTGTATTTAACCTAGTTAGATCGTATATTTCTTTACAGCCCACCTGTTGCCAAGAGTCCATTCTGAGTTGCCACGCATCCACTCCGAAGACCACCGTCAAGCTCTTTATTTCTCCCCCAACCTTTCCTTGTTTTGTCTCCCTGTTTTCCCCTAGCGAGCCTTTCGATACTCTAGTGTTTGATAGAGTCGGAAGGCCGTAGGGGAAGGCTGTGGAATATTCTTCGGATTCCTGACGCTCCTGCGGAACCTGCTTGGAATTCATTACAGAACGTAAAGCCCACGTGGTGTGTTCTGCCCGAGCGTCATGGATCTTGAAGCTGTTTCCCTATCGGATGTAGCAAGCATGTTAGGGAATTTGCAGGTTGAAACCCAGGCATTGATTTCTAGGGTAGACACTTTGCAAAGACAACAAACGGCAGGGGCTACGGGGGGAGGCACTTCGGTTGTACAGGTCACTACACCTCCTTCCATACCTCTAGCACCCCCTGAAGGTATGCAGGGGACGCGGCGCGATGCGCCGCCTTCCTCAGTCAATGCCAATTGCATTTTTCCTGTAAGGCTAATTGTTTTCCCTCTGATCAGGCAAAGGTAGCCTTTGTAATATCATATCTCAGTGGTGCTGCTGCAGATTGGGCCATACCTTTAGTCGACCGAGACGACCCACTCTTACATAGTTACACCGCATTCAAGAGGGAGTTTCGTAAACTATTTGACAGACATGTGTATACCCATTCTTCTGATACTGAATTATTGAGTCTTAAACAGGGTAATCAAGATCTTGTTGCCTATATTACTTTGTTTCGCAGGCTGGTAGTAGAATCCAACTGGCCTGAAGAGAAACGCAGCACCATGTTTTACAGGGGCTTAAGAGATGATTTAAAAGATGCTCTCTCACAGATAGTAGATCTACCGACATCCTGTACAGATCTCATTGACTTGGTAGTGAAAATCGATCACCGAATCCAAGAAAGAAAGAAAGAGAGAGGAAAGCACGAAACAAGATATGTTCCTATTAGAGAGAAGAAGAGTACCATAGAGAAGACCAGTGACGATAGTGAGCCCATACAGATAGGCATAGTAAGAGGACCCCTGACGCCAGAAGAAAGACAGAGAAGAAGAACACTTAGACTTTGTTTGTATTGTGGCAAGGCAGGTCACTTTCTGAAAGATTGCCCTGTTAAACCTACACAATCAAAGTATTCGGGAAACTAGGAAGCCTGGGATCCTGTGAGACAAGGATCCCAGGTAGGTCTGGCCTTACAGTCTCTTCCTCTGATTATACCACCACCCCCACAAATCATCTTTATGTGTCGGCATATCTGACTCAGGGAGTTAATGGATTACATGTGTTAGTAATGATAGATTCCGGGGCATCAGGGAACTATATGGATGTGGAGTGGGCAAAGGAAAATATGATACCCTGCACTAAAAAAGAGATAGCCAGTAATGTCACCACTATAGATGGCAGCTCCCTTATCTCTGGTCCTGTAACACATCGTACTACATCATTATACATGACAATAGAACCCGATCATCACGAAGACATAATGTTTGATCTAATTTGTTCTCCACAATTCCCAGTGCTCCTGGGTATTCCTTGGTTGAGATCTCAAAACCCTGATATAAACTGGGAAACCTCTAAGGTAACTTTTCCCTCTGTTACATGTTCGCAAGTAGTAGGGGCAGCTACTGACGAGGTACCCATTAGTATTACAAGCAGTGAGATCAACTCTGAATTGCCATCTTGTTATCGTGATCTTCAGTCAGTCTTTAATGCGAAGGAAGCCGAGATCCTCCCTCCACATAGGGTCTATGACTGTCGTATTGATCTCGAGATAGGGGCAAGGATTCCATGCAGCAGAGTATATGCACTCACAGAAAAAGAGAATGTGTATTTACGAGAATATTTAGACACCATGCTTGAGAAGGGCTTCATCAGACCTTCCCGTTCCCCTGCTTCATCATCTCTTTTTTTTATTCCGAAGAGGGAAGGGGGTCTTCGGTGTTGTATCGACTACAGGAAGCTAAATGATGTTACAATAAAGAACCGTTATCCTCTGCCTCTGATCGCCTCTCTCCTTTCTTTACCAAGTTGGACTTGCGTGGTGCATATCATCTTGTGAGGGTCAAGGAGGGGGACGAATGGAAGACCGCCTTCTGCACCAAATTTGGTCTTTTTGAGTACCTTGTGATGCCCTTTGGGCTCTGTAATGCCCCTTCGGCATTTCAATTTTTCATAAATGAAGTGTTAAAAGACATGCTGGACATACATGTAATTGCATATATAGATGACCTTCTGATATTTTCCCCTTCTATGATGGAACATGTACAGCATGTAGCAACGTGTTAGAATGTTTACTGGAGAATAGCTTGTATTGCAAGTTAGAAAAGTGCACCTTCCACACACAGGAAGTCCCCTTTTTGGGGTACGTTGTGTCTCCTTGGGGCCTCCGCATGGATTCCACCAAGGTGGAAGCTGTTCTGGCATGGCCGGCTCCTCGTACTGTAAAAGAAATTCAAAGTTTTCTGGGTCTGGCTAATTTCTACAGGCGGTTCATTCTGAACTTTTCAGCCCTTGTGTCGCCCATCACGGCTTTGTTGAAGAAAGGAGTCCGTTTTTTATGGTCTCCTGAGGCCTATTAGTTCTTTTCGGCTACTTAAGGAGGCCTTTACAAGCACACCTGTCTTGCGTCATCCGGATCCAGCCCTGCCCTTTGTGGTGGAGGTAGACGCTTCCCAAGTGGCAGTGGGAGGGGTTCTGTCTCAAGCGGATTCGGTGTCAGGCGAGTGTCATCCAGTAGCCTATTACTCACATAAGTTCACCCCTGCTGAATATAACTACGCAGTGGAAGATAAGGAACTTCTAGCCATTAAAAAGGCGTTTGAAGAGTGGAGGCAGTACCTACTGGGTGCCAGATATCCTGCGGTAGTGTATACAGATCACCGTAACCTGCAATATATCAAGTCAGCCAAGGCGCTTTCCATGGGGCAATTGCGTTGGTCCCAATTCTTTAGTGAGTACGACTTTACCGTCCAATATAGACCAGGGAGAAGAAATGGCAAGGCAGATGCCCTATCACGATTGGGGTTTGAATCCCCTACAGATGTAGTAGAACAGACCTTTATCATTCCCAGAGCAAATATCATAGGAGGTATACTGACTGAGGAAGATTTCCTGGCACAGGTTAAGAGTAGTCAGGCCTCGGTGGACATGACGACTCTAGTGGGTTCACATGAGATCTCCACAAGGGAAGGATTGGTTTGTGTGCAGGGGGGAGTGGTGTTACCCTCTAGAGAGTTACAGGAACAGGTTATGAGATGGTACCATTCTCATCCTGTAGCAGGCCATCCAGGTATCAAGAAAACTACTAAAGCAGTGAGAGACCGTTTTTGGTGGCCTAATATGCTTAAAGACATAGAATCCTTTGTTAAGACATGTAATGTATGTGCTCAAACCAAGGTATCACACCTCAATCCAGTGGGCTTACTCATGCCGTTGGCTTCCCCTCCTGGCCCTTGGCATACTGTATCTCTTGATTTTATAGTGTAGTTACCACTCACTAAGATGAAGAACAATACTTTGTTAGTGGTGGTAGATTTATTCACGAAGATGGCCCATTTCGTGCCTTTGAGAGGGTTGCCCACAGCAGTTGAATTGGCTTCTGTATTCATGCAACAGATAGTCCGACTCCATGGTTTCCCTTCTGTAGGAAGGTAAATCCCTGACTATGGTTGCCCCCAACTTTTTGCCTGGTGTTTTGCTGGTTTTCTGACTTAGTTGACCTGGGGCCCTGCTATTCAGGACCCCAGGCCTACTGCTCTCTCTGTAAAATGGATTCCATGTACCTTAGGTACATATCTAAATTGGATACTGAGTCACCTTATCAGTCCCTGTACAGTGTACCTTAGGTACCCAGGGCATAGGTGTACCCAGGGCCTACCAGGGGCTGCAGCATGTATTATGCCACCCCTGGCTGGCCATCCAAATCTGACACAACTGGCTGCTTGACAGCTGGGGCAAGGTGGTGTAATCACCCTTTGCTTTAGATATAGTATACCTATATCTAACCCTAAAATGGACACACAGATCTCCTATCAGTCACTCCTATGGCAGGCCTTAACAATCCTGAAGGCAGAGTGCTTGGAATCGTGTGAGATGGTGCTCTGGCATGAGCTGAGCCTGTCTGCGGCTTTCGGGATCCATCCCTTAGCCGTTTCCATGATATCGCATACCATATACTCTTAAGTGCATTATAATCCTCGCGGTTATATGCCAACTCTGGTATCGCTTTATCAAAACATGTCGAGTAAGGTGTCATACGAATTGGAATACTAACCCCTCGCCAATTCTGGCGACGGGGTTAGCATTCCACCCTTCTAGAGGGACACGACATGTATGTAACCCCTAACCCCGGTAAAAGTCAGACAGAGCCTTAGCATCCACAAAATGGATGCTGCCACCGAGACACAAGTCTGCCCTCCTGCTGCTGGGAGTCCTCCCAGAGCAGGAGATAAGGACAAAGGGTTTCCTGCCAGGGGCGGTGCCAGCACCGTCCCAGACAGGGTTTTGTGTATTGTAGGTAGGCAGGGCTTTAGAGGAAGGTGACTGCACGTGGCACCCCGGTGCTCACTGTGCATAGGCTGGCTGGAACCAGTTCCAGGGTCACTCCAGACCCTGTGCTGGGGAAAAGCCCGCCAAGGAAGTGGGTGTAACCACCCCCCTCCTGGTCCCACCCATAGGGCAGGACTTAGTCGCGTGCCAGCCCCTTTTTACAGGATAAAGGTAGAGACTGGCCCCCTTCCAAATCAGATCATCTTTGAATCCTGAAACTACTTTCTGCGAAAGGAACTCAAGACTTCTTCCTAAGATTTCTCCCTTGTGACTAAGGAGTAGTCACCCTGCATCCGCAGGCACCATCCAAGAACACTGCGGTCTGCTGTAAGTCCTTCCTCCGGAATCCGACTGCCCAGCTCGACGAGAACCGGCTTCCCTGGCACCTCTGACCTCTACCCACCTCTACAGCCCAGCTGAGAACCGTGGGTGCGACGAGACCTCAAGGGACCGGCCATCTGCAAGACTGCACGACTTCTTTCCAGCAAGCCCGCCGAGTAATCTACTGGTGAGTGCTTTGGGGTCCGAGAAGCCCCGACTCTGAGCAGCTCCAGCTCCGAAGTGCAGCCCCCCAGCATCTCCACGATCTGCGTGGGGCCCTTCTGCTTTCCGCTGCTCACCGCGTTGTTTGGCTACTAGCCCGTTGGCTTGTGGCCTTCCTGACGACGCCCGACGACATTTCTGCTGCTGGTCTGGTTGCTCCAGACTGGCCCTTGCTCCCTTCCAGAAGAGGAGCACCTTGGACCCTCCTGGTCCACTCAAGACGCCATTTTGAGTCCACCGCGTGGGCTTGAATTAGCCAAGGCTTGTTGCCCAATCCTGGGTAACTTCGACGCCAACGACTTCATCCTTCGTGGGACAGCTCGCACCTCCATCCTGGTCGCCGACAACGCCTCCTGGTCCGAGAGACTGCAGAGCCCAGCAGTGCCCACTCACCTGACTGCGGTGACTTCACCCGGTGCCATCCTGGTGCCCACTTAATCACTGGCTAGTGATTCAAGAACTTGGTCCCCTCTGCTTTCAGGTTTCCTTCTTCCTTGATCCAGGCTTGGATCCATCGAACTTTTCTTCACTGGTCGCCTGCCAGCAACTTCTTCCTTCCAGGCTCCTGGTCCGGCAACGAGATCCCCGACGTCTTTTCAGACCTATGCAGCTGCAGCCCCTGGGCTAGGTAACTTCGGCACTCCGGTGTCCCAGCATAGCCTCACTATCCAAGGGTCAGGATCCACTGTCGTTTTCTCCCTACCAGGTCGGGTTCGCCCGTGAACACTAACTTTTCCTTTACTAGCTTCCATAGACTTTGTCCCGCATCCCGCGTGAGAGTGCACACTCTGCACCCGAGTCCCCTGGGCCTCCTAGTAGTAATCTAACGATTCCCTAGTCCAGTCCTAGCGATTCCAAAGCCTATTAGAACTGTTACTTACCTGCTAGTAATTCGCATTCCACTTTTTAAGTACATGGTTTTTCGTGCCCCTCGGGCATTTGTGTATAACGTGCTAACTTAAGTATTTTCGTAAGAGTTTTGTTGTGTGCTTAGCTCCCTGTCTCATAAAGAGCCAGGGTAGTCTTGTTATAAATAAATACACTGTTTATTTTCATAACAACTTGTGTGGTGTCCTTTCACTGGGTGTTCAAGGGGTAATGTGATGGTAAAACAGCTGGCTTAACACGCCCTCTAGAGTCTTAGCCTTAGACTGCTCGTATCCATGCTACTAGGATAGCTGGTCTATAAGGTTGACTTACAACCAATCATCAATAAGGGTTGTTTGGACTGATATATAGTGATCACTAGAATAGTGAGCACTGCACATCAGGCCAACTTCTCACATTGGTGAGCAGCGGTTGGGATTTGAGCTTGCTGTTGTTTTACCACACATATCCTAAGAATATCTTGTGAAAGATCACATAAGTACTAAAGGTACATATAACTTAGCTTAGAATACTCTGAGTTCTACTGAACCAGCTGTTGTAGCTCCTAGGGCCTAGCACACCCTAAACTACAACTCTAGCAAGGGATCAGTAGGCAAACATATAGTGTAGGTAAGTGCACCACTTACACCTCACTAGAAAAGCATGTCTACCCAGGGAGATTCTACTGAGACTCCCCTGGTCAGTGTTGACCCTCCACAGGTCACTTCAAGATATGCAGCTCTCAGTTTCCAGGAGATGAGACAGATCTGTGTCTCCAGAAAACTGAAGCAGGGGTCTAACCCCACCATTCCCTTTCTGATAGGCCTCTTAGAGACATATGATGCCAGAAAGCTTTCTCAGTTACATGAGAACATGCCAGCCTTAGAGGGAACCTCTGGGGATCCAGACCTCCCCAACACTGATTCAGCAGTTGAGGAGGAGGATCAAGAGGTACTCTCTGGGGATGAGGTAGACAAAGGTCTTGAGGTAGTCAGAAGGCTAACTAGGGCCAACTTAGACCTACTTGGGGAAGGATCTGGGGGACCCCCAGTACTGACCCTAATGAGGCCTAACCTTGGAGTTAGGAGAGATAGATCTCCTTCTAGGGACTCCATTAGATCTCTGCACTCTAATGCCTCTTCTCAGGGGAGAAGGAACTCTCCCCAGAGGAGATTGACTTCCCCTCAGAGAAGAGAGCATGAAGCAAGGATGAGACAAGCTAAACTGAGGATTGAAAGGGAAGAACTTGCCCTGGCCAAAGAGAAGCTTGCCTTTGCTAGAGAGCAGCAGATGTGTGGGTTAGCTCCCACTGGTGGCAGCAATCTCCCAAGAGATAGAGAGAAGGGTTTAGATACTAAACACCTGACTAAAATAGTGCCCCCCTTTAAGCAAGGGGATGACATCCAGAAATGGATGGCTGCTCTGGAGAGGGCCTGCACTGTGCAGGGCATTCCCCAGAGTCAGTGGGCAGCTATACTGTGGCTCTCCTTTGATGGTAAAGGTAGAGATAAGCTCCTCACTACTAGAGTTGAGGATGCTAACAATTACCAGGTCCTGAAAAATGCACTGGTTGATGGGTTTGGTTTAACCACTGAGCAGTACAGGTTGCTGTTCAGAGACACCCAGAAAACTCAGTCTCAGGACTGGTCAGACTTTGTTGATTGTGCCACTAAGGCTTTGGAAGGCTGGCTACTGGGTAGCAAGGTTACTGACTTCACAGGATTGTATAATCTTATTATGAGAGAGCAAGTCTTAAATAATTGTCAGAACCAGTTATTACACCAGCACCTGGTAGACTCTGATCTGACCTCTCCACAAGAATTGGGTAAGAGGGCAGACAAGTGGGTCAGAACCAGGATTAGGCCCAAGAACCAAGGTGGTGACCAGAAAAAGGAATCAGCCAAGCCTCAAGAGAAGGGTGGGAATAAATCTACAGATCAAACCACATCAGGGCCCCAAAAATCCTCTGAGGGGGGTGGGTCCCAGAATCCTTCCAACAACCAGAAGAAACCTTATTGTTATCCCTGTAAACAGGTGGGTCATTTAAAAACTGACAGCAGTTGCCCAAAGAATAATAATAAGGAAAACATACCCCCAAGTAACATTCCCAAACCTCCTGTTACTACTAGCAGTAATCCCCCAGGTGGTGGGAGTGCCCCCAAGAATTTGGGTGCATTTACGTTGGGAGTTCCTGGGGACTCTGGCCTAACCAGGTCCCCAAACTTAGATACTCTTGTCTGTGAGACTGGCATGGGGTTTGCCAACTTCACAACTTGTCCCAACACTTTGGGCAAGTACAGACAGGAGCCCCTCATCAATGGTATAAAAGTTGAGGCCTATAGAGACACAGGGGCTAGCATCACTATGGTGACTGAGAGTCTAGTCCCCTCAAGGCAACTTTTACCTGGTGCCACATACCAGGTGACCAATATTGATGGAGTACAGAGAGATCATCCCATGGCAGTGGTCAATCTCAGCTGGGGAGGTGTCACTGGCCACAAGAGAGTGGCAGTGTCACCAAACTTGCCTGTAGATTGCCTACTGGGGAATGATTTAGAGCTCTCAGCCTGGGCTGAAGTAGAGCAAGAAACCCATTCTAGAATGGTAAACATCCATGGTAAGGTTAGTAGGGCAGTGGTAGCCACAGCCCCAGTCCAAGATATCCCCCCTGAACAGGTCAGGAGGGTTGTGTCAGTCACAACCCAATCTCAGACAACTTCCTTCCCAGAACAGGTTGTCAAGGCTGTCATGGTAACAGCCCACACCCAAACTGAGCCCCCTCCTGAAAAGGTTGGGAGAGTTGTGATGGCCACAGCTCAAACTCAGACAGATGATAGTGTTGTGAAGCCTGAAACTATGGATCACTCCACTCAGACAGAGAGTATTGAGGAGGAAGAGAAATCTCCCTCCCACCAGACTTTAGGCAAGGATCAGCCTCCTCAGGGAACTGATCTGACCCCTTGTGAAGAAACTGCCACAGAGGTAGTCAGGCCTAGCCTGGCAGAACCCCTGATGTCAGTGGACCCTTCCAAGGTGGGACCCAGTCTGGAGCAGGTAACCTGCCCCTCTCTACCCTGCCTCAGTCAGCCCAGGGCTGTAGAGGTCAGGGAGGCCAGTGTTGGACCCCAAAGGGCCCCCTGTCCAAAAGAACTTCCCAATTCACAGATTAAGGGCACTGAAGCTAGTAATCCTAGCCAAGTGAAAATAAAACAGACTCCTGAGGGATCCCCCTTAAATTTAGTTAGGGACCTCCCACAGATGGACACTGTTGGGCACAGCCAAACTTGGGACCTGAGGGCCCCAGACCTGACCTGTCCCTCCAGTAAGCCAAACAGAGGGACCCAACCTCCAGCTGTAGGTAGCCAGAGGTTGACCCTGAGAGCCCAAAACAACTCAGTCTTGGAAAGAAAGGCCTATATGGTGGAAAATGATTGGAGGAAGCTGAGCCCGAAATTAGTGGAGCCTCACTTCAGTACTCCATTTCAGCACCAGCCTTTTACTTTGCCAAAACACACCACAGGTAGAGATTCCCTATGGTGGAGACCCTCAGACACCCTTAGGGTGAGGGATTGCTTAGTGGACCATGAGATAGGGGGTAACCATGCCAGTGCTGGTACTTCCTTATATGGCCACTCAGGCAATATAGGCTTACCTGGCAAGGATAGCCTTATCTCCTTTCGTTTGGGGGGGGGTTATGTAGGAAGGTAAATCCCTGACTATGGTTGCCCCCAACTTTTTGCCTGGTGTTTTGCTGGTTTTCTGACTTAGTTGACCTGGGGCCCTGCTATTCAGGACCCCAGGCCTACTGCTCTCTCTGTAAAATGGATTCCATGTACCTTAGGTACATATCTAAATTGGATACTGAGTCACCTTATCAGTCCCTGTACAGTGTACCTTAGGTACCCAGGGCATAGGTGTACCCAGGGCCTACCAGGGGCTGCAGCATGTATTATGCCACCCCTGGCTGGCCATCCAAATCTGACACAACTGGCTGCTTGACAGCTGGGGCAAGGTGGTGTAATCACCCTTTGCTTTAGATATAGTATACCTATATCTAACCCTAAAATGGACACACAGATCTCCTATCAGTCACTCCTATGGCAGGCCTTAACAATCCTGAAGGCAGAGTGCTTGGAATCGTGTGAGATGGTGCTCTGGCATGAGCTGAGCCTGTCTGCGGCTTTCGGGATCCATCCCTTAGCCGTTTCCATGATATCGCATACCATATACTCTTAAGTGCATTATAATCCTCGCGGTTATATGCCAACTCTGGTATCGCTTTATCAAAACATGTCGAGTAAGGTGTCATACGAATTGGAATACTAACCCCTCGCCAATTCTGGCGACGGGGTTAGCATTCCACCCTTCTAGAGGGACACGACATGTATGTAACCCCTAACCCCGGTAAAAGTCAGACAGAGCCTTAGCATCCACAAAATGGATGCTGCCACCGAGACACAAGTCTGCCCTCCTGCTGCTGGGAGTCCTCCCAGAGCAGGAGATAAGGACAAAGGGTTTCCTGCCAGGGGCGGTGCCAGCACCGTCCCAGACAGGGTTTTGTGTATTGTAGGTAGGCAGGGCTTTAGAGGAAGGTGACTGCACGTGGCACCCCGGTGCTCACTGTGCATAGGCTGGCTGGAACCAGTTCCAGGGTCACTCCAGACCCTGTGCTGGGGAAAAGCCCGCCAAGGAAGTGGGTGTAACCACCCCCCTCCTGGTCCCACCCATAGGGCAGGACTTAGTCGCGTGCCAGCCCCTTTTTACAGGATAAAGGTAGAGACTGGCCCCCTTCCAAATCAGATCATCTTTGAATCCTGAAACTACTTTCTGCGAAAGGAACTCAAGACTTCTTCCTAAGATTTCTCCCTTGTGACTAAGGAGTAGTCACCCTGCATCCGCAGGCACCATCCAAGAACACTGCGGTCTGCTGTAAGTCCTTCCTCCGGAATCCGACTGCCCAGCTCGACGAGAACCGGCTTCCCTGGCACCTCTGACCTCTACCCACCTCTACAGCCCAGCTGAGAACCGTGGGTGCGACGAGACCTCAAGGGACCGGCCATCTGCAAGACTGCACGACTTCTTTCCAGCAAGCCCGCCGAGTAATCTACTGGTGAGTGCTTTGGGGTCCGAGAAGCCCCGACTCTGAGCAGCTCCAGCTCCGAAGTGCAGCCCCCCAGCATCTCCACGATCTGCGTGGGGCCCTTCTGCTTTCCGCTGCTCACCGCGTTGTTTGGCTACTAGCCCGTTGGCTTGTGGCCTTCCTGACGACGCCCGACGACATTTCTGCTGCTGGTCTGGTTGCTCCAGACTGGCCCTTGCTCCCTTCCAGAAGAGGAGCACCTTGGACCCTCCTGGTCCACTCAAGACGCCATTTTGAGTCCACCGCGTGGGCTTGAATTAGCCAAGGCTTGTTGCCCAATCCTGGGTAACTTCGACGCCAACGACTTCATCCTTCGTGGGACAGCTCGCACCTCCATCCTGGTCGCCGACAACGCCTCCTGGTCCGAGAGACTGCAGAGCCCAGCAGTGCCCACTCACCTGACTGCGGTGACTTCACCCGGTGCCATCCTGGTGCCCACTTAATCACTGGCTAGTGATTCAAGAACTTGGTCCCCTCTGCTTTCAGGTTTCCTTCTTCCTTGATCCAGGCTTGGATCCATCGAACTTTTCTTCACTGGTCGCCTGCCAGCAACTTCTTCCTTCCAGGCTCCTGGTCCGGCAACGAGATCCCCGACGTCTTTTCAGACCTATGCAGCTGCAGCCCCTGGGCTAGGTAACTTCGGCACTCCGGTGTCCCAGCATAGCCTCACTATCCAAGGGTCAGGATCCACTGTCGTTTTCTCCCTACCAGGTCGGGTTCGCCCGTGAACACTAACTTTTCCTTTACTAGCTTCCATAGACTTTGTCCCGCATCCCGCGTGAGAGTGCACACTCTGCACCTGAGTCCCCTGGGCCTCCTAGTAGTAATCTAACGATTCCCTAGTCCAGTCCTAGCGATTCCAAAGCCTATTAGAACTGTTACTTACCTGCTAGTAATTCGCATTCCACTTTTTAAGTACATGGTTTTTCGTGCCCCTCGGGCATTTGTGTATAACGTGCTAACTTAAGTATTTTCGTAAGAGTTTTGTTGTGTGCTTAGCTCCCTGTCTCATAAAGAGCCAGGGTAGTCTTGTTATAAATAAATACACTGTTTATTTTCATAACAACTTGTGTGGTGTCCTTTCACTGGGTGTTCAAGGGGTAATGTGATGGTAAAACAGCTGGCTTAACACGCCCTCTAGAGTCTTAGCCTTAGACTGCTCGTATCCATGCTACTAGGATAGCTGGTCTATAAGGTTGACTTACAACCAATCATCAATAAGGGTTGTTTGGACTGATATATAGTGATCACTAGAATAGTGAGCACTGCACATCAGGCCAACTTCTCACACCTTCCGTCCTGGTTTCTGATAGAGGTGCCCAATTTGTGTCACGATTCTGGAAGTGTTTATGTTCTTTGCTCCAGATAGAGGTCCGATTGTCCTCTAGCCACCACCCGCAGACAGATGGACAGACGTAGAGGGTTAACTAGTGTTTTGAACAATACATAAGAAATCAAGTTTTGCAATCCCTAATGGACTGGGATGAGCTTGTATGGTTAGCTGAGATCTCATACAATAACAGTCCACACTCATCTATCAATACTACCCAATTTTTCTGTTCTCATGGTTATCACCCTAAGTTGTTGCCTTCAGGAAACTCTACTGATTGTCCAACTCCTGCCGCTACTGACAGAGTAGAGAGACTACAACAAGTACATAAGAATGCATTAGACAGTCTCGAGATGGCAAAAGTGAGATACACAGAAGGGGCGAATTTACACAGGAGGTTAGAACCTATTTACACACCAGGAGATGAGGTTTGGCTCTCCACGAAATATATAGCTCTGGGGTGTCCACGCAAGTTCAACCCCAAATACATTAGCCCCTATAAGGTGGTAAAAATGATCAATCCTGTGGCCATGAAACTGGAACTTCCCCCTTCATTTAAGATTCACCCGGTGTTCCATGTTTCGCTGTTAAAACCGGTTGAACCGGGAACTAGATTGCCTAAGAAACCTGCTCCTTTAACTCTCCAAGATTCGGAAGAGTATGAGGTTGAGGCCATACTAGATTCCCGTAGAGTGGGGAAGAACCTTCAGTACTTGATCCATTGGAAGGGATATGGAGTAGAAGAGCGTACATGGGAGCCTGCTTCAAACATTCATGCACCTCGACTGTGACGTGTCTATCATCAGAAATATCCTGACAAACCCAAACCTGGAGGGGGACGTTGTGGGGGGAGTGTGCTGTCATGCTCCGAATTCCCTACAACACTGCACCTTTAAATTTACCGCTATTTAAGTCACCAAGACTCTCGGAGCGACGCTTTACGTTCTTGCGTCTAGCTCCGTTGTTTTGGTGTTCCGTCCTGTCCCTGTTTGCCTGACTTCCTGTTTTGTGATTCCGGCTCCGATCACGTTGTGGGAGTGTTTCCGGCCCTCGCGCTCGTGTGCGGGCCCCGGCTTTCCTTCTCCCCACAGTGTTCTTGAGTTTAGCGGGCGTCTCTATTCCTGATGTCCGCTTTCGTTTCGTTACAGTTTGCTCTGTAACGTGGACGCTACCCTTTTCCTGGACTCCCGCCCGGCGGCCGGGTTCTTCCCCGCCATCTGGCTGGGCTCAGCCTCAGTCCTTGGTCACCCTTGTTGCTCCGCCCGGCGGCTGGGCGCCTCTTCAGTCCTCCCCCCTTACCTGAGTCGCTTCGCCCGGCGGCCGGGCTTGTTCTCCGCCGTCCGGCTGGGCAGCACTTTGGCCCCTTAGCTAGTTAGGTTCCTTTCCTGCTCCGTTTATTTTCTTACACTCTGGTGCTCCGCCCGGCGGCCGGGCTTGTTCTCCGCCATCCGGCTGGGCACTTATTTCCCTTCATAATTTTTTCTTCACTCTATGCTGTATCCCTATTGGCCACATCATCGTTTCTACCCATTCCTTGGCCAGCCTCACATGTGTTCTGGGATTCTTGCGTGGACCTGAGTGGGGTGCAGAATTCAACCTTCACGACTTAGAATCACGGTAACAGCGCTATGCGCTGCATACATATGTTGGCTAATGTTATGACTCTAATAGAAACCTGAATGTATGTCTTGTTTCATAGATTTCCATGCAAAGTTCAGTGGTGTTGGCATCAGTTCATTGTCATATCCATCAGAATAGTGGATGTTTTCCAGAAGTCTCCTACATTATACAGAGTGAGAGTTTTATACGTTAGATTCTTGACACTTATGTGTACAGGGTCAGAAGAAAGTCTTTACTATTATTTTTCTGTCATCTTTGTAACAGCTCAAGACGAACTCCTACAATTATCCCACATATCAGTTCTGCGACATAGACAAAACAAATGTGGTATGTAGTGGTCATATACATAATATAGGCAGGGTTTATATGTGTATTGTATTTAACCTAGATAGATCGTATATTTCTTTACAGGCCACCTGTTGCCAAGAGTCCATTCTGAGTTGCAACGCATCCACTCCGAAGATCACCTTCAAGCTCTTTATTTCTCCCCCAACCTTTCCTTGTTTTGTCTCCCTGTTTTCCCCTGGCGAGCCTTTCGATACTCTAGTGTTTGATAGAGTCGGAAGGCCGTAGGGGAAGGCTGTGGAATATTCTTCGGATTCCTGACGCTCCTGCGGAACCTGCTTGGAATTCATTACAGAGGAGTCTAGAATGATGCCGAGATTTCGGACGTGGTCTGAGGGACTTGGTCGGTTTCGGAGGGCGGCATGCCACCAGGTGTTGTCCCAGGCGGGGGAGGGGGAGTCCAAGGATGATGACCTCTGCTTTCTCTGAGTTGAATTTAAGGCAGCTGTTGTTCATCCAGGCTACAACATCTTTCATTCTTTCCTGGAAGCTGAGTCTGGTGTCTTCGGGGTTCTTCATGAGGAAGAGGATGAATTGGGTGTCGTCAGTGTAGGATACTATGCTGAGCCCATGCTGTTTAAGGATGGTGGCAAGGGGGGCCATGTAAATGTTGAAGAGTGTAGTGCTGTGCGAGGATCCTTGGTGTTCCCTGCAGTCGATCTCTGCAGGATCGGAAAGGAATGGTGGAAGTCTGATCCTTTGGGTTCTGCCAATGACGAAGGAGCGGATCCAGTCAAGGTCGGTTCCCTGTATGCCGGCGTCATGGAGTCTGGCAGTGAGAGTGCTGTGGGAGACGGTGTTGAAGGCTACAGAGAGGTCTAGTTGGATGAGGGCTGCAGTGTGGACCTGGTCGAGTAGCATGCGGATGTCATCGGTGGTGGCAAGGAGGGCTGTCTCGGTACTGTGGGTGCTGCACAATCTGGACTGGGAGGAGTCGAGGATGGCGTTATCTTCGATAAAGGTGGTCAGCTGGGTGTTGACGAATCTCTTGGTGTCTTTGGCTGCGATAAGAAGGAGAGAGATGGGCCGGTAGTTTTCAGGTTTGTCTGGTCAGCCGATGGTTTTTTGAGCAGGGTCTTGACCTCTGCCCGCTTCCAGTAATATTCAAAGGAGGTGTTAATGGTCCGTCATAGTTTGGGTGCTATGGCGGTAGCTCTGTGGTAGATGGGCGGTGGGCAGGGGTCCGTGGGGGCTCATGAGTGCGTGTTCATCATAGTCATGGTGGTGTCTTTGGTGGTAGCCAGTTTCCAGGTGGTGATGGTGGGCTGGTTGTCGGTGGTGGAGAGGAGGGTGGTGTACGGAGTCTTTTCGCTAAAGTTGTCATAGAGGGCCTTGATTTTCAGGAGGAAGCAGGCGCTAAGCTTGTTGCAGAGGTCCTGGGATGGTGTGACGTCCGTGGCTTCGCTGGGTGGTTTGGTGAACAGCTGTATGACATTAAAGAGTTCTTTTGCGTTACTGGCGTTGGTGTGGATGTTGTTCTTGATAAAGGTCCTTTTGGCATCTCTTATGCACTGGTGGAATTCAGTCAAGGAGTTCATGTAGGTGTTCTGGTATTCGGTGGTGTTTCTGTCCTTCCAGAGTTTCTCGAAACATCTGCAGGAGTGCCTGGCTTCTTGGAGGTCGGTGGTGAACCAGGCGGCCTTCAGGGGGCATTGTCTGACTGGGTGGTGGAGGGCTGCGAGCTTGTCTGCCCGAGCTTTTCTGCCTAGGTGGTGATCAAGCAGTGGAGTTCTTTGGCTGAAGAATTGGCGTCGGTCGTGGCGGAGGGAGGTCGTGGAAGAGGGTGGTGTTGAGGTGTTTCTCTGTGACCTTGCTCCAGTTCCTTCAAGGCATGCACGGGGCAGGCTTGGGTGCGGTGGTCGTGTTGAAGGTGAAGTGTACACAGTGGTGATCTGTCCAGGGGGTCTGCGTGGTGTGGCTGAAATGGATGTTTGTCACTCCTGCGAAGATGGGGTCGAGGATGTGTCCGGCTCTGTGGGTGGGGTGGTGACGATCTGCTTTAGCCTGAGGTTGGCGAGGTTGTGCAGAATGGTGGAGTCGGGTCGCTGCAGTTGTTGAGGTGGAAGTTCAGGTCTCCGATGAGAATGTAGTTCATGGAGGTGAAGGCATGGGAGCAATGAGGTCAGCAATGGTGGAGGCGGAAGAGGCATGAGGCCCAGTGGGTCTGTAGGTGAGGGTCCCACACAGCATGGTTCTGGGGCTGGTCTGGATCTGGAAGTGGAGGTACTCTGTTTTGGAGAGGGGGTCACTCGTGCTTGAGGTAGAGAGTCGGAGAGAGCTCTTGTGTGCGATGTTGAGACTTCCTCCTGGTCCGTCCTTTTTCTGAATCTTGTATTCGTCTGGGATGGAGGTGGCAATGTTGGGGCGGAGGTGGCGTTGGTCCATATTTCCGTGAAGAAGGCGACATCTGGTGAGAGGGTGTCGAGCATGTCCCAGATCTCTATGGCGTGGCTGTGCCAGGAGCACACATTGAGGAGGATGCACCTCAGGGTTAAGGAGGTAAGGGCATCCGGTGTTTGTGCGGCGGCGGTGGGGGGCTGTCGATGGTGAAGGATTGTTGGCAGTGTCGGCAGGTTAATTGGCTGTGGGTGGTGTTTGGCGTTGCTTGCTGGCAGCTGTTGTTCCATCCTGGGTTGAGTGTGAGGAGATCAGCGGAGCTGTAGCGGTGGGATTTTATAGATCCAGGGTTCCTGGCACTGGCTGCTGTCAGGTTGCGGAAGGGCGCAGACGGGCTTGCCTTTGGTGCACCTTCAGCAAGCGCAGCAGCTGCCATTAAGTAGAGGAGGGGGAGAGAAGCCCAGTTGGCGGTGGGGTGGATCCACGGGGGCAGCAGCGGCGAGAAGAGGGCAGAGAAAGAAAATGGCTAAGTAACAGAGAGGACATAGGTACAATTACTGGCACAATAAATGGCAGAAAGAAGACAGAAAACGGGCACAGAAAGACAGAAAAATGGCACAAAGACAGACACAGGCACAGAGATAGAAAGACAGAAAATGGCACAAAGACAGCCGTGGGCACAGAGACAGAAAAAGAGAAAATGGCACAAAGACAGACACGGGCACAGAGACAGAAAAACAGAAAATGGCACAAAGACAGACACGGGCACAGAGACAGAAAAAGAGAAAAATGGCACAAAGACAGACACAGACAACAGCGGCCAGCAGAAGAGAAATGCTCTCCCACTGGACCCCCAGGTATGAGGCACAGGCAGGAGTCTTCGGGTGGAGGAGGGCCTCAAACACCTACCTGAGCAAGCAGCTCACAGTGCCCGGAGCGGTGGCACTTAACAGCAGAGCTGCGGGGTGAGAGTAGGTCCCTCACCAGGAGGTCAGAGGTCTGGCTCTTCTTCACCATTAAGACTAACATGTTTCATGAGTATAATGTCTGTTTGACGAGTCGAAAGGAGTGTACATTACCAGGCTGACCAATTTCACATTTGCACATCAGTTCAAACATTGCATTGCAGCGTTCATGTGTGAGATGTGCAATAGTCAGGTACATTTTGTGGGTCATTTGTGCTTCCCTACCCTTGAAATCACAAAGCTCTTTTTGGAATGAGAGCTCAGACATTTAATATGTACATCCTTTGAGTGTCCTCTGTTACCATACTCCATTTCCAACATCACAGTAGTACTTAGCTGACAACAGATGATGTCTTGTACAGCAGCCATCCTAACTTCATATGTCAATTACTCACTTATATAGGTGAATACAGTAGAAGAGGAGGCAAGCAGAATGCAACATTTGACTAGGATCCCACATTGAGGGTAAGTTGAGAAGCTTTGATGGTTGCCACCTACAGTGGATTTGCGTTGTGCTTTTCAGCCAAGTGATTTGAAAATGTCACTTCCAGAAGATTCACCTTAGCAGCCCACACACCCATCTCAAAACAACCCAACTGGCATCAGTGCGAGCCTTTTCCACACCAATTTCAATATGATTTTACCAATAATGTTTTGCAAGAGAGTTTTCATATAATTGAATAACAATCCAGTTGTGTCTAGGACACTTCGTATGACACTATGTACTATTTTATGTCCATTCTGCACTCATTTGGCATGCATTTTGTGTCATCCTTTCAGTGGACACCATGGTGTGATCTGGTATGTGGTTAAATGCCATGTGTAGGCATGTTGTGATGCAGAACAACAGTGATGTAAAACACATATCATATACAGTGGAGACTAAAGGCACATTTCATGAGCATTCAGGTACATTATTCTTGGGTGTACTTACCATTGGCCCCGCACCTGCCCAGTGTGTGGTCCCTGACCAGATGTCACAGCCAACCTTGTAGCTGAAGTCAATGTGGGTCTTGGAATCAGGGACGACATAATTGCACCTAGAATAATAAGTGTGTTTGCAACTTTACATTTCTGCTGCCACATGTGATGCACTCAATTTCAGGCACAAAGGATAAGCATAAGCAGTTGCAGGCACTACCATTGCTGAAGTGTATAACACTAAATATCATGAGTGATCCCACATTCAACTTATAATGGGCCCTATTGCCTAGAAGCAATGTCTATCAAATTGACACAACAACAAATCCGGAAGTAAGGTCCACTATTGTGTTTTGTTAATGGCCAAAAAACATGCCATCCGATGATAACATATATAACCAGCTGGGTGGACTGGACAATTTCATGTATAGAAAAAACATTCTATGTGGGACAATGGGTGCATTCACACTTCTCCTGACAATTGTATCTCACTTCTTGTTCTTCATTGTCATATTTGTTAACATTGGATTTCTTGATTTAGACTACAAAAACAATTATATAGTGGGGACTCGTTTTTGACTTGTTGTGGCACTCAATTCCAGGATTGATTTCACAGTTCTGGAACTGTTGGTAGAATCATGAAATGTTCACAAATCACAAAGGTGTGATAAGCCTAGATATATTGTATTTTGTCTATCGCTACTCACAAATATAATTTGCTAAAGGTAAATGCCCTTTCAGAATTCCAATAGTTGTAAAGCTAATTTTTCCTCTCCGGTTACTTTGGAGATTTGGGCCCTACATGTCCCTCTGTTGTCTGCTAACAATGTATGCATATTGACCATCTCCTGACCAGTTTGACTTACCAGTTAGTGAGGGTGGTATGCCTTGCTCTGGATCATGTTGTTTCCTTCCAGAAGATGCAGGGACCTCTGCTGTTGTGGTTGTCTGTACTCTGGCTGAATGTGTTAATAGGTCAATAGGTGAGAAGAGAGAAAAGTAAACAACTGGAAAATGAACATGTGGAACTTGTCAGACATTTCCTAATATCTTCTGCATGCTAACAGTACTGTGAAGTACTGCCACGGCCGGTGCAGGTAGAACAAGTGGCATGTTGGGGATGGCACGGTGGTAAATAGACAAAGGAATATGGGAATAAAATGTTTTAACCCGTTTACCGCAGCCGTTATTTCGGCGCAGTGCAGGCGTTCTAAGGAGTGGGCGGGCCGCGTCGGCCATTGAACATTCGCAGCACCAGCCAGGTAGTGCTCTCGACGGCCAACAGCCGACGGGAGCACGGAGGTGGTTAAAATAAGTATTCTCTCAACTTCTGCTTTGTGATTTTGGGAGGCACAAGGTGAGTTACTCTTTGCCTTATTTATATTTATTTTCTCTATTCCGTTGTCAGTAGATTTTCCTCTGCATGCAACCCCCACCCCATTACGTTCTTGACTGAGCCAGCCGCGTCTGGCACTTTGTCAATTGCTACTTAACAGTATTAGGTATATATGCGGCAGTACTGAGCCCATGTTTTGAATAGTGGGAAAGGGACATGCCATTTCTAATACAAAGGATTCTGGGGCTTGTGGTGCAATATACAGAGGGAAATACATGAGCCTCTGACTGACTATATTTTTTATATAAACTTTGGATGACTTCCTTACTCACAATGGCAGTGCAACACAGACAATCTTTTTATATACTTATTCTTGTCATCCCATTTACCTGGTACCACGTTGTGGACATCATTTAAAGTCAGCCGATGGAGCATGTGGCATTGGATTGTAGTGAGGACATCCTCCTCAAGTGGGGTGAGACAGAGGTTTGTTCCATATTGTGGGGTAGGGAGAATCTTGTTCAACTCGATTCCGGAGTACTTCTCCTTCACCCTCGACTTTTCGTCCTGCCACTTTTTCTCTTGATGTCACGGATCGTGCGCACATCCTCCCACAATTCTGTGACAGCAGTGGCTAAATGCTGCCACAGAGCTGCCTTCTGTGTGCCACTGATGCAGGCAGGTGGGAGACCATATAGGTGTTTGTGGTGCCTCAGAAGAAACTCCACAATCATGGTGGTCTCCTCAGTAGTTCTTCTTCCTCCTCATTTGGTACATTTTCCACTAGCGATAAACAGCAAATGAAAAACAGGAACTGTGTGGGCAAACCTGGTCCTTGAATGTGTGCTGATTTTATATGATTTGTGCTGCTGGTCTTGCAGTTAGTGTCAATTGACTTCAGCTGGAGCATGGTGGGGGATGGTAGGCACTTGAAATATTCATCAGGCCCAAATGCGGGTATTCCAGCCCGGAAGCGGAGATTCCAGCCCAGGAGTGGAAATTCCGGCACACGTGCGGGATTTCCGCTCTCTGTACGGAAATTCCGGGCAGAGTGCGGAAATTCCGGTCCGAGTACAGACAAAAAATTAGGAGTTGGAAGTGCATTCTGTGAATACCAAAAGTAGTTCGTTTAGGATTTTGCCTCAGATTAGTTCTGTGAATCGGCCCTTATTTCTTTGGTTTTATGCTTCATTCACTTATTTGACTGTCCAGAAAAATAAAGTGGAGAACACCCATCCCTTATGCAGCATTGTGTGCGAGACACCTTCTCTGATGCCACTGGTCCTATGTAAGGAAATCATTGCCAGAATGTTTAGTGCAGTAATTACTTTGATATGGGTAGGGATGACATGTAAGCAAGTACTTAGTGATGTGAACCCATACTCTCAACCCCTAACAATGTCAATGATCACTTGTGGTAGGAAGTGATACCTCCACAGTACCTCCCCATCTGTGTTACTGAATAGTGTGCCCCTCAGAATGAATTTCCTCTCTCTCCTTCACATGAACAAGAGAGTCGTAGCAATGAAGTCTGGCGAGGCAGTTTGGTAAAAGACTCTGAAGGGATGGAGTTGTTTTAGTGCCTCCTACTTTGGAGGAATGGTGATAAGAACAGTGGGCATCAGCTGTGATCAGTGGTTGGCTCAGATGTCAGAATCGGTACAAAATAAGTATATTTTAATGTGCAAATTGTTTAATATTCTGATATGAGCTATTGGTGCTCCATTCGGGATCCTCTGCATTTAACAAGGTACAGCAAAATGTACATTAAATGCCGTGGGAGCATGTATGTCAACCTAATTTCATTTCTGTCATTCATTCATTGCATGTCTTAGAAGCTGGTCAGCCTCTTCCTAAGGTTGAAACTTGTCGAACTAAAGATTTAACTATGACAATATACATGCATTACACTCTTTATAGAGGAACTATTGATTTTTCTTTTGGTTAGCTGTGCCATGTATAAATAAAATGGTGTGTTAATTATTGAAGTTCTGTGCTGCACACTGTCAGTATAGCTGTATGCTGTGAGTTTTTCCATAGACACTATGCCCTCAGCACAATGGCGGGCAGATTGCCACTGACAGGCATTTGGTGGTGGTCCGCCCGCCATCTAGGGCATCAGTCTGACCACTGCATTACAATGCAGACCATCGGACCGCAGAGGTGGGGTGGAGGATGGCTACCTCTGACAGTGTTGGACTTGGCCCTGCTTGCAGGGTCATCCTGAAACTTTTTGCCTTCCCCCTAGCCCTTTCGCTGTGGTGGAATTGGTGGGTACAGGATGTTGGACACGTTGGCGCTGGTTAGCAGTGCAAAGTGTGTGTGCTTTCTGCCTTTCATAGGCTTACACTAGGAAACTCCCCATAGTAGAAAATTTAGAGGCCATGTGTGGTGTGTAATAAAAATAATAAAAGCTGTGCAATGGTGTGTGTGAGTTCATTTTCACCATTGTAAGAAATGTCACTTTTAAAATGGACGCCATTGCTGTGTGCTTTGTGCCGCCTGCCTGCGGTGGGTTGGCGGTCTAGTGTTCGAAATGACAGGGTGCCCTACACCTCCCCCACAGTGACCGTTGAGCCTGGAACTGCAAGGAGCCTTCTAGAAGGTTCTAGCCCTTTCTGAGGGGGGTATATATAGGGGGGCTGTGCCTCCATGTGCTCAGACTGGGCATTGACTTGATTGAGAGGGGAGCTCTGCTACGAGGTACAGCCGCAATGGCCTGTGTGCTGGCCCCTGACCCAATCTGTACCCCTCTGCTGTCCACCAGGCCAGTGAGAGCCCTTTCCTAGAGTAAAGACTGCTATGTCAGGAGGAGAGCCACTTTATGGGCGTTGACCATTTCTAGGAACTGCTGTCCTGTACTGATGAGTGCCCCCTAACTGCTGATCTTGCCCAGCAATGCCTGCCTGCTCTCCTGCCCTTGCGCCTCGTGAGCGCTATTATCTGTTTGCCATACTGCCCAAAAGGAGGTGAGGAGCGTGGGCGCAATCCCTTGTGTGCAACCCTAAATCTGTGGCAGCTATCTAGCGCCTTGTGAGCGCTATATTCAACTCGCTAGAGAAGAGGGGTTGACGCCTGCAATGCTGTGCTTTTTAGTGCTTGATGAGTACTGCGTTTAATGTGCCAGAAAGGGGGAACGCTGTATTTCAAGTCCCCCGTTGCCTCTGAAATAGCGGGAGCCTACTCGGCATTTTGCCGCCCTCGTGCGTGCTCATCCCACATACTGCCAGTGAAAGCGGGTGCCCACCCTGTGTGTGGAGGCAGTTCTGCTTTAAAAACTAAAGCGGGTGCCCACCCCGCATGTGGAGGCGGTTCTGTTTTAAAAATTAAAGCGGGTCCCCACCCCACGTGTGGAGGCGGTTCTGCTTTAAAAACTAAAGCGGGTGCCCCCCTCATGTGGAGGCGGTTCTGCTTTAAAAACTAAAGCGGGAGCCCACCCCTTGTGCGGCCAGAGAGAGCTGCTTATTTTACAGAAAGCGGGTGCCCACCCCGTGCAAGTGTACTTCGGAAGAAACCGGAGCGGGAGCCCACCACGACGGTTTGTGCCCCCCAGCGTGAGGCCGGCGCCGGAGAGCACTGAGGGCCGCCTGGCTGCCCGCGGCGACCCGGAAGCCTTGCCTGGAGGTTGTGGACGGGGCCTTGGGGAATCGCTCAGAGCCTCGTAAACGTCCCATTCAAGTCCCGGGTCCCAGGAGGGGGCCCGGGTGAAGCCAGGAGAGGAGCCTTGTGGGCTCCTGTGGCCGCAGAAAAGAGCGGAAGCCCTGCGCTGCTCCCCGGAGACGCCGCTGAGTCCGCAGCCACGGAGGAGCCAGAGCGACACACATCCATTCCGGCAGCCCGCCTCCCACCAGCAAGGGGAGCGGAGCAGAGACCGGAGCAGCTCCACCGGGATCCAGGTGAGTGGGGCCCGGTACTAGTTTATTCTGCCCAGCTGTGCTGCACAAGAGTGACCAGCGGCCACGTCTTTGGGGGCATTCCTGCACTTTCAGAGTCCCAGAAGAGGGACTCCCACGTGCCACGTCTTGGGGGTCATTCACAGCTGTACCGCAGTCGCGGCCAGCTGCAACATGTGCAGTTTCCCTTCAGAACCCCGGAGGGGGGGCTCACCTGGACTCATTACTGGGACCAGTGCTGACTTTATTCTTCACAACTGCCCCCCTAGATGGTGTGCAGTTGCAACGTAGACCAATCCCGTGGTTAGAGTCCCAGAGTAGGGACATCCCAGGTGCCGTGGCGCAAAGGAATAACCTGTAGCAGTGGGCCTGTGTATTTTGAATGCCAGGTTGTGCCTCTGTCCTGTGATGAGGACCTTGTTCTAGGGGGTGCCCGGCAAATGTTGTAGATGCCAATCAGGGCTGATGTTATGCACAGTAGGTCTTACACTTCATGCTCGTATGTGTATGCCATGATGTTTTCATTATATGCCCATTGATAATGAGGGATATGCCTGATGTAAATGTGATGTATGCCCCATTCTAATAGCAGTGTGCCCAGGGTATTCATGCTGGTGCTTGCCAAACGTCAGTTGTGCTCCAGGATTGTGGGATAACATATATTGATGTCTAATGGTTTCATGCTGACAAGGTGCCACATTCTAGTGTGTTTTAGGCCTCCTGGGAATTCATAATGTGTTGTTTATGCTAATGTTAGGCCTACGGAGATGCTCATGCTTTTATGTGGAGGAGGATGCCCTATGATTACGCCTAATGCATTTACGCTCATGAGAATGCCTCACGTCAGGCTATGAGGTTCTAGGCATCACCAGTTTTGCCCTGCTGATTTAGTGATTATGCCCAATGTGACCTAGGCCTATTTTTATGCATAGTGTGATGGTATGCCTAATGTTGCAGTCTATGCCCATGCTATATGATTATGCATTTTTCATTTCTATGCCTAACCTGATGTTTTCATTCCAGGCGTACTGCAAAGGTGATTTATGCCTGAGTCTAGAGTTATAATGCTTTATGTTCCTGCCTGACTAGGTTTCCAGGACCTATGCTAATGATGATGTTTTATGTTCACGCCTAATGCGTATTGCAATGTTACTATGTGCATGGTCTACCAGTCAGTACTGGCTGTTACACATTTACTGATGCTCGTACCGTTATCCTAATTGTGCTTGTGATGGTTCTGGCAGCGGCCCGATTGGCCCCACCCTGTAAATAGTCCCCCTGTAAATGACTTCCTGATGCCAGTTGGCATAGTGCTTTTACAACTGTGATTGCCTTATAAAGTGTTCTGCATAATGCATATGCTGTTTTCATGCAACCTGGTGTGGAGCCTCTTTTGTAGTACGCCTGGTGTGTCGCCTGTGAGTGTGCTGCGCAGATGCTTTACACAATGCCTCTGAGTTTAGCCTACCCGCTCCACACCACGCTACCCCGTTTCTAACAGACAGGATCAAAGATCCTGTTGGAACGGCGGTCGGATTCCTAATCCCTACAATGAGGTGGTGACTACACAGTCACCACTGTAGGGATTAGGATATCCCTTTCTGACTGCCTGTTCATAGCGGTCCCACCACCATGAACGGGCAGCCGGAAAGGAACTTTGTGGGCCCCTAGCAGGCCTGGTCCCCCGTCGGTGACCGCTATGTGCCCTGGGGGCACATGCGGTGCTCCCCCAAACATCAACGAACCGTGTGCCAGGCACCATATGGTGCCTGGCACCCTGTGCATGGATGTTAAAAAACATGATTTTTTTCTATTTCAGCTTGTGCTGCAGCCCTTTTCTGTGCTGCATCACAAGCTGCAATAAAAAAAAGGGTTATTTCTGACCGAATACTTGCTGAACGGTCCCACTCCCTCTGCAATACCCGCCATCGTAATGAGGCCTAATATTTTTATTTCTGTCAATCGTTCTTGGTTGGGATGCAGAATAAATACATCATAGATCATAAACACTAACCAAAATAAAAAAATATGCACAGACAAGATTAATTGTTCTTGATTGCAAGTGCCTCGTTAAATTTCAACACAAGTGCAAACTCTGGTTTGCATTGTCGATAGAAATATAAGTTGATCAATTACAAAAGTTAGATATTACCCCAAATAAATGTAAGCAGGTCAAACCTGCTAAAACTTACTGGATGAAAAAGGCCAAATCAAGATCAGGACATATACTCCATTGTCACTTGGAAACTCATAATCGGTGTTATTTATTGCATCCGATAACTAGTAATTCCCATGGTATCGCCATTTATTGGGCACCATAAATAGTGCACCAATAACAAACTACTCGTGATTCAGTCTGTAGTCCAGTACTTTAACCCCTTCACTGCGGCGGCTATTCCGCCGCAGTGCTAAGGGGGCGGGGCGGCCGCGCGGCGGCTGCATGCTGATGACGGAACCGCTCCGTCACCAGCGTCGGTTGAGCTATGCTGGTGACGGAGCGGTTCCGTCATGGCCCGCCCCGCTCAATAGAACCCTCAGCTCAGGCGCGGAATTCGCGCCACACATGAGCGTTCTATCGAGCGGGGCGGGCCATGACGGAACTGCTCCGTCATCAGCACAGCGCACCCGCAGCTGATGACGGAGCGGTTCCGTCATCAGCGTGCAAGGGGTTAAAGGAGGCTCCAGCCAGGAGGCTCCAGCCAGAGTATCAGCAATAAGTTACCTTTGGTGAAGACTCACCCTTATCCTCTCCCATTTAGTAGTACGTATTCCCCACTTTCCAGCTACTCCCCAGTTCCTCCCACATTTACTACTCAATCGTATACTAAGTGTGTGTTGATCGCCACATAGAAGTAATAGGAGAGGCAGAGGTCTCTGCACATTGGTTTGTGGATAGCATTTTTTAGTTTGTGAGAAGTACTGAACATACTACAAAGTTCAGGTTGCTAATAGGCTAACTTGAATTTTACAGGTATAGTAGGTCTGGACCAGGATCACCACTACAAAATCGTCGTTATATAACGATCTAGAATGTAGATGTTTGCTGAAAGCACAACTTATGCAAAGGTTTTTAACACTACTATAGACAGAGATTAATGACCAGGCCCTCTTAAAATAAGCATTCCTGTCCGGCGGTCTGTGAAATCGATTATCTTTCCTTAGTCACTTCATGTGCAGCTTAAAACAGCTTTAGTCATCCACTCATTACGTCTGGTGTGTTTATTTTTTAAGTAGACCATTTACATGCTTCACTGAGGCGTAAAGAAATATTGATCTCACAAGACAGCTCCCATCCCACTCTTCCTGTTGGCCACTTGTCTTGTCTTGGTGAATGTTCCTTTTCCAGTCGACCGCATGCTGGTGTAAATTAGATAAATTTAGGGAAAATTATTATCCTGTCATTTTACCTGCTATAGGAAAGACTGCATTCATCATCAGTTTCGAAGGATGTTAAGCAGCTTCGCACTGATCAGGTGCAACCGAAAGAAATCTCGATTTCAGGATGTTCTTGTTTTCTAAAGCCTCTTTCTATTTTAACCTGTTATTTATTTCAATTGCAATTCAAGGTCTTTTTTTAACATTTTGTACAAAAATGTATATGTGTTTCATTTTAAAATCTTTTGTTTTCATATTTTTTATGGATGATGCATCACTGCGCTTCTTATCTATATAGACTTTTGTGACGTATAAAATACAGCGCCATTACTGGACCTTGTCATGGGTTAGAGACTTGGCTTTCTAAGGTGTCTCGGGTGGGGGAAAGCAAGACTGCTTTTAATGCCACATATCAACTATACTATTGGGTCCTATGGGACAGATCCATACGCATATTGCTATCATTATTGTGCAATTACAGTAATGATCATTAAATATTGAACCCAGTATCAATTTATGATGATATGGCAATCAACTTGGTAATTTCTGCTCTGTGTGGGTATCTGGTGTCTTGACAGCAAAGATCCCTGCGCATAGAAGTATACGTTTTAGTTCTAAATGTGGAGGGACCGAGGGGAGTGGCTGGAAAATGGGGAATATTTCGGAGAGGTTAAAGGAGCAGTAAGGAGAGGTTTAATGAGGGTGAGAGGGTGGTTTAGGGAGGGACATGCACCCTGCCACAAAAGAGCAAGCTCATTGTTATTCACAAACTGGACATCTATAGTGACTACAGTTTAAAAGGAAGCAGAACTATAAATATAGCCCATCTCAGAGCTGGAGCAAGTCCAGCACAAAACAGGGTCAACGCACTGCAACATCCTTCCATAGCAAACAATAGAGTTAGGGGCATACAACTATCGAAAATATAAATACATTTACATGCTGTTTAAAAAAGTCTGAAAATAAAACAGCTATTTATTTATTTTTAAATATTGTATTAACCTGTAGAAAAATATGAAACATTAATATTTATTAAAAATAATTGCATTGCTGGTAACTCATTCAATAACTGAACTTTTAATAATTGTAAATGCATACTAAAAAATGACTTCTTAGTTTCTGTGTTTGTTTTATAACATTTGGAAAAGTAACTTTTTTTGATGTAGTATATTCATATTAATATTTGTAATTTAAAATAAGTTATTAATTCTGTAAAATGTCATTTTGTTATGCTACATTTAAAATAAATATATAACATTAATTAACATTGATATTTAACTTACAAATATTGTATCCATTTTTTTATTTAGTTTGAGTACACTTTTAAACATTTCCCCATACCTTACCATATGGAGACCTTCTCCCTGATAGCGGAGGTCTTCACCAAATGTGTGGAATGTCTAATACAATTGTAAAATCACTGCGTGTATTTCACATACTCGTCATTACTCCTATTTAAGTGAGTAGGGACAAATAACTCTACACTTTTGAGTAACTTTACACTCAAAACTGGTGAATAGCCAAAAGTAATAAAATTACCCAAAAGTGAAGACTAAACTCACACATGTAGATGTAGTCAAAAGAAACCGGGAAAAGCTATTAGTGTGAGGAAATGGAGTCTGGCGATTATTTATAGGGACTGGTTGGCGTGTTCCCTTGTACCGTCATCATCTCTGCCTACTAAAGGATGTGAAGTAGGGCACTTTAGGATACAATCTTGCAGTCATTGGCAGGGCTACTAGTGCATCACCACCACCACCACCACCACCACCACCACCCCCCCCCCCAAAAAGGTCCTAGAGCACATTTCTTAATTAACTGGAATCGGATGCTTGAACCCCCTCATTAAAAGCAAAAGAGTGTGCACGGTTGCATTAACACTTTTAGAGTCCTTCATGACTGATAGACCTCTTACAGTTAGCTGTGGTGATTTTAAGGCTCGCCCATTTCAGCAGGCAACACCCAAATCATTGTTTCCATCCCTGATGATGTGGCCAAGAAATGTTGCTTGTGTATGACCTCAGTCAGCAGTTGGATGAAGGCAAACTGTCTGGAAATTTAATGGAGAAAATATGGAAATAATTTTTGGGGGAGCAGAGAATTCCATCTGGCCAAACTCTTGGTGACCTTAAAACTGTGGGATGCTCCCAGAGCCAGTTAATACAGCAACACATCTAAGGGTGGTCTTTGATAATGCATTGACCTTTAACACTCAGGTAAATAAAATGGTAAGCACATGCTTCTGGATTATCAAGACCCTAAAGAAAAGTCTTCTTTTCTCACACCAAGAGCAGAGGGCTACAGTGGTCATAGAGTTTATCATATCTCGTCTGTTCCACTGCAATGCCCTTTCTTTGAATGCAAATCAATATTCTTTGAACAATTGCAGATGATTCAAAACGCCGCCACTAGGTTGGTTCTAGGCCTGCTTTTAGCTGGTATATCCCTAGCAGGCTATTAAGATCTATGGGCCAAAGAAAAGTTGTTATGCACAAATTTGGAAAAACTAGATGGGGGAACGCGCCTTCTCGTGGCGGCAGCAAGGCTGTGGAACAGCCTTCCTGAGCCGGTTAGGAGGGTTGATTCATATCTTCTGTTTTGTAGGAAGGTTAAAACTTGGCTCTTTATGTTCTCTTAGCTGGGCAGGAACTTTTTCTTCTGGGTGAGTGGCCAGCTGGCTTTTCCATAGGTGCTGATGTGTCTGACCTTAGCGCTTTGATGCCTCATGGTTATATGCCCTCTATAAAATCTATACAACTACAAAATTCAAAGTCTGCTAACTCATGACAGGTGCTACACAAAGGTATAAATTGATAACATGGAATGTCCGGGGGCTCAATAACATGATTAAGTGAATTAGGGTGGCAACCTACCTCCGGCGCTATGGGGTAAGCATTGCGTTGTTGCAGGAGACGCACCTTTGGGGAGACTGTCTCAAGTATGTCCAGCGTAGATGGCGGGGGCAGTTTTTTGCCACATCTTACTCCGGGTTTGCCAGAGGTGCACTAATATGGGTGGCGCCGGGAGTCCCTTTCACGGCCATGCACACTAAACAGGATCCGGGGGGAAGGTTTGTGATGGTGGTGGGGGACGCTAGATGGGCAAAGTGTGTGCCTGGTAAATTTTTATGCTCCGAACAGTGATGATGGGGAGTTTCTGGGTTGGGTGCTGAGACAGTTAGACCTGGACCCAGACACAGAGCTACTTCTTGCAGGAGGCTTTAATTGTGCCCTTGACTGGGAATTAGATAGGTACCTCCAAAATTAGATGCCAAGCCTAGGACGAGGGAAGCGATGGGCCAGATGCTCCAGAGTTATGGCCTGTTAGATGTATGGAGGCACAGCAACCCAGCTCGTCAGGTGTACTCGTGCTACACTCCTGCTGCCAATACCCATAGCAGACTGGACTATTTCTTTCTCCAGGGAACGGCAATGCACCGAGTAGCGGAGATCCAATATGTGGCTCGCTACTTGTCCGACCACTCCCCGCTCCTGCTCACGTACTCGTTAGACAGACCACGGCCAAGGATCCCACTATGGAGGCTCAACACGGAGGCTTTGAGTGACCCTACCTACAAAGATGCTATTTTGCAGGGGCTCGAGGCGTATCTGGAGGTGAACTGGGGCTCAGCTAGCACCCGGGCGACTGAATGGGACGCTATGAAGGTGGTAATTCAAGGGATTTGTTTGTCCACGGAGGTGGGGGTAAAAAGGGTGTTGGAACGGAATCTCTGCCGGTATGAGGACCATTTGGCGGTGCTGGAAAAAAACTTTCCCACAGAAAATAAGAGGCTGGCTGACTGGACTGTCACGCGCCAGCAGCTGGGGGACACGTGGGCCTCGCTCGGCAAATTTTATAGAACGGCCGGCAGGCGGAGATGGTACACGGAGGGCAACAAGGTTGGACTGCTGATGGCGCGTCTGATTAGGGCGGAAACTCAGCCCCACCCGATTCTGGCACTGAAGAATGATATGGGCCAGATCAGTTGACTGGGTGTGAGTGTTTGATTTGCTCAAACGCTCCGTCCATCTTCCCCTTTTGTATCGCTTTGTTCACCCTAAGTGTGGCAGAGTATGCTCAGACGTGAGTCCCTTGCTCACTTGGCCACTGGATGCAAGATAGCCTGACTGATGAGGATTATGAATCCGAAACCGGTCCCAGGATGCTTGTTTCCGGTCCATGGAAGACATGGCTTGGCAGTTCGGGCTGGACTGTTCCCATGAGGCACAGGGTCAGACTGATTTGCATATAGCCATGTCTGAAATGGGGTGGCTGAGTGGGCTAAAGAATGGTGATGGATTAAACCCAGATCAGTTGACTGGGGGTGAGTGTTTGATTTGCTCAAACGCTCCGTCCATCATCCCCTTTTGTATCGCTTTGTTCGCCCTAAGTGTGGCAGGGTATGCTCAGACGTGAGTCCCTTGCTCACTTGGCCACTGGATGCAAGATAGCCTGGCTGATGAGGATTATGAATCCGAAACCGGTCCCAGGATGCTTGTTTCCGGTCCATGGAAGACATGGCTTGGCAGTTCGGGCTGGACTGTTCCCATGCGGCACAGGGTCAGACTGATTTGCATATAGCCATGTCTGAAATGGGGTGGCTGAGTGGGCTAAAGAATGGTGATGGATTAAACCCAGATCAGTTGACTGGGGGTGAGTGTTTGATTTGCTCAAACGCTCCGTCCATCATCCCCTTTTGTATCGCTTTGTTCGCCCTAAGTGTGGCAGGGTATGCTCAGACGTGAGTGTCTTGCTCACTTGGCCACTGGATGCAAGATAGCCTGGCTGATGAGGATTATGAATCCGAAACCGGTCCCAGGATGCTTGTTTCCGGTCCATGGAAGACATGGCTTGGCAGTTCGGGCTGGACTGTTCCCATGAGGCACAGGGTCAGACTGATTTGCATATAGCCATGTCTGAAATGGGGTGGCTGAGTGGGCTAAAGAATGGTGATGGATTAAACCCAGATCAGTTGACTGGGGGTGAGTGTTTGATTTGCTCAAACGCTCCGTCCATCATCCCCTTTTGTATCGCTTTGTTCGCCCTAAGTGTGGCAGGGTATGCTCAGACGTGAGTCCCTTGCTCACTTGGCCACTGGATGCAAGATAGCCTGGCTGATGAGGATTATGAATCCGAAACCGGTCCCAGGATGCTTGTTTCCGGTCCATGGAAGACATGGCTTGGCAGTTCGGGCTGGACTGTTCCCATGAGGCACAGGGTCAGACTGATTTGCATATAGCCATGTCTGAAATGGGGTGGCTGAGTGGGCTAAAGAATGGTGATGGATTAAACCCAGATCAGTTGACTGGGGGTGAGTGTTTGATTTGCTCAAACGCTCCGTCCATCATCCCCTTTTGTATCGCTTTGTTCGCCCTAAGTGTGGCAGGGTATGCTCAGACGTGAGTCCCTTGCTCACTTGGCCACTGGATGCAAGATAGCCTGGCTGATGAGGATTATGAATCCGAAACCGGTCCCAGGATGCTTGTTTCCGGTCCATGGAAGACATGGCTTGGCAGTTCGGGCTGGACTGTTCCCATGAGGCACAGGGTCAGACTGATTTGCATATAGCCATGTCTGAAATGGGGTGGCTGAGTGGGATAAAGAATGGTGATGGATTAAACCCAGATCAGTTGACTGGGGGTGAGTGTTTGATTTGCTCAAACGCTCCGTCCATCATCCCCTTTTGTATCGCTTTGTTCGCCCTAAGTGTGGCAGGGTATGCTCAGACGTGAGTCCCTTGCTCACTTGGCCACTGGATGCAAGATAGCCTGGCTGATGAGGATTATGAATCCGAAACCGGTCCCAGGATGCTTGTTTCCGGTCCATGGAAGACATGGCTTGGCAGTTCGGGCTGGACTGTTCCCATGAGGCACAGGGTCAGACTGATTTGCATATAGCCATGTCTGAAATGGGGTGGCTGAGTGGGCTAAAGAATGGTGATGGATTAAACCCAGATCAGTTGACTGGGGGTGAGTGTTTGATTTGCTCAAACGCTCCGTCCATCATCCCCTTTTGTATCGCTTTGTTCGCCCTAAGTGTGGCAGGGTATGCTCAGACGTGAGTCCCTTGCTCACTTGGCCACTGGATGCAAGATAGCCTGGCTGATGAGGATTATGAATCCGAAACCGGTCCCAGGATGCTTGTTTCCGGTCCATGGAAGACATGGCTTGGCAGTTCGGGCTGGACTGTTCCCATGAGTCACAGGGTCAGACTGATTTGCATATAGCCATGTCTGAAATGGGGTGGCTGAGTGGGCTAAAGAATGGTGATGGATTAAACCCAGATCAGTTGACTGGGGGTGAGTGTTTGATTTGCTCAAACGCTCCGTCCATCATCCCCTTTTGTATCGCTTTATGGGCCAGATGGTGTACACCCAACAGGCGATCAATGACGTATTTCGGTCACATTTATGTAAAATATACTCTGAGTCTCAGCCCCTCACGGGCCCCGAGGGCGTGGAAATATATCTTGAGGGGTTGCAGCTGCCCTGTGTTGACACGGACAGTCAGGAGGAATTAGGTGCCCCCCTTTGGGAGGAGGAAATACGAGCCGCGATAGCCCACCTGCAGACAGCAAAGTCCCCCGGAATGGACGGATTAGCCGCCGAACTCTATAAAGTGTTCAAGGGGGTCCCGGTCCCGAAGCTCCTCGAAATTACGTCGGAGGCCCACGACCGAGGCTCGCTCCCAGAATCCATGCGGGCAGCAATGATAGTTATGATCCTCAAGCCGGGTAAGGATCCTCTTCTTCCCGGTTCGTATAGGCCTATATCCATGCTGAATGTGGATTTGAAAATTATCAGTCAGGTGCTGGCCAGTAGACTCCTCCCCTATCTCAGACGGCTGGTCCATGATGACCAGTCTGGTTTTATTCCTGGCAGGAATACGTTGCGGAACATTCGTCGCCTAGCCCACGTCATGCAAGCTTTGGGGGGACGTGCCCGGCAGAACACCCTAGTATTTCTTGATATCGAACAAGCGTTTGACTCGATCCGTTGGGCCTAACTCTGGAAGGAACTTTTGAAAATGGGATTAGGGGAGGGGTTTGTAAAGCGGATAAAACTGCTTTATACTCAGCCAGTGGCCAGGGTCCGCACGGGACGATAGGTGTCGAACATAATACCCATAATGAGGGGTACATGCCAAGGGTGCCCGCTCTCCCCCTTACTCTTTGCCCTGGCAATGGAACCGCTGGCATGTCATCTCCGCACAGTGCTTGAGGGTCAGGGCATTCAAGTGGGGGACATGGAGCACGTGGTGTCCCTGTATGCTGATGATGCATTGATTTACTTGAATCGGCCGACGCAGTCACTGCGAACCTTGCTGGTCGCACTGTCGCAGTTTGCGGCTGCTTCTGGGCGTGCGGTGAATAAAGCAAAATCCCAGCTTTACGCGATTGGAGAGCAGTCCGACTGGGGGGGGGCAATGCCCAGAGGTGGGACTCCCATGGGTAGACGACACGCTTCGCTATCTGGGGATATGGATTGGACGGAACTCAGCAACCTTCTTCCTGCACAACATGGGGAGGATAATCCGGGGTCTGCGGGGGAGTATCGCCTTCTGGAACACCCTTAAGCTCTCCTTGATGGGGAAGATCGCCTTAATTAAAATGGTGGTCCTCCCACGCTGTCTGTACACAATGCAAGGCTCTTTTTATGAACTGCCGCACCGGGTCTTTAGAGAACTGGATTCCCTGCTGGTTCTTTTATTGTGGAACAGGAAGCGGTGTAGGGTGACTCTAGAGGTTCTGAAACGTAGGTGGGGCGCAGGGGGTTTAGAAGTCCTGGACCGGGAACTTTACTATTTTGTGTCACAACTGCAACATGCTATTGCATGGCTAGATATGGACCCCTCTTGGGAGAGGTCCTTATTGGCAGGTACTTATGGGAGCGGGCAGTTGGGAGCGCTGCTATGGCAGGCAGGGGGGCGACAAGACCACGGCCCCCCACTGGTGCGACTGGTGGCCACGATATGGAATCGAGTGGTACGGCGCCTAATTCGAGACAGGTCATTTGCCCCTGAATTGGATCTCTGGCTGATGCCACCCTTTGCCCGGATGGAACAGGTCATGTCAACAGACAAGAGGAAAGAGGGGGGGCTGCCTGATGCTGGCCGACCTTTATCCGGACGATAAATGTATCACTTATCAGGAGGCGGTGACCTCCTTCGAGCTAGGACTGGGGCAATTTCTCCAATACGCTAAAATAGCGGTGACAGCGTGGCAACTTTGGCCCTCTTTTCCGGAGGCTCCGGTGCACACCCGCACTCTGGTTACCATGATAGCGATGGCAGGGGGCCGTAAGTTTGTGACTCACCTCTACAGGGCTTTGAGGGAGGGTAAAAAGTTGCGGCCCCTGACGATAGAACACAAATGGCAGCAGGTGTGTCTGCAGGAGATTACCCCACGTGAGTGGGAACAAATATACGAAAGTGTGCGGAAGGTATCAGTGAGTAACCGCTTCAAGCAAATCCAATATAATATTATACATATGACCTATCTCTCACCCAAGCGGCTCCAGGCCATTGATAACACCAGAGACTCCCACTGCCCGAGATGTAGCAGTGCGCAGGCGGATTTTATACATATGGTGTGGCCGTGCCCTGTGCTCCAGTCGTACTGGGTGTCGGTGTTTGAGGATCTGACAAGGGTGATGGGATGGATAATAGACCTGGACCCGCGTGCTTGTCTCCTGGGCTTGATCCCTCGGGATCCCAAACGAAAAGTAAGCAGGCAATTCCTAATGTTGGGCCTAGTTACAGCCCGGCGACGTATTGCAATCCATTGGTTGTCCTAACAGGGCCCGACACTGCTGAAATGGAGGGCGGATCTGCAGGAGTGGCGACTGGCAGAGGAAGGGCACATGCGGAATACCAGGAGGGATGGCAAACTACCTGAGGACCTACTGGCTTGGGGGGCAATGCTTCAGGAGATGGTGGGACAGGACTCCCAGTTGACACAGGGCAGTTCTGAGTCAGCGCCCTTTGGGCGGGGGGAGACTCCAACACAGGTTTGGACTTGGGAGTGACACACAGTGACCCAACATAGGGAGTAGGTGACTTAGACTTTATTTTTACGGACCCGGCAGCAGAGGAGGGGGCGGGGGGCGTTGGGGGGGTGGCGGGGGTGGGGGGAGTTTTCATACAGTTGTATTATGCTAAAGTGACATTGATACTGCAAATGTGGTAGATAAAGGAACCTCCGCCATCATAATCATCGATATACGTCTTGCCATGCGTTGTTGCTGATTCACGGACCACCTCAGCAGGGGCGGCTATGCTGTATGTTTGTACCTTGCTTGCTTTAATGTGCTGGAGATGTAAACCTAATAAAGATTTTTTTTTTAAGTGTTTGGACTTGGGACGATGCTTTGATTGGACCCCACCTCTGTATCCTGATGTTGTAACACATAGTGTCTGATTATGAGTGGCCTGGCAGACTCTGATCCCTTTGTAAACCCCTGTTTACGCACTGATTGGAATTACAAATTTGGTTTAATCCCATAATTATCAGATGAGTTAAATAACTAAACCTTTGTTAAATTTTGGCAGGTCAAACCTGCCAAAATGTAACTGGGGAAACGCATATGTTATATACCATGTCATGCAGATTTTGGTGCACAAAACACCAAAATCTACGTTATTTTTCACAAACTTGTAATAGATGCTAATAGGTGCTATTTATTAAACCCAATAAATAATCTACTCTGTGCTGTCATTACTTACCAGGTGCGATACATTGCACCTATACTCGTATTCAGGCCCATAAAGTCTTAGCTTATAGTTTATTCCCATCACTTCCCTGAACATTTCCCTGGTAACATTCACCCTTTGCCAGTCCCTTGCAGGATGAGGAGTATAAGTAGCGAAAACTGGCTATGTCTGTCCCAGTAATGTCAAAAGATGTAGATGTATATTATGTGTGGTTTGTGGAAGTGTACCCAGGATTCCAAATATTTGTTCGGTGTATGTTAAGGGCAGCCCAATGTACCTATGTGGATAACATTGTGCTGGACAATCTGCAGGAATATACTTGGCAAAGAACCGGATGGTAACATCTTTGGCTTCTATATCCTTCCAGGAATAAAACAAGCATTTGCAATGAACTAGGTCTCGCATTTGCACGAGTTTGAGCTATTGGCATTGTAAATGACAATGCCTTTTATTTGTGTTTTGAAAACCTGCAAAAGAGGCACAGTTACTGCCAGCCTTGCTTCTCGTAAGCAACGGCTATCAGTACAAAGTGTGTGTTTACACACCACTTGCAGATTTTCAAAACACATAAATGGCATGATCATTTACAAAGTAGTCTTTTAAAATTATTCAAGGTTATGTGCAGCCCACCTAAGTAAAACCCGAATGTACCTCACCCCCCCCCATGCACAATCGCATTGATACAATGCTGGTTATGTTGACTCCAATAGAGTAGCGCCTATCACTAGTTCGGTGGGTGCGATGGCAGTCTCAAAACCTCAGGTAATGCTTTCGGAGGCAGGGGAGGGGGTGCAAGGTATTTCTGGAGAATAGGTTTGCATGTGAGAGAGAGCTCTAAAAGTGAAATGGCATACCAATGTATTTTTCTCTACAGCTATAACCTTTTGCCTAAAAAGTCGATATTCCAGTATCCCTTGTGCAGTTTGCTGCATGCTTCTCAAGTTTCATCGCGAGGCAGTACGAGGCAACAGGAGGAAAACCGTACCATCTAAGGACAAGAAGAGAGCTGGGACAGGGCCTGTAAGGGGCTAGATGGGTACCAGAACAAAAGTGCCAGTCAACCCAGAGAATCAGCAAAACAGAACAAAGTGCCACAACTGAACCAGCACTGTGCCACGGCAAAACTTGCCATGCCAAAAAACATCATAAGACTGTCAGGCCAAAACCATCCCAGTACCAGACAAGGGCCAACAGTGCCCCAGAAATAATACAGATTTATTAGAAATTTAGAATGACAGTGCCTAAATATTGTACCATAACAATGCCAGACAGAAAACTGCTGTGTCAGAGTATATCTGTGATAGTCACCACCAAAACAAAACCAGAGCAAATGCATAACCAACTACAATCCCATCAGTGGCAAAAGAGAACCGCCATTGTACCACAAAATAGCCAAAGAAAGAGCCAAAGTTTACGAAATACAACAGTGTCAGAACACGCGATATGGGGTGTAATGAAAAGTGAAAACTCGAACAAGACACTAGAAGAACGAGAAGCCAACAGGTGAACCGCTCTGAATTTGTTGTGTGATTGCTGGCTGTAATTCATGTTCAGCATTGGATCTGTTGCTGGCCAGCTATGGTTTTACGTTCATCCGTCCTGTCCTCAGCCTCAAAAATGCGATGGCCTGCTTGTGCTCGTTGTTTTTGCTGCCTCCTTAATTTTTTTTCTATCCAGCTATGAAGTGAAGGCATGTCAGCAAGTTAACTACACGAAATTAACAAAGAAGGGAGGTAGAGTAGACGAAGTAGGATTCTTACTCCACAAACTAATATGCATAAACAAAAGGAATCCTACATCACAGAATTCTACGTGCATCAAGAAGAGTTCGGGGTCCGATTCCAGTCAGGCCGAGTCAGACGTTTATCCTTTTGTAACCAACGAAGTCAGTTTGAAATGAACAGCAACTCAGGCTCGAACTAAAAAAGGGAACAAAAAAAGAACTTGTGTGAATGAGACAGTAAGTGTAGGGTGGTTGAAGAAAACGACACGAGGTAGAATTTACATTAGGCATTGCAAGTGTTAAGAAATCACGGCTCCTGCGAGCATGCACACACACCCCGACGTAAATAAATAAATATCGCGGTCAAAAACTACTGAATACACTTAATGAGAAATGCCCCTTAACCTTATAGCATGTGAACTGTTGCCTGAATGAGTCACACCACAGACAGTACATTCCGCTGTGAGTGCTGACTGGAAACCTGTATTCTCAGAGAATTTGTTTCAAGTGCGGACCGCACCCTGAGCTCACACACGCAAAACCCTATTTCTAGGCGGTCCGGCAGAAAACAAAGTCAGAAAAGCCAAGGCTTTCTCAGCAGTAGGTTCCTTATTGTACTTCAGATTGTTTTTATCATCACTCACACAACCATGGTTCTGAGGTCATGGTATCGGCGGACACTGAGGATTGTTAAAATTACTTGGGTCAGATTTGCGCAGGTGACCGGTACATACTTTTACTACTGATGTTTTACACACCCTGCAGCAAGAAATCAGCATGGAAACAGCATGAACTATTAAAGAAATGTTAAAGTCACAGCCTAGACTGCCTGGTTTATAGGAAAATGGGCCTATTTGGGCAGACCTACATAGATTCAAATCTCGAAGTAAAAACGAAATTGGATTAATTAAGATTGAGACTCTTATATATCACTCTATTTATATCCGGCTTTGTTAGAGTTACACAAACGTTTTTTTACTCCCACTCTTTAGAGGAAATTGTGTTAGATTGATCCAAGAGGAGAAACTGTGTTGCTTCAAAGGCATAGCAACTCTGTGGGGCTGTTTTGAGAAATTTTTAGTCAGGTCAAAAGTGAATTGGAAGGGGGGCGTGGCCTAGCGATCCATCGTGGTGGACGCGCATTAGGCGAGCTCCGTTCAGCCCTTTGAAATATCCTTTATTTATCCTTCTTCATCAGCCGCTTCATTCTGGCAGGGTGGAGTTGGACGGCGGCGTTTGTGGCGAGTGGAAGCGCCGGGAAGAGACCTTGGAGCGGCGGCTAGGGCCCGTGGCTGGAGGGATGCTGGTAGAGCCGTGGCTCTGAGGGTCTGCTGGGAGCTGTGATTGCTCCTGGGGGTCTATGTGAATGATTGGCGGCGGCAGAGACGGCACGCATGAAGCCAGGAGAATCCAGGCGGCGGCCCGGTTGAGTGCCCCTTCCCCCCTTCTGTTGCTTTTTCTCGGCGGATGTGTCAGGCTGGGGGGGGGGGGTGGACAGGGAAAGCGGCAGGCTACGTATTTGGCATTGGACCGCAGGGGGGCCAGGCCGCACACTGTGGGGCCTGGAGGAGGAGGGGAACTCAAAGTAAGGATTTGGCAGGTACCTACCACCGTACCTCTTGGCCTGCACTAGACATTGGCCTGTGCGGCCGGGTAAGCAATTAGAGTGGTTGGGGCCTATAGAAAGGGGCGAGTCGCCCAATGGGGGTGTCCCGGAAAGGGGGCTTGCTGACTTAAAGTCGAGGTTGGGCCCCGTGTCACACCACCATTAAGGACCTGGCCCTGAGCTCATACCGGATGCGGTGCACCCTCTAGGGGGGGGGTATGACTTCCTGCGGAAGCTGCCGGGCTAGATCTCAGTGCGACTTGTGGGCGGCAGTCTTCATCCCAGGCACCATTACCTAGGAGATAACGAGCAGTACCATATACAAGGGAGGGGAGAGTGAAGATCCCCACACACTGGGCTATACTGGCACGGTCTGCTGCAGGGGCCTGACTCGGGCAGCCTAGTGGTGTCTACCTGGGGAACCAGTGCCAGGCTCGCCATCATGAAGAAAGACAAGACATCTGGGTGGCCCTCCAAACGGAGCCCACTGGATCGCTACACAGGCGCCGGGGCCCCGGCATCGGAACAGGGAGGAGCAGCCAGGGGCATGCCAGATAACGCCAAGTTAATGATGGCCATAACGCAGTCTAGAGACACCTTGGATGCAAAAATTGGTGCGGTGGGCTCCAACGTTATGCACATTAGACAAGACTTGCGGAATGCAGTTGTGTGCATCACGGATACTGAGACCAGGATATCAGAGGTGGAAGACTCAGCCACTACCCTGAAAAAAAAAGTGGCACCTTGAAAAACAGAACAAGTGGTCTGGCATTCCGCGTGGAAGATGCAGAGGGCAGGGCCAGAAGAAATAATCTACATTTTGTGGGGTTCCCTGAGGGGTGTGAAGGTGGTGACATGGAGCGGTTCCTGACCCAGTGGCCCACAGATTGGCTTCCCCCGGAATCAATGTCTTGCTTATCGAGAGGGCTCATAGGGCCTAGATGCAGAAGCCACCTCCGGGAGACAGGCCGCGACCTGTTACCGCAAAGATCTTAAACTAACATGAAAGGGACACAATATTAAAGCAAGCCAGAGCAAAATAATCCCTGACTTATGCCTCCAACTGTAGCCTTATATTTCCAGACTACACAAGGCTTTTCCAGCAGAAGTGACAATCCTTTACGGCAGCAAAAGCCCGCCTTTGAGATTTGAAACTTCCATACACCTTGCTATACCCGGCCAGGTTGAGGGTGTATCAGTCATGCATGCTCTTCTTCGAAGCACCAGAAGACGTCTTTAGCTGGACGGAAGAGATGGTGAAAACTCAGCCCAACATGCCGTCCCGGCTGGAATTAGATTCATCGTCCAGCGACGTCAACCAACGTCCGTCAAAGCCCAAAACCAAAGGGAACAGAAGGTCGAGATACAGATGGGGATCCAAGTCCTGCAGTGGCTCTAACAAAGACACTTCGATGATTCAACAGGGGACTACGGCATCCTAGTTGCTAGGAAGAGGGGTTTGTTTGGGAAGCATGTCCAGGCCGATGAGGCAAGGGGGGCTAGTACCCTTATAAGACGTTCTATAGTCAAGGGTAACACCCATTGTTCATGGGCTGGTTATTGAGCAACCATTGGTGGGGCGGGAGGGGGGCTCCTGTTGGGGCCCAAAGGCCACCTCCGCTGCAACAGGTACTTCAGCAGTTTTGAGGTATGGGGGAGGAGGGCGGAAGTTGTGGAACACATGTTGTTTAGTTGCGCTGCGTCACTGCCCTGCACGGCCACTGCTCACCTGTTGGTGGATAAACATCACACATGCCTGCGTTCCCAGATCTACCCATGGCGGTCTCCCTTGATAAGGTGCAGGCCCACATAGGTGACCTCTGGATAGTGAGTTGGAACATTAGAGGGGCGCTGGATACAGTAAAAAGAGGTGCCATACTCCAGCAAGCTAAACGTTATCATGTGGACATCCTGATACTCCAGGAAACACACCTAATGGGAACCAAAACACTGTGTCTTCTCAGATATGGCTACACTCAAGTGTTCCATTTGGGTTTCACCGGGGGGGTCTCGGGGGTCGCGCTCCTGATTCACCGTAGGGTCCCATACAAGCATGTTAGGACATGGATGGACACACAGGAGCGATAAGTTTTTTTCACGGGCTCTCTATACGAGGAACGGTTAGAGCTGGGTTTTGTGTATGCCCCGCCCCTGCTGTGGGCCCTAGTTGAGCGCCTCACGACCCTATGGTCTGATATACCGGAAGGGGTAGCGTTAGTGGGGGGGACTGGAACAACGTTATGGACCAGGCCAGAGACAGATGGCGAGCAGTGGGCTACTATCATAAACACCAAGTAACAAAGCTGGGCTCCCTAGTGGCAGGACTGGGCTGGACAGATCCATGGAGGGACTGCATGGGGAGGAACAGGGGTACACTTATCTCTCTGTGACACACAACTCCTACTCCCGCCTGGACTATATATTCATGCCTGCTGGTGCCTCATGCATAATGGACAAATACCACAACTGGCCATGCTAGCTGGATTTCGTGGGTGGGATAACATAGGGATCTCTACACTAGGGGATGTTATGCTGGGCTCTACCTTGAAATCTTTCCAGGATCTTCAACGAGAATACCAGATGCCTAAAACTAAATTCTATAAGTATCTTCAATTTAGACATGCTATCTCCCCTAGCATCTTAGAGTTAGAGGCCATTGTGTTATGTTAAGAGACTTGTAGAGCACATGGCTGCCCCAGCGAAGGGTCATCAAAGCGCTAAAACCGCAACAAAAAACAGAAAGGCAGGAAAAGATGCAACTGTGGTAGATTAGGGGAAGAGCCAGGTCTTGACTGCCTTATCCAATTTAAATATTTGCACCGGGTTTTCTACACCCGGTTAAGGCTATGGAGGGCAAGCCTGGTGTAGCCTATGATGTGCTTGCGGTGTGGTTGGGAGGAGGGGGTCCCTCATTCATACAATTTGGCATTGTACGGTGATCACAAAGTTCAGGTGGGGGGTTATGACTTGCCTTTCAGAGATATTGGGGTGGAAGCTTCCCGCCTTACCAAGATCGACAATTCTAAACATTATGGAGGGTATTGGGGTCAACATCTATAAATACCACTAATTGGTGCTGGGACTCACCCTGGCCAAAAGAGATATTGCAAGGCTGTGAAAGGCACCTGCCCCACCGTCTGTGACGGCTTGGAAGAGGGGACTCGACTTCTGTATGGGCTTAGAGGTACCAATATTTAAGGCCAGGGAATGCCCGCAAAAACACAGTTTTGGAAATGATGGGTGGAATACCGCGGTCTGTATCTGGAGCCGGTGCCCTCAATTGGTGCATCTGTGCTTTCACTATCACCAGGGGTTACCGGGCAGAGGGGAGATTACATGGTTCACATGAGACTCAATTGCGATGTGGTGGCAGTAGAGACGCAGCAGTGGAACAGTGCAAAGGGTTGGGGTTCAACATGTTCATGTTGTTTGGTTTTATTTAATCTTTACTTTGATAAAATGTCAACTAAATGTCAATACCCTTAACTTGCGGTGTGCGATATGGCGGTTGCCTTCTGTGTTAAGGGGCCCTGCCCCGTATGTGACTATTGACACAATAAAATGTGTTTATAATAAAGAAAAGTGAATTAGAAATGATGATGGAATTGTAAACAATGTAAACAAGTGGCCACCACAGTCTCAATAAAGAAAAAAGTACACCTTCTGTGTAACAACCAAGTAAAGCGGCCAGTAGCCGTGGAAGGATACAAATGACGACATGGCTGTACTAAGGAAGGACTAACAAGCTTCATAATGAATCAGAAGACAGCATTTACAAAGGACAAACACACAAGCCAATGAAAAATTAGGGCAGGGGAGTGTGCGAAGCTTCTCTCCGTACTGAACTACTACTACCACTACCATTCAGGACCTTCCTACCCCTTCTGCAATATAGACACATTTAAAAAAAAAAAGAATTATTTGGCTTTTGCTTATACAACAAACACTATCATACATGAATGTGGTGTTATTGGAGATGTGGCTAGCTGACCAAGATAACGGACGCTTGAACGCATTGCTTCGCATTGGCCCATCAACAACCCTGCCCTTCCAGCCATGCAGGGGCGCCATCGGCTCCAGCAAATAACAACATCACTTCCCGGACCCTGCAGGGGTTGCAGTTTCAGCAGCGATGAGAAGCAGGGCAGGCCGCAAGGGTGGCTGTACTGTTGGAGGCAAGAGCCCGGCACTCAAGATGGCGACAGAAGCCTGAGTTGGCCTGCTGGCAGTGAGGCACACCATTAATTGACTACGGAACCCTGACATCGCGCCCACAGAAGCAGGGAATGAAGTGAGTGCTTAACAGAGGCGGACCCCCGGGACTCGGCGAGAACAGGGTCCCCCCGGTGATCCTGAGGAACACTGCGGCCACAGCATGGATCGGTGAGCTGTGGCTAGAGAGCAGGAATGGGGACATGGGTTGATGTCTAGCACGTGGGTCTTGGCTCACGCTGTAGTAGAAGGCCTGACCTTCTAAGAAGACTGCACACCTGCTGTTAGATGACCTGGTGGTGCTGAACGTGGAGATCTGTAGGCGGTGCTGGAGAGTGAGGCCTGGGCACTGCCGGGGGGCCTGCACTCCTGCAGCTAAAAACCTTGGGGTATTGGAGGTGGGGCCCTCGCGGGGGCACAGGGAGGTGCAAGGAAGTGCAGGGCACCCAGGACACTGCAGTGAAAAGGTGACCATGTGAGGAGACAACATTAACCGACTCGATACTGGCATGGCCGGTAGACTGGACTGAGGCGGCGGGAAGCCGCAAGCCAGGGACTACAGGAACTGTCACACAGTGAGTACCCCTGTGAGGGGGGTGCATGAAGTGTCTCCTGTGCATTTGTTTGTTAACACAATGACTTGAAGTACCTCACGACTTGGGTACTGAGTTGCGGAGGGCACCCCGTTGGACAGGGGAGGAGGCTGGGAGAGACCCCTGGAGGTTTTGCCTTGGATAGATCTAGGGGGCACACAGAAGGGTGGCCTAACACACTACAGGCAGTGTCCTGAACTGGTGAATTAAGCAGGATGCTTGGACTCCGCTTGGACATCCGTCACCTTTTGGGGGGGGGGCTGATGCCTCCCTTCTGCAGTACTGGAACTCTGGGCAAGTCCGAGACCAGGGTGTCAGGGTCACAGCCTGGCCAGATAGAGCACCCATAGAGCGCTGATGCACCCACGGAGGGGATGGAATCATTGTCCTTTTACCTGCAGCTGGAACTTGGCAAGACCTTGGAAGTCATTGCTGACACCAAGGGCACCCTCCAATGTGACATAGGCACAGTATCTGCAGAGGTAGGTCTGCTACGAGCGGACCAATGCAAACTCACGGACAGGGAGAAGGGAGAGGAGGCACAGATTGACGAGCTACAGCCCAGTCAGCAGGTGCTGAAATTGCAGGTGGCTGGTCTAGCTGACAGGGTGTGCATGCTGGATCCCGATGCTGAGGAGCGCAACCACCATAATGATATCCATACCGTAGGCCTCCACGAAGGGCCGGAAAGAGGGGATAAAGTGGCCTACTGGGAACAGTGACTGAGAGCAGAGGCGGTCCAGACATGGTTGACTCCTTTCTTTGCATTGAGTACCGGCCTGCCTGCCCCGGGTCACCTTCCGCAACCGGTCGTGGTTAAACTGCTGCATTACGGAGACTGAGATGTGCTGCTACAACAGGTATGAGCAGGGATTTCTTTCCATGTGGGGAACAGTAGGGTGTCCCTTTTACCCGGATTTCATAGCAGAAATTAAATCTGGAAGAAAAAAGGGCCATGAATGAGTAGGGGTTTCAGTACTCGCTGTTATTCCTATCACGGCCTAAAATTTTACTGGAAGGGCCATTCATTTCAGTGTTGGCCCTGCAGAAGCCTCAGACCAGCTCGAGGCCTATGGAATGGGGGTCTTCCCCTCGACGGACCAGTCTGCAGGCACTGAGGTCAAACGCAAGCCCAGGAATTGCACCCGCATGCCTCCCACAGACAGACAGAGACAGGACTGTGACACTTCTGAGGGCAGTGAAAATTACTGTGCAAAAATCCACAGATCCAACAGCAGTTACTCCCTTGAACATCACCTGAGACTATCGGATTTGAATGAATCGATTGCTAAAAATGGCTGCCACCGATGGCAATGCCGCAGTAGGCAGAGGACCACATGTGGGCTTATGAGATCTAGGTGGGTTTTGGGACTGTCTGCTAGCCTTAGAGTGCCCGTCTCTTTCTCAGTCCTCCATGTGAACAATGACAAATGATGCATTAAGCTCGAATGGTCTAGTGTCTCTGACCCCTGGTGCTATGGCACCCTCTTGGGCAACTCGACCGAATGTACCATGATGGACTCTCCACCTGGGTTTGCCGGGAACTTGCACCCCCCCACCCCCACATGGGAACTTTTGATTCAACATATGTTTATTTACTGTGCCTAAAGTCTGGCATGCTCCTTTGGGGCTGATGTAACATTAATCTCCACACACATGACCACCCCATATTGGCAAGGCCATTTCAGAGGCTGAGCAGAGACATGATTGTGCTGCAGTTTTTGTTATTAAAGTTTGAGTGGTCAGCCGTTGCTGGACTGCCCTTGGGAAGGGGTGTTTGGGGTTGGTCTGTTTGTTTTCTGTCTCTTGGAACGGTCGTGCATACTGAAATGGGAACTGTGGGCACGCAGGGGGCCCCAAGGTACCGCTAGGGCGCATTCATTAGGCCCACCCAATAACTAACACATCCCATAGTCTTAAGTCCTGACGTGGACAAACGTGGAATTGGGTCTGCAGCTAAGAAACACAACATACACAATACTTTCAGGTGTAGGTGTGTCCAAAGCACCATGCTCCAATAAACCCATATTTTGGAGGTGGAGCGCTCACAGCACGGTTGGGGGGGGCAAATGTATGCAACAACATACTCAACTTATGCCTGGGGCCCCCTCCTGTGGATGAGGGCAGGGTTTCCCTTTGAGGCGACGGCCACCACAATAGATAAGGAGGGACGCTACATGTTGATAGAGGGCAGGTTGTATGGTAGGCAGATCACACTCAGGAGCGTCTATGTACCTAATCAGGACCAAGTCACATTTCTGCTTGCATTCTTTGCATCACTGAGCCACTTTGCAGAGGACACTGATATTAGGTGGTGATTTTCACTGCATGCTAACCACGGCTTTTGACCGCTCTACCCCCCCTTGCCTGGTGCACCTGCCCATAAGATACCTGCAAGCTTTTGGGACTGGCTGCAGGCTTGGAGCCTTGACTTGGAGCCTCAAATATGTCTGGAGGAAACAACATAGAGATTTGAGGGACTACTCCTATTACTCACACATGTACCACTTACACACCCGCCCTGACCAATATGTCTGCTCGAGCTGACTGAGTCAATACATTACCCAGACGAAGTTTCTGAGCAGCACACTTTCAGACCATAGCCCATTACCGATGAGTTTCCACCCAGGAGATGTACACCCAAGTATACCTCACTGAATCTACTCACAAGGACTCATGAAGGGAGGCCCTTGCAGGCTATTTTGTGCTTAATTGAGACACAGCATCTGATTGTATGGTAGAATGGGAAGCCTTCAAGGTGGTGATCGGAGGGCACTGTCTGGCAAGTCTGTGGGGGTGCGGAGTGAGTTGGATGGAAAACCAGGAGCCTTAGACAAGGTCCTACACCCCCTTGAGTGCTGACTCTGACACACATGCGCAGTGTGAAAGGCAATACAACTTGACATTGGAACACCTGCGATGTCACAATTACAAGGAATGTATTAACAAGGCACATGGGGAGGATACGAGGGCTGAAAGACTGCTGGCCTGGCTAATTATGCCAGAGACTCAAGGCATGCCCCTTACCTGCTTACTGTCAATGAACGTCATGGCACTATACTCACCCATGACAATAAATGTCACCTTCAGAGATTACTAAGTAGAATTAAATCAATGCCCAGCTCAGATTCCAGTTGAGATGATGAATGCCTCTCTAGAGAGACTTCCTTTCAAAACTATGCATCTGGGGGAGAGGGAGCGATTAGGAGGTCCGGTGACACCCCAAGAAATAAAGGTGCCATTAAGGAAATTACCACTGGTCTATCCTGGGGTGCTGATGGGCTCCCTGTGGAGTTTTACGTCACCTACGTAGGGTTTCTAACCCCAAAGCTGGCAGCAGTGTACACTGAGTCGTAAAAAAACATGCACCTTGCGGTCCTTGACTAAGTAGGCCCTGATGGGCCCCTTTCCCAAGTCCAGGGCTCCTGGACACCACACTGGTGGCATTTTGTCCCCTTTTCATGCTAAACATAGATTTTAAAATACTTGGCAAGGTCTTCGCTACCAGGTTACTACACCACATGCAGGTACTAATAAATCCGGAGCATATAGTTGTATATCTGCAGGAAATATCTCCTTTAACTTACTGCGGCTGTATCACATCCTATACCACTCGGATGTACACTCCATCCCTGGTGTCTTAATATCATGTTAGTAGCCCTCATGAAGGGGTTCGAGACTGGGCAGTAGGATTTCCTTAAAGTGGTCATGCTCCACATGGGGTTACCTTGATTAAATGGGTGCAGCTACTATACTCCGACCCGACTGTCTGAATGGGCACCACATTTTGCAGCAGTATGATGTCCACCGTGGAACGTGGTATGGCTGTCCTCTATATACCCTTCCCTTCTGTTCATCCTGGCATTCAAGCCATTGCCAGAACTGCTGCTGCTGGAGAGTAGGAGCAGGGATATTACGGTGGGAGCCCGTGAACACATTGTCTCCCTATGCTCATTTTAGTGTGGGATCAAGAAAGCACATAGTATCCCTAAATGCAGATGACCTTTTACTCTAGCTGCCTCGGACACTAGCCACCTGGTGCAGCTTCTTGAAGAGTTTGGCGTCCTTTTGGGCCTGTGGATTAACTGGTCTTAGACATGCCTGTTGCGTGTGATTTTCCACGACCATTGGACATTCCACTGGGACTGACCTGGGCCTCAGACATATTTGGGAAGCCAGATCTACCACAAACTAGAGGATTCACGTGAAAGTAATCTGGGGTGGACTTTGCGATTTCCTAAATCACATGTCCCATTCTGGAGGTCTCTTAAAGTGCTGCATGTATTGCAATCTCGATGGTGATGCTTTCGAGGTTGCTCTGCTACTTCATAAACCTACCTGTTGGGGTGCAGGGTTCCTCGTTCTGACAACTGGACTCCCTTTTGAGAGAATTGATCTGGGATGGGACCCACAACAGATTTTTTCTGTCCACCCTCAGGAGTCCGACAACCGCAGGTGGGCTGGGAGCCTCAGACTTTGAGCTCTGTTTTATAGTGGTGCAACTCCAGTGGTTTACACACTGGTTAGATGGCGCTCATCAGGAGGAACTTGGCCCCATTGGTCTGGAACCTAATCAAGGAACCCTGCTGGCCAAGCTGCTCGACCAACCATGAAGATCTTGCAGCTGGAACATCTTCTGTCTGCCGCCCTTCACAGATGGCGCAGATGTGTCCGGCATATGGGGGGGTGCTCTATGCCCCTGCATTGCCCCTCATGGGCCTTCCACATGTCAATCCTTTATCCCGCTTCACGACTGTGCAGTTTAGTGAGTGGACCGAAGTTGAGCTGGTGACAGCAGGAGACTGCGTCCAGGGGCGGCTCTAGGCTCATGCGGCCCTAGGCAGGGAGCATAGGTAGGGGGCCCCGGAAGAGGGGGTCAGGGCGGGGTGGAGCGCGGAGGCCAGTGAAGAGTGGGTAGTCAGGGTGTTTGGAAGTGAAACAGAGCCAGAGGCCGCCACGCAAATATGTATCCACCCTCAGAGGATTATTATATTAAGGATATACATTGGCGTGGTGGCCCCTGGGATTTGGTGGCCCTGTGCAGGTGCACAGCTTGCACATGCCTAAGGCTGCCCCTGCTGCCTCCACATAGGAGTCTTGCTACCTCTGGAAGAGATAGCAGTTCTGAATGGCCTATCCACCTGTCCAGTTCCTGATGTATGAAGTGTGGGTGAGAAACATTTAGGGCCTTATGGAGCAGCGGCGAGGAGGTGCCCCTGATGCATGTGGGTCTCCAGGCACTGACGAAGCTGGGGTCGGCCCATCATCTGAAGACGCAGTGGTATAGGGCAGTGAACAAGATGTCAGACAGCCCCTAGGTGCACTCAGGGGAAAATGAGAAGTGGTGGTAGGCAGGGAATACCCTGATCCAGCGTGGAATAAAATGTTAGAGTACCCCCATAAGGTGTCTAGAAACACCTGTATGAAATAGATTTAATTTAACTACACACACAACATATCTGACGCCACACAGATTTTGAGCTATTTATGGCAGGGAACTCCAGGTGTGTCCTCTGAGTGCAGATCTTGATGCTGATTTTTGTCATATGACGGGGGTTGCCCCACCTGCTTGCAGACTTTTTAGGGTGAGGTTCTGGCTAGAATAGACTAAACAAAGCACTCAACTGCACTCTGACAAGAACTGTGGAAGTGTGCCTACTGGGGCCCTTTACAAGCCCCTGGTCCAGAAAGGTGGGCGGCAGGTTTTTGAATCAGGCCCCTGCTGTGGCTAAACAGAGTATAGCAATGGCATGGGAGTCAAGAATGGGCCCTAAGGATGGGGCATGGGTGCATGCAGGACCGGCTTTAGCGCAGTGCGACCGATGCAGCCGCACTGGGAGTTGACCGGTGGAGGGGGGCGCCGACCTCAGGGGGGCGCTGTGTTTAGTAATAACTTATGATTGGAGAGATGAGGGGCACTTTTTCCTGGTGGTAGTGGGAGAATCAGAGAAGGCGGCTATGAGGTGAGGGTGGCGCCAAAAATGATTGTCGCACCAGGCACCAGCCAGCCCTGGGTGCATGATGTTATCAAGTGATACAGAGCTGAGGAGAGAACATTAATAAGAGAAGAGGCCAGAGAGGTGCGTAGGCACCCCATCGCCGGGCTTTGGCCGGAGGTGATAGAGGCTTGGGAGAACCCAATGGATGAAGAGAATGTGTGTGTTGGACATTGCGACATCCCAAGCGAGACTGAGCAAGATACTGATTGAGCGGAAAAGAACTCAGGGAGTGCCCACTACATCGGGCACAACACCTTTCCGATTAAGTGTCTCCCCCACCATATTTACCTCTTTGACTGGGCCACAGACCCATGCCCGGAATCAATTGTGACTCAGCTGATCTGCACTTCAAACTTGGTCTCATATACACAACGCCCTGGGTGCCTGTCCCACACATACTTACCCATAGCTGTAAGCCGAAACCCCCTGGAGACAGTGTTTGGGAAGGTTATTTGTTTTTTTCCCATAGTGTTTTTTGTATCACTTTTGTTTAGGTTGTCTTTTGGGTATACCCATGCTATGCACCATGCGTGTTAGCTGGCTTGCTGGGTGCCTGGACAGACTCGGACAACCCACAGACTGCAATTCTGTGTGGCACTGTGATGAAGCGAGATTCAGAAATGTTTTCATTTCAACTCGTGAAGTCACACTTCCATAACACAAATTAATTATGCTAACAATTTGTGCAGTATGTGTATTAATTCAACCTAGTTTTAAGTTGCATTCACAAGGCTAATAACATGTGTGCTCATAAACGTGCATTATGTTGCATTTCTTTATAATGTGGAAAATAATTCATTAAACTTATCTATTTTTGTGTCATAATTAATTGCAGCTGTTTAGGATAAATGGCATGTGCTTATTTTGCTTTCCTGTCTATGTGGTGTCACTCTATTCTTTATAGGTGCATAAAGAATCCTGCTGGATTAAATGAAGAATGGTAGATATAAATGCTGCTTTATTTGTGTGCCACAGCTAGGTAATTTAGACTAATGGGTTAATCATTAGCAATGGAGGGTGGCAACAGAATGAACTGTAATACTCACATTAATTATTCTTTTGTGTTTGTTTATATATTAGTTCACATAAGAATGGTTTTGGGCCTAGTGCACTCCTGGTTGCATAAATTCTGCTCGGAGCAAGAGAAAGAGAGTCCATGATGGAAGAGTTTTTCCTCCTGCTGAAATAACTTTGTCGTGATGAGCTGACTATTCTTTAGTCGAGCAAGGCCAAGGCCAGGAACCGGCAGCAGGGCTTGTGACATGATTTCATATCCGAGGAAGCAAATGACATTCTTCGCTTAATGTTGCAAACTGGAGGAAGCCTCGTTGTTTGAAAGCCAGAGACAATGGACTTTAAGAAAGTGACGGAACTGAGATTCTAAAAAAAAAATGTGGTGACACGAAGCTTGTCACGTTTCAACCAATTGGACTCCGATTCAGCAGAAAATTACACTTTTACTTAGATTAGCTTAGCGTAGAAAGGTATAAAAACTCTTCCCCGTGGAAGAGAGGGTGCCTTCTTGCTGACCTTTGGATGGGTGTATCATGCAGATGAACTTTTCTTGGAACACGTAAGAGACCCAAAGACTTTTTATTCTTTATACTTTATTATAGCAAGTGTAGTTAGGGACTTAGGATTTGAATGATGTCAAACTGTTATTTTTCTAAATAATTCATGCTACTGAATTTTACTCAAACATCATTACCTTTAATAAAAATGCTTTAATAAAATTATCCAATGCATTTTCTAAACAAATAGATAATAAATCTTTACTTGGAAATCAAGCTGGTCTTGTTATTTGATGAGTTTAGGTTACCATTAGCAAGATCTTATCGCCACAGTGGCTTAATTAATTTGTAGGGTTTTGTAAAATATGATGAATTCATTTAGCGCGGTTGTATATAAATGTATATATTTGTGAATTGGTTAATTAGGTCACATGATTCAGTTGGTCAAAAAATGGCATGTTAGATTATGGGCCTTGTGATAGATATATGATTAATAGTGTATATAGTGGAGTTGGGTAGCGTTGCTTATGACATATTTCCTATAGCCTGCTGGATCAATTTCCTGGTAGCAGACTTGATGGTTGCTATGGTAACCAACATGCTACATGGTAGTTACATAGGATCGATGTCTAACACATGTTGAGTTCGTTCACGTGTTATATGTAAGGTTTTTTCCAGCAGTGTGAAAAATCCTGGTTGTACCGGTACAGAGTAGTGTGACGAGAGGGTAGTCACGCAGTACATTTGATCTGTATCAGAGTTTTGGTATCGTCGTATATCACAAGTGTGGCCGTACAGCACATATTAGGGAGATAGGTGTGTTAGATGGAGTGTATGTATAGTGAGGATTGTCTATGAAATTGAAGCTTTGAGTATAGGGACAATGAGCCCGTTCTAAAACTTACTGCGAGAAAGTAATAGAATATATTCAAACTTGAGTGAAGGGTAAAATAACGTCGCTTATTTTATTAACGGTTCATGTTATCTGTGGTGGGTTAAAGTCCTGCCAAGATTTCATATGTGTATGGTTAGGGATACTTTCTGTTTGAAAGTGCGTAATTGATTCTGTAATTTTCGTTCGAGTCAAACTTTGAATAGCTACTTTAAGTGCATTCAGAGAGAAACGTTTACTTTATCGACGAATGTATATTCTGTGAGAATAGCGTCGTCTATTTCACGTAAAAGAATTCTTGTATGACTGTAAATTCTGTCACTTTATTTAGAGAAATAGACAGATGAGTCTTCCTTTGTCGTTGTTAATTGACTTACATTGAAAAAGTGTTCTTAAAATGGCGCTGTGAAAAGTTTTTGTAAAGGAGGGGTGAGCACTAAGAGTGAGACGCGAAAAACCGCAGCGGTTGTGTACGTCACACGGTTTGCGCAGTGATTGGATATCATACGTCACAGGCTGTACTCTGATTGGCTCATGTAACTTAGTTGAGCTGAGCACTGATTGGCTTTTGTGGGAAGCTCTATTCTTATTGGTCGAGCAAGGTAGTGACGTAGCTCGAACCTGATTGGCTTGTTGGTGTGTTTCGCGCAAGGATTGGTTAGTGTTACGGAACAACCAGGAAACTTTTACGATCATTTCCAAGTAAGTGGATTTGATTTTAAAATGAGTTATTATTACAAACAGGTTGAGAAAAAGCTTACGATGTTTCAAAAATTTAACATTTTTATTTCACCTGACAAGAAAATTGAAACGCGAGGTGGTAAATTACTTCATAAATATAAAACACCTGCAGCGTATATGGAAGGTGAATATGGTTATCATACTGTTCTGTGGTTTGATGTATGGAAACATTATGCAAAAGATGACGGCGTATTGGTTTGGCCGGACGATGGTTCATTTAACATGAAAATTTTAAGAAATTTAAGAGAAAAGATGACAGCTCTTATACCTAAGCCTAGACCAACTCAATTTGAAGCTTTGGTTGAATGTGAGGATGAGATGTTTCAACTTCAGAAAGAGGCAAGTGGGATAAAAAGACCTCCAAAAATACCAAGTTACAGAAGAGAAACACATGAAGATAGAATGCGTATGTGGAGACAGGGAGACATGTGCGATGGTCTCTATTTAATTAGAGAAATGGTTTTAGGGTCTCCAGGAGAAAAGAGAACTGAAAAGAAAAATAATGTTGCTGTAGAAAGTGAATCAGAAGATGCAGTTTTAGAAGAAATTTTTACCACAAATAAAAAGAATACCCAACTGAGACCGCCTTGTTCGTGGTCTACTCCAATGGTTTCTACAGGAACCACACCAAGTGCACCTCCATTATATGAGTCTCCTAAATTATACCCAAATAATTCTGAATCTTTTGAAACTCCAGAAAGATTAGAAAATAGAACTGATTCTAGTGTTTATAATGAAAGCAGGAAATTTTCAGAAACTCCAATGGAAAGAGAAGACCCTAGAAATTTAACAAAAACTGCCAGAAATGAGGAAGTTACAAATACTTCAGAATATTTACGATCGAAAGAAAATTTAATTCAACAGATAACTAAAGGCATGGAAGCAGTAACAGTTCCTATAACGATTGGTCCTTTTCAGCCTGTTTTTGATCAAAAAGAATTAAAACAGCCAGGTTTGACAATTCCATTAAATGCAGAAATTCAAAAGGTAGCTGAGAAATTTTATTCAGATTTGTCTGAAATTCATCGTGAGAAAACAAGAATGCCTGATTTAATTTTTAATCAAGGTTCTTTTAACCAGTCACCAATGGGTGCAGAATCAGATGCTGAGACTCCTGAGAAAAGAGAGTCAAATTCAAAACTTGATGTTGCAAAATTGAAAGCTAATTTGGAAGAATTAATAATTGGCACATTAGGTCCTGACAGTTTGAAGTATTATCGAGAGGATGAACTCCTGTTCATCTGTAAGAGCATTCAATGGAAAACGAAAAATAAATATGATCAGTTAGAAGAACTGGCAGTTGAATTGGAAATCGATTTGAGCAGACAGAAAAATTTTGGGAAACACTACAGATTAGATTTTTCAGAGAAAGACATTGAAAAATTTAACACAATGGGAAGAATAATGCATATAAAAGAATTGATTGTTTATATCAAAAAGTTGGGTGACTTAAGTAAGTGGAGAGTGAAATGGACTAAAAAGAAGGAAGATGAAAGGTTGGACAAACTGGATAAACTGTCTAAACAGTTTCCAATGAGAGAGATTGCAGGTGGAGGATATGTCCATGTTCCATGGTCAAGACAAGATATTTTGCTTTTCACTAATGACTTTCCTCGTCTGAGAGAAAAACCCGTGGAATGGTATCGACAGGTGGACAGATTTATCAAAGTTTCAAAAGTTCTGTGGATCGATCTGGATGGATTCTTTGACATTGTTGTCCCATCAGATCTTTGGACAGAATGTAAAATTGCTGTGAGTTGGCCAAAAGAGGTACCGGAGCGAATTAAAGAAACAGGTGCTCCAGCCCCAATAGTCATGGATTTATATGAAAAAGTAATTTACTGGTTGAAAAATAAAATCGCCCCAAAAGAAGTTGATTGGGTAAAAATAGACATGACAAATCAGGAACCAAAGGAATCAGTTCATTCATTCTATGAAAGGTTATCACTGGTTTTTAAACAGTACAGTGGCTATGAGAAATTAGATGAGAAAGATATGAGCCACTTTATCTACAGATTCGTTTATGGTCTTAGACCAGAAATTGGAGAAATGATCAGGAATAATATTGTCGGATGGAAATCGAATTCAGTTGATGATATTTTGAGAAAGGCAAAATACTGCAGTGATGAATTGGAAGTGAAACAAAAGAAATTAAAAGAAAAAGCAATGTGGGCTCAGGTGAAGGTGGCCGAGCAACAGATTGCAAGCCTTGAGAATAAAAATATGAATTTTGGACAGAACAAAAATCAGTTTCAGGTTCAAGGAAAGTTTAAAAATAATTTCAACAAACCAAAGTTTAATGCTAATATTGAAGAGTTGAAACAGAAATTACCTTGTTTTAATTGCGGCGAAATCGGTCATTGGAAGAACGAGTGTAAGAATCCGCCCAGGAAATTTAAAAATACATCATTAAACCCACAGATGCAGAGCGATGTCGATCTGCAGCAACAGCTACAGCTACAGCGTCAACTGAATGACCTGAGTCTTCAGCGACAGCAGCAGTTGACACAACAGCAGAATCAGATTCCATTACCTCCTTTTCCTAGTTGTGGGGGAGGTCAAAAATATAATCCAGGTACTGGATTCAGCGGAGGTGATCAGGTAATAAGAGCTCAAAGTCAAAATGTAGACAATACATCAGGACAATTTTTGTTGACAGGCAATCAAGGAAGCGATTCTGATGACTGCTTCTGACGGTGCCCGAGAGAGGGGGAAGAGTGTGTAATTGGAGCCACTCTTGAGGTTGACCAATCTGGTCCATTTGTAAATGGAAAAGTAAATGATGTAGAAATTACTTTTCTTGTGGACACTGGTGCTACTCGTTCTACTGTTAGATCAGTAGAAATTGAAAACCTACCTCTCTCTGGGGATACCATCCAAGTAGTCGGAGTAAGTAATCAACAAATCAAAACGGATCTTACAGAGCCTGTGAATGTTGAAATTGGCAGTTTTAAAGACAAACACAGGTTTGTAGTTTGCAACAGCAGTCCAGTGAATTTGCTAGGGAGAGATATATTGTGCAAAATGAATTGCAGAATATATTGTTCACCTGATGGAATTGAGTTACAGACCATGGAGGAAGATGGTTTGTACAAATTGACAATGCTGATGGTAGAGGCAGAAGAAACAAAATTATTTTCTGCTTTTGATGAGGAAAATTTACCAAAAGAATTAAAAGAGACAGTCAAAAGTGAAATTTGGGATTTGACAGGAAATGAAATGGGTCTGATGAAACATATCGATCCTGTCAAGATTACATTGAAGCAGGGAATAGATTTTCCAAACATTCCTCAGTACAAAATGAAAGCTGAAACAATTGAGGGAGTCATTCCTGTAATTGAGAAATTCATTAAGCAAGGTGTTTTGAAAGAAATTATGAGTAGTCCTTGTAACTCACCGATCATGGGGATCAAAAAGTCAAACGGAACATATAGAATAGTTCAAGATTTGAGAAAGATTAACCAAATTGTTGTTCCTTGTTGTCCAGTTGTTCCAAACCCAGCAGTCATTCTTTACCAGATACCGCATGATGCTGAATGGTATACTGTCATTGATCTTTGCAATGCGTTCTTTACTGTTCCATTGCATCCAGAGGGCCAGGACATTTTTGCTTTCAGATTCCAGAATAAGACCCTCGCATGGTGCAGAATTCCTCAAGGGTATACAGAAAGTCCTTCTATCTTTAATGAGCTGTTAAAAAGATCATTGGAGGATTTAATTTTGCCAGGTAGATCAACGTTAGTGCAGTACATTGATGACCTTTTGGTCGCAGCAAAAACAAGAGAAAACTGTTTTACAGATACGATTACTCTCTTGAATCGTCTGGCAGATGAGGGACATAAAGTGTCTCCTGCAAAATTACAGTTTTGTAAACAAGAAGTGAAATATCTTGGTCATAGAATTGGAAAAGGAATGAGACAAGTGACAGTTGAAAGAATCAAAATGATACAGGGAATGAGTCCTCCTAAAACACAAAGACAAGTCAGAATGTTTCTGGGAATGGTTGGTTACTGTCGTCAATGGATTAGTGGATTTTCAATAATTGCGAAACCACTACAGAGACTGACAAAATCAGACGTAAAAGATCCGATTGTCCTTACTGAAATTGAGTTGGAAGCCTTTGAAAAGCTAAAAGGAAGTTTGTGTGAAGCTCCAGCTCTAGGCATACCAGATTATGAGAAACGTTTTGAGCTATATTGCAGTGAAAGGGAAGGATGTGCATTGTCTGTGTTAATTCAGAGACATGGAAGCATGAGAAAACCTATTGCTTATTTTTCGGCAGTTCTTGATCCAGTTGCAAAAGCCTTACCAGGTTGTTTAAAAGCAGTTGCAGCAACAAGTGTTAGCCTTGAGCAAAGTGAGGGAATCATAATGGGATTTCCTGTTAAAGTCTATGTTCCCCATTCAGTTGAAATTCTCCTCACAAGGAGCAAGACTCAACACCTGACAAGTAACAGGTTAACAAAATATGAGAAAATAATTCTGGGATCAGACAATGTGTCTATAGCAAGATGTGTGAATTTAAATCCGTCCACGTTATTGCCTGACACTGAAACAAGTGGTGAGAATGACGTGGAGCATGAGTGCTTGGATGTCATGGAATATTGTACCAAGCCAAGGCAGGACATTAAAGATGTACCATTGCCTGAGTCAGATTATGTCTACTTTGTGGATGGCTCCTGTCTGAGATCAGAGGGAGGTATTTTAAGAGCAGCATACTCGGTTTGTACAGTGGCAGATGTTGAAGAAGCATCATGTCTTGAAGGGATTCGTTCAGCTCAGGTGGCTGAATTAATTGCTTTAATTCGTGCTTGTGAATTGGCAAAGGGTTTGAGGATCACCATAATTACGGATAGCCAATATGGGTATGGAGTTGTGCATGATTATGGACAACTCTGGTCTCAGAGAGGCTACATGACATCAGCAGGTTCACCAATTAAAAATGCAGTGTTTATTAAAAGATTAATTGATGGCATTCAGTTGCCAAAAGAAATTGCCATAGTTAAGTGTTCGGCTCACAAAAAGGGTGAGGATTTTATCACCAAAGGAAATGCTTATGCAGATGAGATTGCAAAGTATTGTGCAAGAAACAATTATGCACTTAATCGGGAGAAAAACAAAGAATATGTTTCGAGTTCACTGATGCTAACATCTGTTGTTGAGACATGGCAAGAAATCAGGGATTTGCAAAATGAAGCTGATGATGAAGAGAAAAATACTTGGTTGAAAGCAGAATGTAGGCAGAGAGATGAGGATGGAATTTGGACTTACAAAGATGGCAGAGTAGTTTTTCCAAATTGCATGATTGCTGATATGGCCAGATTGTACCATGGTCCAGGACATATTGGAAGAGATTCAATGATTAGGCTTTTCAAAGAAACATGGTTTAATACCAAGTTTAGGACAATTGCAGAGTCTCTTAGCCAAAGGTGTTTGACTTGTCAACAAATGAACCCAAACAGGAAATCAGTTGTGGGAACGGGAGCCATAGGTCGGGAGGGTGGATCTTTCACCAGATTACAAATGGATTTCATTGAGATGCCAAGACACAACTGTTTGCAATATGTTTTGGTGGTCGTGTGTTTGTTTTCAAGGTGGGTAGAAGCATTCCCAACGCGTCACCGTGATTCAATTACTGTAGCAAAGTTGCTTTTAAGAGAAATTATACCAAGGTATGGTTTCCATGTGACTATTGAGAGTGATAGAGGGGGACATTTTGATAACAGGCTACTGAAATTGATCTGTGAAGCATTACACATTGAGCAGAAGTTGCACTATGCATACAGACCAGAGGCATCTGGAGTTGTAGAGCAAATTAATGGAACAATAAAAAACAGAATTGGGAAAATGTGTGTTGAAACAGGTATAAAGTGGACAGATGCTCTTCCACTTGTTCTAATGACTTTAAGAAGTACACCAGATAAAAAGACAGGTCTGAGTCCTCATGAGATTATTATGGGCAGAGTCATGAGACAAGCATTTGTACCAGTAGGAAAACTGTTGAGCATAAATGAGTATTGTAAAAGGCTTTCTGACGTCATGACTTCTGTGTCTAATCAGGTGGGAACTGAAGTACAGTCAAAAGACAAAGTGCAGACACATGATCTGAGACCTGGAGATTGGGTCAGAACAAAAGTTCATCGAAGAAGAAACTGTCTGGTACCAAGGTGGCAGAAACCTAGGCAGGTGATTCTTGTAACAACGAATGCTGTGAAGTGTAGAGGCATAAAAAGGTGGATTCATCCAAGTCATACTATTCCAATACCTACACCTGAAAACTCTGATGAAGAGAGTGATACAACAGCTGATTCAGATTCTGAAGAAGAAGCTGAAGAAAATCCAGGTTCTGAAGATCGACAGAGACGTCGACATCTGGAGAAACCTTCTGTGAATGGAGATTTAATTGGAAAAGATTCTAAAATTATTGAAATAGATTCTGAAAATGATGAAGATCTGCTGGAAAAAGAATCAGCAGTAGAATCTGATAAAGAAGTAGGAGAAACAAAAGAATCTCATCAAGATAAAGAAAGAGAAGCTGAAAAGACAGAAGATTCTGATCAAATTCAGAAGCAAGACCAGGAAAGTGTCGAAAAGCAGAAAACAAGCTCTGAAAGCAGGAACAAAGAATCCAGAACTGGGAAGTTAAAGGTGATTGAAGAAGCGGAGGAAGACGAATTGCCGAGTACCAGTGATGGGAAAAGAAGTACTGTTCCTAATGGAGTGAAGTTGCCGATTAGAGAAGATCCTGAGTCAAGAATAGAAATTTCTGACAGTGATTCTGGAGAAAGTGATGAAGAATGTCAAAAGGAAAGAGTGAGGAAAAAATCCTGGAAAACAGAATCTAATGTGACTGAGCCAAAAAGAAAATTACTGAGAAGGGGTGATACCTGGCCGAATGAGAACGGAGGGTTGAGAGTCAGGTTAATAAAAAGATCAAAGGAGCAGGTAAATGAGATTACAATTCAGGAGGATCCTGAAAAGAAAGCAGAGAAAGGATGAAAATAGAAGTTATCTCTAGGAAAACAAAGAGAGTTTTGAAGCCAAATCAGAAGTATAAGTCTCCTGAGTGGGCTTATATTATAATACCACCTGTAATTGAGATAAACAGTAGCAGTCAGGAAGAAGTAGAGGACAATAGTGACAATGATTGAAGTACTAATGTGTTAGAATTTAGGTTTCTGTTTTTGGCATAAGGCTGAAGAAATTGTGTTAGGTGACACAAGGTCGAAGAAATTGTATTTAGTTGGAAAATAAATTGTGACGCAAGGTCAAAGAAAAGTTGTTAGAGGGTTTAAAAAAAAAATGTAAAAGGGGGGTGTTTAAAAATGTAGGTTTTTAGGTTTTACATTAGACATATTTTAAATTTTTGAACATTTTTGTTTTTCTCTTTTTTATAAATAAGACTTAAAAAAATGCCTTTTGTTATGACGCGTGGTACTTCGAAATGTTCCATCTTTAAGAAATGTTGTAGGATGACTCTGATATTAATGCTCATATTAATTCTGCTCTGGTTAGTTTTAGCTGTCATCTTTCCTTTCGGGATCGATAAGGAGAGGTACAAGGTCAATATGGCAAGCAAAGCTTAAGTTAGTCAAGTAAAACATAGTGCAACAAACAAAGCTAACAAAGTTATTGATCACAGACCAGAGGCACATCAAGATAGGTCTGTTGGTGATTTTTCAAGCAATACATTTTCAAGGCTTTCGGGAGAGTATGTTAAGGTTATGAGTGTCAAAGATTGCTATATCTGTGTAAAGTTGCCTGCTTCTGTTTCTGAGGGAGTGACATACAATATGCTTCCTCTTACTTATGGCATAACCTGTAGTGTTATAGCTAGTTTATTTTACCAAACTGGTCGCTTAGAGTACTATTATTCAAACTATGATGACATTTTTGCTAATCTGAAAATTGAGAATGCTTTAAATAAACACAAACAAGCTAAACAGATGAGGGAATTCTTTTTGGTTACTAATGAACTCACCTACGAGTATGCTTACAGAAATAATTTAACCTGCAAATTGAGAGCTGAGGAAAAGACTTTCCTGAACCTTGTTGAGGAAAGAAGAGCGATTTATAAAAGAAAGGAGATGGTCAAACAGACCAAATCAAAGTTCTGGCAGAAGGAGGATGAAAAGATTAATGGCAAACATTTTGACAATGTTGCAAATCACATAGACAAACCAATTAGTGGCAAGCTTTGCATTAGGAGAGATAATACACTTTTTGATACTTTCTTTGTAGGTGCTAGCAATTGTGAGGACACTTACCAAATCATGGGGGGTTGGGGATTCAAAGGTGGCAAAGATCCCATTTTTCCTGGGATCTATTTTATTTGTGGAGACAAAGCTTATTATAATCTCCCGGATCATTGGTACGGGACATGTTTTGTTGGTCTTGTTTTTCCAAAAATATTCCATGTTGACAGAAATGCAGAAGGTTCTTTTGAAATCAGTAATCATTTAAACAGGTTTAAAAGAGAAAGTTTCTCAGAAATGTTGGGGGACATTTTTGAGGCAGTGATACCTTTAGTAGGTATAACCCTGAATGCAGGTAGAATCAGAAAATTGTCCACAATTGTTGACAGATTGTCCACTGACACACCAGGTGGTTTCCAGTTAGTGGATGTTGAGGTCATTGCGGTTAGGTCGATGGTGATGCAGAATCGCCTTGCACTGGACATACTCCTAGCAAAAGAAGGAGGAGTCTGTGGCATTTTACATGTACAGCATTGCTGTACTTATATCCCAGATGAGAGCAAGAATATTGAAATCCTTTGTTTTTACTGTCGACCGTTTGTGAGGGTCGAGGACTCTGTTGGACCCCTTATTTTCTGCCACCGCAGCCACAGGGGAGCCTGTTTGTGCAGCGTGGGTAGGTCCAGGGCTGCGAGCGTGCGGGGCAGGACTTCGTTGACCAGAAGCCTCTGCTGACCGCGCCTCCCGTCACCTGGCTGCTCTCCCTGGCCACCACGCCCCACCTGCAATCCTACGGACAACCCATTTAAGGGAGGGCCATTACCCGCTAAGCGGGAGCGTGCGGGAGCGTCCCGGGAGAAGCCCGGGACAAGGGCGGGACCGTCTGTGGCCGTCAGGGGCCGAAGGAGGCCGGGCTGGGCCAGGTTATTTTCATCTTGTTCTGGCGCTCTGTGTCTCTGATCATTTTATTGTATTCTTTCTTTTTCTTTTTTTTGTTCCACCAGTAGAATATTAAGCTTGTACTATTGGGTTGTGAAAGTCTAACCGGTCAGATTTAGTCATGAGTCATTCTGCCCCCCCAGGTGTAGGCACCTCTGTGCTTGGTCCATTAGATAAATTTTTTTAAAAATCTACCAAAGAGGTAGATATGGACCTACTCCTAGCAGAGAGAAGAGCAGAGCGTCGACGATCAATTGAGCAGTTTAAGAAAATCTCATTGCCATCACAGACAGTTTTAAATTCTACCCATGATTTGGCTGCTCAAGGGTTGAGCTCTATTGAGGCCGATGCTACAGACACTAACCAAACCCCTAGAATATTTAGGTTCCCAATAATTTCCACGCCCTGTGTCAGTGCTACCAGCGGTGATCACTTAGTTTGCCCGCCGGTTGGTCACTCTAGTTTTGTGGAAACAAACATCCCCTCTATCAATATTATTGTTTCGGATCCTTGTCCCATGTTGCCCAACCTTTCATTGGTTTGTATAGATCCAGGCGAGTGTATACCGCCAAAGAGTATATGTAATAGTAGATCTAAGCCTGATGAGGCCAAAAGGGTTGTGCATTCTCCACCGAGGAAAAGAAGGAGGAAGGGTGGGGTAAAAAGGAAAGGTCACAGTGGCCAGCCACCTTCACCAACTCTATCTAAACCAAACACTGAGTCGGTGTTCTCACCCAATGTAGCGCCACTGTTTTCAGATATACAGGTTTTGGTAACCCCTGAGTTAGCTAGCGAAGGGGTCAATGAGGTGTCCATTGCTAACATAGAGAAGCTTATTAAATCATATATGCTACCTGTGCTGGAGCGTGTTAGGATAATGGGTGAAAAATTGGACCGCCTGTTGGCGATCATTGAGCCTACACACTCCTCTAGCTTGGACAAAGCCAAGGGTCCACCTAACAAACCTTCCGGATTATCCCAGGGTGTTGGCAATATAACCAGTTCTATTAGCAAACAAACTAAAAGTGTAGCCAACACTGACACTGTCACTACAACAATTAAAGCTTTGGCCCTGGCTGCTAAACCCCTTACAGCGGCCAGCATTGCCAAAGCAAATCCTAGGGTGGTAGCTAATAAACCGCCTGCAAAGGGAGTAGTGCCACAGACAAGGAAGGGGATGGGTAAAATCGCTAACTCCACTGGCAAAATCAACAGACCCCTTCCCCATAAGAAAAATGTAGATTTGCCCCCAGATTCTATGAATTATGTTATTGTTATGACGGGTGTGCCACCAGTTGCGGAAGGGGATAGGGAAAATAACGAAAGTTTAAAAAACAAAGTCATCTTTTGGCTGAAAACAAATAGACCCCTTCCCTCTCATCTTAATGGGGATATTGTTACAGTCAGAAGATGTCGGTGGGTAGGGGTTCGTCCCAAGGATATAGAGGGGGATATAGTAATTATTAACTTTAGGGACCATAAAGTAGTATCCCATATTTCTGATTGGTATGTGGGAAGTAATGAGGGAGGGATCTCTACGAGGAATCTCACCTATTTTTACCCCGAGACACTGATCAATCCATCAGATCAACCTCCTGCTAATAACAATAAACACTCCAAAAGCCTCCTTAAATGGACTAATTTTACTCCTAATTTTTATGGATACCAATTTAATCCTGAGGCGCAGTATTGTTCCTACATTCAATCTAACTACAACTGTCCTGTACAGTCGCCGGGTTGGGCTAAGACTAATTCCAAGCCCAGAGGTCCTCCAGTCATACGGGATCTACCACTTCCCAATAAGTCCCTGTATCCACTGGTTCCTACAACACCTGCCTTTACACAGATACAACAGCCCCCAAGTCTCTTCCCAGCACACCTTTATTCCAATAGGTTTACTCAGCCTAATGAGTTTTGGAATATTCCTCTGAGAAATCTTTATGATCCTCTATCATGGTTGTCGACTAATGATTGACCAGCACTTTCGACAAGGGCTGATGAACCTAACTCTGAGTGTTTGAGGGGGGGAGATGTCGTGGGTATCCTTTCAAATGTTGCCGAAAGTTCGGAAGACCAATTTCATCAAGTTGAGGAGGGCTGTATTGTTTATAGAGGAGAGCCAGATATGCCAGTTTTGGTACCCACCCCCCTGTCTTCCAATGAAGTTATCAGTGTAGGCGCAAGCTCTGGGTCAATTACCCAGGCTGGGTCAATGTGTCTGCTAATGGAAGGTCTGGTTACAGATGCATTGGGGCATGTAGTATCCTCTCCTCAGTCTAATGAACCATACCCAATTGCTGTAACAAAAATGTGTGATCAAGCATGTGAAAAGGGCACCACCATGGGATGTTGGAACGTTGCAGGAATTGACTCTTGTATATGTATTCCTGATTGGGCTGATTTCATTCGACAAGGGGATGTCTGGTCGTTTCAGGAGACCTGGGCGACCCAATCAGTTTATTTTCCAGGTTTCCTGAACTTTAACAAACTAGCAGTTAGAGGCCAAAGAGGTAGGGCCATGGGTGGTCTCACTATTTGGGTTCGCCAGGTTGCAGGTGTTTCTGTTAAGGAAATCTCTATTGACTGCCCCGACATATTGATACTTAGTATGAAAACAAATAGTGGGCTGAACATATTGCTGATCAATGTATATGCAAGAGGTATTGCGGGTGGCAGAGTGTCGCCCACCCTCTCTTGCTTGGATGATTTCCTGGGCTCCACTCAATTAACTGGTCATGTGGTTGTTATGGGTGATTTCAATACCTGTTTTGAACCCTTAGGCAATGAGGATGGGTTATTAACCGAGGCAGAGGATCTGACCTGGGGGATTCCTCAACTCGAGCTACCCCCGATCACTAAGTGGTCTCAAGCAGCCACATTTATTAAAGGTCTCTGCCTAAACTGGGGGCTGCGTGCCCTAAACGGACGCGTAAGCTCTGACAGGATGGGTAACTACACTTTTTTCAATGGCAGACATAGCAGTCGCATTGATTATATCCTAGTTGACATTAAAATGTGGCAATTAGTTCTGGACATGATAGTGAAGCCACGACCAGAAAGCGACCATGAACCACTCATAGCGGAATTGAAGGATTATAGCTTTGTAGGGTCGATTGTACGTCAGCCTAATCCTGTACAAGAGGCCGTGGCACTAACAAATGATATGAGGAGGGTGCGCTGGCCAAAGGTTTCTGTAGACGTGGAAGCACGTGTAAAGATCAGAACCCTGGTATCAAACTCCTTAATGGAAATTGATAAGTGTGAAAACCAGGAAATGACGATCTCAAAAATCACAGACATTCACGCTAGCTTGTTTCTATCCCTAAAAACTCTGTTTGTTAAATTTGTTGTTAACAAGGGTAGGGGGAAGGTTAAGAAACCTGCAAACTGGTTCAACGAAGCTTGTCGAGAGTCCCATTCGTCTTTGTTTAAGGCCTTAAAATTAAAGAACTCAGCCCTAATTAAAACTAGTAGGAAGGCGTATAACGTAGCTAAACGTCGGGCTAAAGCTGCATGGGACGACGAGCGCTGGAGCTTATTAGCCGAGGCCTGTGGCTCCAGGAACCTACAACAGTTCTGGCACCTCCTTAGGTGGGGTCAGTCTCAGGACGACCGCCCAAGTCCCGCATCCATTGAACAACAGAAATGGGTGTCTTACTTTGAGGAACAATTTAGCTGTCATGGCATTACGCAAGATTCCATTAGTTGGCCCATAACTACTGATACACTTGTGTTCTCGGCCAAAGAGGTGGAATCAGTCCTGAATGCCATCCCCAGGGGCAAAGCGCCCGGTCCGGACTGTATCCCAGCGGACCTATTCAAACAAGATCAAGATTTATGGGTACCGTACCTAGTGCACTTGGTAAATGCGCTGGTTATGGGCGCCAGGGTTCCTGACTCTTGGGCAGGCGCCGAAATACTTCCTATCTTTAAGAAGGGTGATCGGTCGGTTCCTTCGAACTACCGGCCGATCAGTCTAATTGACGCAGTCCAGAAGATCATAACCCGTCTTGTCCTGTCAAGGGTCCAGGCTTGGATAGAGGAATATAACATCCTTACTCCTCTCCAAGCTGGGTTCAGACCCCATGTGAGTACCCTGGATCAGGCGTTTCGTTTCATGCTTCTGTATTGGAAGTTGGTCACCCTGGGCAAAGGCAACCTATATGCGGCCTTCGTGAACCTTCGGTCTGCGTTCGACCTTGTCCCGAGGGCCGGGTTTTGGAATTGCCTATTAGATATGGGCATGCCTCCCATCTTGGTGCGTCTTATAGCGAACCTTCACGCACAGACATTTGCATTTGTGCGATGGGGTAAACCGGGTGAGGTGACAGAGAATTTTCCAGTGGCCAAAGGTGTCAGGCAAGGTTGTGTTTTGGCACCCACCTTGTTTTCTCTTTATATTAATAGAGTTACCAAGTACTATGACAACTTTCCCACGGATGCCCCAAGTTTGGCTGGCATGAGAATCCCCCTGCTCATGTTCGCTGATGATACTCTCCTGATCTCACGAACCAGACAGGGTCTGCAGAACGCACTGTCAAGGTTCGAGAGTTTCTGCAGCGATCATGAGCTGGAGGTGAACGTCTCCAAAACCAAATTTATGGTTTTAAGGGGGCGTAAACAAATAAATGCCAGGGTTTCCATGGGGGATACCCCCCTGGAACAAACAAAGCATTTCACCTACCTAGGTGTCACTTTTAGCGACACCTTGAGTTGGACCCACCAGATTGAGCTCATGACCATGAAACATCAACAGCTGGGCGGAGCTTTGATTAAAGAACATAAAGGGTCATTTACGAGGCCAATGTCTCCGCTTATTAAGATTTATGGTGGTAGGGTTCTTTCAGCAATTCTGTATGGTGCGGAACTATGGGGTGGTAGTAATTTGGATCCACTAAAACATGCCCAAAACAAGTTTCTAAGATTGTCCACAGGTCTGCCACAGTCGACTCCAATAACCCCCCTTCTTTACGACCTAGGGTGTCACTCGGTGGTGGACCAAGCAAGACTCCGTCCCCTAACATTCTGGCGCCGTCTGTGGACGACGCCAGAACTCCATCATTATGCAGAAGCATGCTTGGAGGTTAAGAACAGCTCTGGTGCCTCAAATATTGGATGGTTTAGAGACCTTAAGACTAATTTATTAGCTTTGGGTTATGGCGATCTGTGGTCCTCGCCTGAGTCAGCCAATTTCCCCTCCAAAAAGGATCTTAAAAAACGTTATTGGGATAGGATGACCCACAATATGTATTTGGAAACGAACTCGAGCAGTCTCACTGGACTGTTCATTGTACATAAGGACACACCCAAGTTAGAGGGGTACTGGGACACTATAACTAAACCCTTGGACCGCAAACTATTTTTTCAATTTAGATGCGGTTCACTTCCCATAGGGGAGTTCACTATAAAATGGGGATCAGAAAGGTCGGGTTTTTGTCCTAATTGCCAAGGTATTGGGGAAAGCGTGAACCATTTTTTGTATGTGTGCCCTTTATACTCTGCCCCCAGAGCCAGATGGCTAATACCAGTATGTAGGCAGTTAGGAACCAGATTGGTTGTGGAAGCAACTAGATTGCTAAAAACCAACCTGGATCCCCTTATTGTTGTGGGGGTTGCTAAATTCCTCGGGTGGGCCTGGGTGCTTAGAAGCAGGTTCATCAAAAATAACCAAATGGTGACTGCCTAGTTTCCAGTAACCAGTTGATGTATGGTTGTACACGAGTACCTATGTAAAGTTTTGTATATTTGTACAAGAAGCTGATTAGCTTGTCAATGATTTAATACTTGTTTTAACTTTTTTATATGTATATTGTATTTTATGTCTTTTATGATGAACTAATCGAATAAAGACTTCTTGAACTGAGCAAGAATATTGAAATGTAGATTATAAACATCACAGAAATGCATTCAGAAATAGTTCCCTTAGAAGAGGATGATTTTTCAGAACGTCTTTCAAAAAGATTTCAAGCTATCAAAACCTGGTTTCAAGAGATTGGTTGTTCAATTCTTGGCAAGATTCTAACACTTTATTTGTAATAATTTTTGGGATAGTTTTGACAAAGATCATTTGCATGTTACATAAGAGAAAGAAACAAATAAGAGAAAAGAGAAGAATTTACAAAATCAAAAAGGAGCAGCAGAGGGAAGTGGAGCTAGAAGAGTTACGCAGAGCTCAATATGAGAGTTGCAAAGATTTTGCTGAAACAAGTCTTTAGAAAATACTAACACAGTGAAATCGAAACATATTTGTTTAAAAAAAATTTACAAACTCGTGAAGTCACACTTCCATAACAAGAATTAATTATGCTAACAATTTGTGCAGTATGTGTATTAATTCAACCTAGTTTTAAGTTGCATTCACAAGAAATACACGAGGGCTAATAACATGTGTGCTCATAAACGTGCATTATGTTGCATTTCTCTATATGTGGAAAATAATTCATTAAACGTATCTATTGTTGTGTCATAATTAATTGCAGCTGTTTAGGATAAATGGCATGTGCTTATTTTGCTTTCCTGTCTATGTGGTGTCACTCTATTCTTTATAGGTGCATAAAGAATCCTGCTGGATTAAATGAAGAATGGTAGATATAAATGCTGCTTTATTTGTGTGCCACAGCTAGGTAATTTAGACTAATGGGTTAATCATTAGCAATGGAGGGTGGCAACAGAATGAACTGTAATACTCGCATTAATTATTCTTTTGTGTTTGTTTATATATTAGTTCACATAAGAATGGTTTTGGGCCTAGTGCACTCCTGGTTGCATAAATTCTGCTCGGAGCAAGAGAAAGAGAGTCCATGATGGAAGAGTTTTTCCTCCTGCTGAAATAACTTTGTCGTGATGAGCTGACTATTCTTTAGTCGAGCAAGGCCAAGGCCAGGAACCGGCAGCAGGGCTTGTGACATGATTTCATATCCGAGGAAGCAAATGACATTCTTCGCTTAATGTTGCAAACTGGAGGAAGCCTCGTTGTTTGAAAGCTAGAGACAATGGACTTTAAGAAAGTGACGGAACTGAGATTCTAAAAAAGAAATGTGGTGACACGAAGCTTGTCACGTTTCAACCAATTGGACTCCGATTCAGCAGAAAATTACACTTTTACTTAGATTAGCTTAGCGTAGAAAGGTATAACAACTCTTCCCCGTGGAAGAGAGGGTGCCTTCTTGCTGACCTTTGGATGGGTGTATCATGCAGATGAACTTTTCTTGGAACACGTAAGAGACCCAAAGACTTTTTATTCTTTATACTTTATTATAGCAAGTGTAGTTAGGGACTTAGGATTTGAATGATGTCAAACTGTTATTTTTCTAATTAATTCATGCTACTGAATTTTACTCAAACATCATTACCTTTAATAAAAATGCTTTAATAAAATTATCCAATGCATTTTCTAAACAAATAGATAATAAATCTTTACTTGGAAATCAAGCTGGTCTTGTTATTTCATGAGTTTAGGTTACCATTAGCAAGATCTTATCGCCACAGTGGCTTAATTAATTTGTAGGGTTTTGTAAAATATGATGAATTCATTTAGAGCGGTTGTATATAAATGCATATATTTGTGAATTGGTTAATTAGGTCACATGATTCAGTTGGTCAAAATATGTCATGTTAGATTATGGGCCTTGTGATAGATATATGATTAATAGTGTATATAGTGGAGTTGGGTAGTGTTGCTTATGACATATTTCCTATAGCCCGCTGGATCACTGTGTACATGTAAGACCTGTTATGCACTGTCCAAACCAGCCTATTGAAGCATAATTTATCTGAGCTGTACTTACATGAGCAAAGTATGTTGTCTATAGATGGTGGTTTCCACTCTTAACAGTTCTATGCTGAGGCCAACTGGTTGTTTAAAATATATTTAAAATGCCAATAAACACAGTTTTGGTGTCATTTAGAATCCAAAAAGCCTGCCTGAGAAGCTCTTGCAGGGTATAGATAATGGAGTCCACTCGGAATCACCATATTTAAGACACATTCAGACTTCGGAGGAGATTTACAAACATGTTCTGCTGGGTTAGTGTCACAAAAGTGACGCTAACCAGAGCAAAATGCTTTTTTTGCTATTTACTTTCCAGGGCAAAACTTGTTTTGCACAGGAAAGTCCCCGCAAAGTAGTGCAAAGAAGAGTAAAGCAGCGTGAACCACTGCTTTGCATTACTTATCACCGAGAGGCCTTACATGGGTGGAACATGGACGTTCCCATGCAAGTACCCGTGCCTCTTGATCCAAAACCATATTTACAAAGATTTGTAGACATGGTTTTGTGCCAAAATGTATTGCCCCTTCAAAGGAGGCACTAACAGGAGAAATGCTTTCATTTCTCTGTTTTTTTCCAACTTTGCATGCGTGCTGCACTGTGCAGCATACATACAAAGTGCAAAAAGATTTCAATTGTGTCTAGGCATTGCATTTTGTACAAATAGGGTATCCTTCCTGTACAAAACCTATGCTAGACTCATGCACACACCCTAGCGCTATGCCGCTAAGGTGTGTGCATGGGGCACAGCAGCTGAAATTAGCGTTGGTGCCAGAGAAAGGGGAGGAGAGAGCCATATCTCTGAAGATATGGTGCTCTCCTGCTCCCTTCCTGTCACACAACGCAGTGCGGCCTCGTGGGGGGCTGCGCTGTGTTGGGTGACTTTTTTGTAAATCTCCCCCTCAGTATTTAATTATAGACTTCACTGTGAGTTGCCTGTTATTTGATGCAGGTATACCGGAGTGCCAGAATCTCTGATTGTGGTCAGTTTCTCCGTTCCAAATAATGGGTATCTCCATTTATTCCACATAAAATGAGAAATAACATGTGAACCGGGGAATAATAGGCCCCTTTTAGGCATGCCATTCCTGCTTCTGGCCCAATAATGAGTTCTTCTAGGCTTCCATTTTCCACGTGCTTTAAGCAGATAGGTAATGGAAAGAGATGTTGCTATCGGTCAAAGCCTGGGTGCATGGATCAGGAAGTCCCGGAAGGACACACAAGGGCAGGGCAATGCTGGGGGGAGTGTTATCTATTACCTCAATGTTGCAGAAGGGTGACAGATTACATCTCTGTCTTCAACACCAGCGTGTAGTTTAACCAGCTGTACAGCTGCATTCTATGAAACTGGGTCCTGAGTCTTACCAGATCTGGTATTTTCAGACCGGATAATCCTGGGCACATAAACACCCATCCATCCTGTAGTTGCCTTGAGTGTTTGTGCAGTTCCTTACCTAAAAAAAAGAAGTGAAGATGCTAATCAGGTCACCCTCTGGTGGCCGCCTTGCTTCTTGCTGGCTTTACCACCTTCCTTTTGGGCATACAATGAGCCAGTTTTACCAGTCAAACTTCCTGGCAGTCATGTTCGAGGCTCCTCATTTTATCAAAAACTTCTCAGAAGGGTACTGGGTCTCAGCGGTGCTTGTTGTAGCCGTGCCCAGCTGTGCAGGTCTAGTTTTTCAGCCATGGGTTTGCTAGGGCCTTGTCAGCTGGTGTGGTGACAGATGGGCCTCATCAGGTGTTTTGGGTGTACACAGCTCAGGTCACACTGTAATTAGATATTTTTGGGGACTTCAGCTTCAGTCATGCTACACTCGTTCACAACTGCTCAGGTCATGCCACCCTATCACTTGGAACTCTGACTAAAGTTACACAGCACAGATCTCTCGGCACAGTGGCACAGTGGCACAGTGGCAGGTCACTACTTGTTTTATTTCTTGACACCAAGCACACACAAGTTGATGAAAAAATGCTTGCAATAGTCTAACCACTTGGCCATCGCTCAGGATAGCATTCCAACCCATCAATCTTTTGCCCACCATGCCACCTCACTTTGCATCCACCCATATGCCAATCAGTCTTGATCCTGCTCCTCATAGGAACAGTCCATGCCAAATGCCAGGCCAGGTCCGCTCTGATCCAGAAAAATAGCAACCCAAGACCAGTTTGACACTGATGGGGCTCATCAGTCAGGTGTAGCTTTGTTCCAGTGGCCCGGTGAGCAAGGGACATACATCTGGGCATACCCATGGCAATTTGTGACATTATTTCAAACACACAAAAGGTGATGGAGGAATGCTTGCAATAACCACTGGCAATTACTTGGGGGAGCATTCCAAATTATCGTTTTTTTGCCCACCGGCCACCTCAGTTTTGACCCAGCCAGATGCAAGTCAGCCCTGGCGCTGCTCCTCATGGGAACAGTCCTGCCCCACTACCATCCCAGGCCCTCCCTAAACTGGAAGACAAGCAATCTAAGACCAGAGTTCTTCTGATTGAGGCTCTTCAGTTAGGTGTAGCTTGGTTCTCGTGAAACAGTGAGCAAGGGACCCAGGTCTGGGCATACCCATCCACCTAGGGGGTCACACTGAAATATATTTTAAAAAGTAATGGATGGCATTCTTGAATTCATTTCTTAATTCAAGTTTTCCACGCATCACGTTTTTGCTCCTCTTGCTGAGAGCACATGCATAGGAGTATAGTCAGTGCTTAGTTTTTTTTTTTTATGTTAATGTGCAGAGATCCTCCATTAATACCAAGGTTGCCTAATATTGATTCGATCTGAAGAATCTTTCCTCCAACAATTTACACTTCTTGTAATTTTAAATCACTCTTGCAGGTTATTGCATCCTGTTTTTCTGTTTGTCACTATTTTTCTATCTGTCTCTTCCTGCTTGTTTCTCATGTTTCTGCCTTTCTCTCCTTTGCTATGGATCAAAGAATGATGACAATAAGTCCTGGTGCCCAAAAAGTATTGCAGTGTCCACCCCCAGTAAGCACAAGTCAAGAACTATATAGCCCTGGTACTGTCAAATAAAGCTTTTAAACTCAAATAAAAATGTACCGCAATAAAAATGTCCCGATTTGAACATCCAGGATATAACCATAACAAATCTGCATAAAGCCACAAGATTCCTGCCGACCACCACTGGGTACAGATACCTAAGAAGCTGTAAATGTGTTTGCACACTTGTTTACATTTGCACATTGGAGCACTTAACTTGGGAAAACGTCTTATAATTCTTGTCTTTACCCATTGAAGGCTGTGTCTAGTTTCGTCTCATCAATAAATGAAGCATACCTTTTATTTTCACAAATTCCCTTAGGAAGTAACTGTTCATTGGACTAATGAGATGCTTTTATTTGAAATATGCATATGTTAGATTTGGATTCTTGTATTTGAATTGAAAAAAGGCTGTCAATTACGTAAATGATTTGATTTAGTAGTTGGTTGGCCAATTTTGTTGGTAATGGTTCCTGGTCTTGTGAAATTACCAATGTCAGGAGCAAATTAAAAGTACCCTTGGTATTTTTAGATTTTCAGCCAAGCTGGGTTCTAGGCCGGTCAAGGAGATGTCTGCTATTTATAGGGCAAGGGTTTTATCCACTGCAACATATGGGACTGGTGTGTGGGGCCACTACGGCAGTAAAGCATTGCAGACTAAGGAAAATGATTTTCTCAAAAGTCTTCTTAGTCTGCCCATTTTGGCTTCATCTGAGATTACTAACAGAGAAGTAGGGCTCCAGTACCTCACAGGTATAGTCGCATCACGCCCCATATTGCTATGGCACTCTATATGGACCAAGGAAGAAATTAGCTTTACGAAAGCAATTATACAAGGCTGCTTTTCCCTGGAGTATGCCATGATGATCCTCTGGCTAAGTTATATTAACTCTGCGTATAGTAAATTGTTTAATATGTCAGTCCAGACTAACCCCCTCCAAGTTTTATCACTCAGTAAGCTGTCTATCAAAGAAACTTTTATGAATAATAGGAAGGAAATCCGGCTTGCTAGTGAAAGCAGGAAACTAACTGTCATGTTTTATTTAACACTTAACTTAGCAGCCGGCTGTCAGGATTATCTAATTTATATTCCCAACCTTATGAATTGTTTTGTCCTAGTCAGATTCAGATTGGTAATTGCCCATAATTTATTTGCCTTTCCCACAATGAAAACCTGTCCTTCGGACGGGATCCCTTGCCCATGCGATGGACGGAGTAAACAGAACTGTGCCCTTTATGCTGTTTTGTGACTTTTATTCTGGTTTTAGAAGTTATTACTTAAAACCACTTTTGCTTGCATACGGCAATGGATCGCATCTTGCTGCAGTAAAATATTTGTCTGAACTTAGTGATGCCAGGGTCTGTCTCTACATGGTGCTTTTTATTATAAATGCACTTAATATACGTAAAAGTATAAGTATCTCAATATAGCGCTGTGCCCATGATGAATTGATGAAACTGAATTGCTTTTTTTAAATTGACATTTTATGTGTTCTTATGATGTGATTAACTTTGCCCCTGTGCTGTCTCACAAGTGCTATCCAACATGTTTTTATCCAATACTAATCATTTGTAACTTATTTGTTTTTATGCATACGTTTGTGGTTGCTTCATACACACAGAATAAAGTTTATTTCGTTGAAAATTGATTCTTGTATTTGAATTGATACGAAGCTCTCAATTAGGTAAATGATTTGATTGAGTAGTTGGTTGGCCAATTTTGTTGTTGACTGAAGACTTCAATTTCTAGCATGTAACACTCAGTTTAAGACATAAAACGGCATAGATCCACCTTCCTCCATATTGTGTTAAACTTAGTCTCTGCTCAGCGATTGCCAGTGAGATTGTCTGAAAGCCAAAATCAATATGTTAAATGGTCTGTTCATCCATGATTTCTTCCAAATTCTTTTTACATCTCTTTCATGATGCTGCGGTAAATTTCTTCTGGTAATTTCTCAATGCAAAACCCTCATGCTACCTCTATTTACAGCTGAAAAAGGTGTTGGGTCCTTGACACCATGTATTACCTTCAGGAGACTTTAAATAAGCATAAAAAGTCAAAATGCAATTATTATTTTAGCCAATGAAGAGAGTTGTTGAATATTTTAAAGGTTTTTGTTTTCTAGTCAAAAGTTAAGTTTTTCTCTAACCCTTTATTCATTAGTAAAATATCAATCAGATTAAAGAATTTGGAAAATAGGAAAAATAGCATTAATACAGAACATATTATAGTCTGCATATAAGCATTACATGTAGGAAAGAAAATGTGGCGCAAAATATAAACTCTTAGAGTTTCTAAGAAAAATAGTCTTGTAAGGCTAATCAATAGTTTGCAAAAATCTCCCATTAAGAAAAATAAAGGCATAAGACAAATAAATCTTTTTAGACCCAATTAATTAGTCAAAGCATAAACCTAAAGTTTAGCATCTAATTCTATCCTATTCAGCTGCACTCTCTGCTCCTGTCTGGGTATAAAGAGCAAAACAGTTCACCTTTCACAAGACCTCAAAGGAATGTGGCCTGCTGTGCCAAAATATGACGTGCAAGGACTCTCTGAAAAAATAAATATGAGTAAGGGAACCCTCTTTCTCCTCGGACGTAATATTTACCCTCAGCAATCTCTTCCCGCGACGTTCTCGTACCTAACCCATATGAATGAAGCAGCGCCTAAGCCAAAAGCCAAAATGAGCAAAAAAGCCAACCACACCTCCAAAGAGGTCATTTTTATACTCTAATTCTTGGCAGACTATACAAAAATGTTGCATCTTCAGGAAAACGTGTACGTGATTGGTCAGCCATGATGGCATGAGGTCTCACTATCCTGACTCATTCTAAAATCCTGACTATACCCATTTTAACAAAAGAAGCATAAATGAGTAAATACATATTATAAGTTTGCAACATTTGCTAGGAAAAAATGTTTCTATCCTTTCCTCTTCCTTCCTTCCACAGCTCAACAGGACAGATATTTAACTGGTACATTGGCACAATCACATGAATGTACAATTCAAAGTGGCCTTGACTCCTTCGGTTCCTGAGGCAAGGTGGCACAGTTTACGCATGCTCTCTTCACTTTAATGCAAGTCACAGCCTTGCTGGATTCACAGGCAGCTATGTTTTAAAACAAACACAAAAGAATATTAATTTCATGTAAATCAGCCATTATGTTTCCCTCCCTCATACTAATAAATGTTTATCTAGCCAAGCTATTAGTTTAAAGCAGCTTTTATGGTTGGTTATGTACAACATGCAAAAATGTGCAATGTATAACATAGCATTATTATGCATTAGTGTAAATTTTAAAAACGCACACAGGTAATACAGCGCACACAGTTAATACAGCGCACACAGCAACATGCTTTAATGTTTTAAATAGCTTTTCATGCAAAAAAGCATTTAGCCCCATGTGTAGTGTTTGGTGCATTTGTTAATTCACACACATTATACTGATCCTTAAAAGAAACTGGCGTAAGCTCAAATTGGAGGAGTTTGTTAAGATCTTGGAGGCGCAGCCGTTGGGCAACCTGCCGAATGTGGAACTGGGATATGAGCAGTTTTGTAACTGGATCATAACCGCCCTCGATTCTCTTATACCCATGCGTTGGTCTAAATGTCATGTCAAAACGCGCAGCCCATGGTATAATGATACTCTTGCCGAGCTTAAGAGAACCTGCCGGCAAGCTGAGAGGGCTTGGAGGAAATCCTTTGATCCCACGTTAAAATCGCTGTAATTTGCACAGCTTAAGATTTACCACAGGGCAATCTGCCAAACCCGGGCCGCATACTATGCTTCTGAGTTTCAGAGCAGCCCTAACCCATCCAAATTGATTTTTAAGGTTCTCAAAGACCTGATGGGAAAACGGGCCACCTCGCTAGAAATCTGCACGGACTCTCACTGTGAAAGTTTGGCATCCTTTTTCGTGGAGAAGGTGCAGGCTATCTACCGAGGATTTTTGCCATCTGTGCCCGGGGTTGAGCCTAGTGGTGTGATGGCTACGATCCATGAAAATCTGTCCTCTTTGCCTGCTATGTCTGTTGAGGCTTATGACACTCTGAGCCTCAAAATTAAATCCGGCTCTCCCTTAGATCCGCTGAAGCCTGAGATATTTACTCTTCTCCCGCCCCTCTGTCGTGAGCCCATTTTGGATGTGATTAATCTCTCACTCACTGAGGGCGTGGTCCCTTCCTCTTGGAAGCAAGCAGTGGTCAGCCCCATTTTGAAGAAGCCTAATCTTGATCCCCTGTTACCTGAGAACTATCGTCCCATTTCCCTCCTGCCTTGGCCCGCCAAGGTCACTGAGGCACACGTGAATTCCATCTTGTCTGCCCACCTCTCTCGCAATAATATTCTAGACGAGAGCCAGAATGGGTTTCGGGCACAACACAGCACCGAAACTGCCCTGCTCTTTATGACTGAGCATCTGCGTTCGGTGCTGGATGCGGGGCAGACAGCGGCGCTCCTCTTGTTAGATCTGAGCGCCGCGTTTGACACGGTGTCTCATGACATTCTGATGCGGCGGTTGGTGGAAGTGGGAATTGGGGGACGGCTCTCCAATGGTTTCGCTCCTTCCTTTCGGACCGGTCTTTTAAAGTGGCTATTCCACCGGGTCAGTCCTCTTTCCATCCATTGGGACTGGGAGTCCCTCAGGGCTCTGCGTTGAGCCCCACTTTGTTCAACTTATATGTGAAACCGCTGGCTGCAGTCGTTAGACAGTGTGGCCTAACCATGACATCGTATGCCGACGACACGCAGCTGGCGGTGACACTCAGTGGGGACCCTGAGGTGACTGCTCCCAGATTCCGTGCAGGACTTACAGCCGTGGCTAACTGGATGCGCATTAACTTTTTACAGTTAAATGCCAAAAAGACCGAGGTCCTGATTTTAGGGAAGCAGGAGGAACTTTGGGGAGATCAGTGGTGGCCTCCAGAATTGGGGGTGACTCCCATCCCAGCTGCCGAAGTCAAGAACTTGGGGGTTTGGCTGGATCCTACTCTCTCTTTTACCAGCCACACGAAGAAGATTGCAGCTACCTGCTATGGTATTCGGCGAGGAATGAGACCTGTCCTCAAATTCTTCGACCCCCCTACTCGGCAGCTGGTGGTCCAAGCCTCTATTCTTTCTCGGCTGGACTACGGGAGTGCACTGCTGCTTGGAGTGAATCAGGCGGAGGCTACTAGGCTGCAGAGGGTGCAGAATGCTGCGGCGCGGGCCATTGTTGGCCTTCCAAGACGTTGTTCTGTCTCTGCAGTCTTGACCTCTCTTCATTGGCTGCCGGTTAGACAGAGAATTAAATTTAAGGCTCTCTGTCTTACATTTAAGATCTTGAAACTCTCCTCTCCCCCAGCTCTTGCGGGTCTTGTCTCCCCCTATGTTCCTGCGCGGGCTCTTAGGTTGGAATTTCTTCATCTGGCGATTAAAACCAGGTTCAGACTGACTAGGATGGGAGGTCGTTCCTTTCGTATTCTGGCGGCAGGACTGTGGAACTCTCTTCCTGTCCATATTCGTGCCCTTAACTGCCTTACTCTCTTCAGGCGCGCCATAAAAACTCATCTGTTTGTCACTGCTAACTGATCCCCTGTCTTTTCAGCTCGACTTGTTGTGTTGTGGCATTTGATCTGGCGCCAGGACGCCCCTTTGCTGGGGCAGCTGTGCGCCCAATAAAAGTTATTAACATAACATAACATAAAAAGAGGTGTTATAAACTGAAGTATATATATATATATATATATATATATATATATATATATATATATATATATATATATATATATATATATTTAGTTTTTTGAGTGAATTTCAAAGGTTTTTTAAAAACTAATTCCTAACTATATAACTCCTGAAACCTATGGTTTTTTCAGTGAATATATATACACTGAAAAAACCATAGGTTTCAGGAGTTATATAGTTAGGAATTAGCTTTTAAAAAACCTTTGAAATTCACTCAAAAAACTATAAGTTTTAGTGGTGTTACAGTTAGCTGGATATTTTACTCATACAAAACCAATGAAATTGCTCCTATATAGTTAGTTGTACTAACTATATTTCGCGCACACCCGCAATCCACTGCTGATGATGTCACATATTAGATCATTCATGACATGGTCAGTGACATCACTGATGACATCTCAAATGACATCACTGATAGAGAACTTTGTTTGATACATAGCGACTGGTTCTGTCGCAGAGAATCACGCACCACCAACAAGAGCGCCGAAAAGTTTCCCCGATCTGAACCGCCACTGCATGTCTCGGACAAACCGAAAGCCAGGGGAAACAGGCTGCCGCCTGACACCGGAGTCGGGTATGGATCTCTCGCAGTCCCACAAAAGGCTGGGAAGCATCAAGGGAGTTACACAGACCTGGATACTTGAAACTTGCACGTTCCAGGAAAGACAGTGATGATTTCACCGACCTTCGTGCAGAGAGCCAATATGCAAACAACAAGCGAAAAATTGCAGGAAGCAGCATGCCGAGTTAACCACTTATGGAGGGAACTGGCAATGTTGGGATAAACCTTTACTGCAAATCCACAAGGTACTCTGCTGAACTGAGGAAAAATATTCCCCCTTTCTTTGAAAAGCAGCAATTGAGAGTTACGAGATTAACAACACATGTGGGACTTCAGGTACCATGATGCCGAGCAAACCGCCACAATAAGGGTGTCCACTAGAGGGCTGGTATAAATGTTAACAACCACACCCGTAACTCACTTTGAACTCTCATGGACTGAGGCAATACCTCTGAAGAAGTTTTAGGCAAAACGAAACGCGTCAGGTGCCTCATACTGCCAAATAAATATGCTGCCTGCATTCTGTGTACCGTGTGCGTCTCCTTACCTCTTCAAACTGGGAGAGAACTTTGTTTGATACATAGCGACTTGTTCTATCGCAGAGAATCACGCACCACCAACAAGAGCGCCGAAAAGTTTCCCCGATCTGAACCGCCACTGCATGTCTCGGACAAACCGAAAGCCAGGGGAAACAGGCTGCCGCCTGACACCGGAGTCGGGTATGGATCCCTCGCAGTCCCACAAAAGGCTGGGAAGCATCAAGGGAATTACACAGACCTGGATACTTGAAACTTGCATGTTCCAGGAAAGACAGTGATGATTTCACCGACCTTCGTGCAGAGAGCCAATATGCAAACAACAAGCGAAAATTTGCAGGAAGCAGCATGCCGAGTTAACCACTTATGGAGGGAACTGGCAATGTTGGGATAAACCTTTACTGCAAATCCACAAGGTACTCTGCTGAACTGAGGCAAAATATCCCCCCTTTCTTTGAAAAGCAGCAATTGAGAGTTACGAGATTAACAACACATGTGGGACTTCAGGTACCATGATGCCGAGCAAACCGCCACAATAAGGGTGTCCACTAGAGGGCTGGTATAAATGTTAACAACCACACCCGTAACCCACTTTGAACTCTCATGGACTGAGGCAATACCTCTGAAGAAGTTTTAGGCAAAACGAAACGCGTCAGGTGCCTCATACTGCCAAATAAATATGCTGCCTGCATTCTGTGTACCGTGTGCGTCTCCTTACCTCTTCAAACTGGGAGAGAACTTTGTTTGATATATATATATATATATATATATATATTTATATATATATATATATATATATATATATATATATATATATATATATATATATATATATATATATATATATATATATATATTCAAATATGCAACAAGCCAAAGTCTCTTAAGACAGAAATAGTGAATTTAGATTACAAGGGATGAGCTGGGAAGAGCGAACACATTCTATTAATCTTCAAAGCTAAATGGGCCACTTTTCTCTACACTGGAAAAACACATGTTAATTCAGCGAAAGCATTTCAGACTGACTAGGCCTCATTTTTCTTTTTTTTCATGTGTCATGTTTTAAACTTGCACCAAAATGTGTGTGGCAATTGAAATGCAGTCTGTCTGAAGCACAAAAATAAACAATGCCTGACTCCAGATGAAATCTGCTCCATCAAGATCCTAAAAAGAGAGAAATTGAAATTCCTTGGGTACGGCCGACTTCCCTCACATAGTGTTAAAGGACTTATCCATCCCTTACCTGTATTGTGTCTCATGTAGATTTGGAGGCTATAAAAACATCTTGATCCGGTTTATTGACCAACTGACAATGAAGTTCTTCTTCTCTGTCTACTTAAGGGTTGAGTGCTAAAAAAAGGGGTACACAATTTCCAGCCTGTGCACCACAATAGGCATGTGCAGAATCTCGCCTCCCTCACATTTAGCCCTCCAGCACTGGCATCAGCTTCCTTTAAAATAGTGGACATGTACTGATTCTAAACAGTTAAAAAAATCTCTGAAGACCTGACTCTTTTACTTTTAGTTTTTTACACTCTTCTATTCAGGGCTTTTACAGCGCTGGAGTTGCTATAGCACCGAGAGACCCCCGTCGGAGTTATACCTGCGCTTTATAAAAATATAAAAAACAATGCAATACAATATATAATGATGAGCCACAGTTACGGGTAAGTTGTTTGGCTTTTATTAACAAGCACAGGCTCTCAATGCAGTCCTCCTCTCACCAATCAGCCAGCAACTGCCAGCGACCAGAACACAATAACATACCCACATTACACACAGAACACTGTTAACAATCTATAAGCTATAAGATATATTGCATTATGCGAAATGAGCTGGATTATAACACAATGCAACACGATGCAACCACCATCAATGAGTTATTCAACACTGCCAGTAGACACTAGTACACAAATGTTATGGCTTTGTTGTGCACTGCAATATAGAATGCATCATCCTAAATAAAACATGCCTGTCCTTCCCTTTCTTTTCTGTTCTCTCACCTTAGACTAAGAAATTTTGGAATTGCCTGGATCAACAGAGATAAGTGGAGAAGGAGGTGCATTCATGTATCTTAAATCACAACTCCAAATGCATCTGACATTCCAGAATCTGAACCTCTAGGCATCAACATCAACCATCACCCAATTATGATATCACTTGGATGCCAGTGTTCTTACGACACCAGGTAAGAGCCTGATCATTATTGGGATGTCTTTATATTGTGTAATACAGTTGGGTGTTGTTGGCAGAGGATTGACATTCCATGTACATAGGAGTAATCAATGGAGCGATTCATAATCTGAGAATAACTGGGGATAAAGGAATCTGGCACTGACAAGTAATGTTTGAAGAAATAGAGTATGTGGAAGGCTTAAACCACAGGTGGGGACCCGTTTGTAAGCAAGGATCTAAATCACTGGACAGCTTATAATCCAGTCTTATTAGCAGTGAAGATTTCACATTAAAGACTGTGGGTGATGTATTATATCTTCATTTTAGCAACTTTTGAGCTACTGAAAATTATCTCGGGTTCTACAGGCCTCTAAAAAAATATTGCAATTAAGCTATGTTATGGTAATAGTCAAGTCAAAACATACTTTATTCGATTAAATAAAAATCATAAAAGTATACTATGCAAATACATAAAAACATCATACAGAGCTGTTAAAAACTGTACATTTAAAATTCATTAGCAATACATAGGAGTTGTGTAACACACAGGATTTACACCAAATATCAACAATGTTTCACAATTCATTATAGAGCGTATATAAAATGAAGCAGAACCTGGAAATTTAATAATACTATCAGGCATATGGCAAACATTCAGCTATACTCGTCTGGAGTCTCTTCCGTCTAGCGCGAATTGATGCAATCAAAAAATTCGCTACACAGAACATGACCCGATGATTTTCCATTAATTGAAGAAACAACAATGCAGGTTTTAACTGTAAAAAGCCCATTTCTCTTAGGAGGGGCTTAATAAATTTTGCCCTACCTTCCGAAAAGAAGGGGCAAAAGAATACGAAATGTATCAAATCCTGATCAGAGAAATTGTCACATTCACATGGCACATTATCCATTGGGGCACACCATTTCTCGTAAATACCCAGCAAAAAATGTGCCTGATTAAATCTAAATTTGGTCAGCAACCAGCGATGATATGGGCGTGTGACAATGGTCAGATATGGTTGCACTGATATTGAAGTAATCAGCATAAAATGTGACCTTACTGTGGGTTTAGAGATTTCAGTCGATTCTCTCTCCATTTCTCTGATCTTAATAAAGTTCAGTTTTACCCAGTTGATGTCTTCTTTTTTCAGGTTTTTCGGGTCTAGATATAGTTCCGGTCGACCTAAATTTGCTGAAGTTTTTTTAATGTAGGCCAGCCATTTAATATCAGCCACTTTGTCCCGCCCCAGACAATCAGTAAGAATCTTATGATTCAGTGTAAGTTTGGCGTTAAGCCAGGTTCTAATCCATAATAAAAGCGGTGCCATATTTAGGATGTCCGCGATATATCCCATTCCCAGCTCAGAGTGAACCGCAAAGGATGGTGTGGATTGGGGAAGGCCCAGAAGGGATCGTAAAAATTTGTTTTCCTCTCTCTGTAACACAGTTAAATCTTTGTAGCCCCAGATTGCTGCCCCATACCTGGCTATGGCTATTGTTTTGGCTTTATATATCGCCAAGATTGCCTCTGGGGGTTTCCCACCCAATCTTTTCGCAAAGCCTAGGATAGCGGCCGATGATCTTTTAACTGCCATTCTTTTATTGGTAACTTGGGGGACCCAGCTACCCAGATCATCAAACACTACCCCCAGGTATGTAAAGATTTTTACTTTTGATATTACTGCGTCATTGCAAGAGAGGGTCTTGATCTTATTTCTACCTTTCCCAACGAACATCACATGCGATTTTTCTACATTAATCACAAGGTCTAGATTTCGCATAAAATTCCCAAAGGAATTTAAAAGACGTTGTAAGCCTATGGGTGTCCTCGCCAGTAGTACTGTATCGTCAGCATACAGTAAGACTGGCAATGGGGTACCCCCCATGCACGGGACATCTACAGACTTTGCAGTCAGATTAGCACCCAAAGAGTTAATATATAATGAAAATAACATTGGGGCCAAAATACAGCCCTGGCGTACTCCCCTCCCGGACTTAAAATCAGCCGTACACTTCCCGTCCTGCGACATGCGTATGGCCGCTGTCAGATCTCTATGCAAGTCAGCCAGGAAGTACACCAATGCCTGGTCTAACCCCATATCCAGCAGCATGGTCCACAGCCTTGACCTATTGACTAGGTCAAAAGCTGTGGACAAGTCCATAAATGCCAAATAGATTGATCCCTTTTGGGCCACAGTGTACTTGCTGACTATTAGATGTAAATTGAGGCACTGATCTTCAGTGCCTCTGCCAGATCTAAAACCATACTGTGCATCGCACAAAATGTCATTGTTGGTTGCCCATGTAGAGATCTTGGCTAGGATCACCTTCCCTAGTATTTTAAAGGACGAGTCCAACAATGATATCGGCCTATAACATCTTGCGTCCCCTCTCTGGCCCTTCTTAAAAATTGGGACTATTATAGACCGAGACCAGGTTTTAGGCAATCTACTTTTGTCTATACTCGCTATATTAAAGATATTTGCGAGGACAATTGACCATGTAGTGGAGTTAGATTTGTACATGTCTGCTGGTACCCCGTCAGGGCCCGGGGCCTTATGAGCAGTTGTGTCCTCTATAGCCTTTTGGACTTCTTTAATGGTGAATCTCAAAGGTAACACTAATTGTTCACTTACTACTGGTACAAATGATTCTATCTGAAGGTTGCTACCATATATCTTTTCAAAATGGTTCAGCCATTCCTTTTCAGATATGTTCAATTCCAACGGGGAGTTATCCTTATCACTAAACAATGGTGTATTTACAATTTCCCAAAATTTGGTACTATCCCTTAATGTGGCCCTATCATAGAGCGAGACCCAAGCATTTTCCTTGATCTCCTTCTTACGGGATTCTACTGTGAATTTATAATTTTTCCGTAGTCTGGCCACTGCTTGTTTATCCCGGGGAGACCTTTTTAATTCTGCCAGTAGATCTTTATGAGCCTTAGAGCATTTTTTATCGAACCACCCATACAGCTTTTGCTCCTTGGGTTTCGTCTTAGACGTTAAATTAGACGCTACTTGCTGGCAGATAGTTTCAAAGGAAGTAATGATATCACCCCCGCACCTAAGCGGGTCCATACAGATGTTAATTTCATCTCCCACCTCCTCGGTGAGTTTAGAGAAAAATTCTTCTGGGATAATTTTACTCCACTTGACCCGTCTCCCCTGGTCTTTGGCAACTAACTCCATGCGTGGAGCAGTCCTGGTATTTGCAGATAGTATTGCTAGGTTTTTATTACATAATTCCATAACCACTAGGTTATGGTCACTAAAAGTTGTTTGCACAGCATTATAAAAAATTACATTCTGTAGCAAACCTGTTGATATAAATATAAAGTCTATGATAGTATTTGCGTCCCTTGCACTAAATGTGGCTACCCGGTCATTGATTTCAATGAACTCTGGTTCAGATAGATCAACATCTGCCAACAATTCTTCTAGTGCAGCCCCCTTTATAGAGTGTTCAAAGTGAGAGTGAGGGAGACAATCCATATCTGCATACACCCTATATTGACAGTTTAGCTGACACAAATGTATGTTAAAATCTCCAAACAAAATCAAATGGACGAAAGTAGTTTGACTCTCCTTATAAGTGGTTAAAAAATTTGCTAAATCGCAAATATTTACATTACAATGCGTACCATGAGGGGCATTATAAAAGTTAACGTAAAGGAATTTAACTTTATTAGGTAAGGTTATTTCACAGGCCAAAATGTTATGAGATGTTGTGCTTACAATTTGCGCGACTCCCCTGTGTTTAACAGAGATCAGAAACATGAGCCCGCCTCGATCTCTCCCTGAACTGGAACCCTGGGCAGCCTTAAAATAAGAAGAATACCCGTCCAGCCAGAAGTTACATTCCCTATCCCAGGTTTCTTGAAGCGCTACTACCTCATAGCCCTTTAGTTGTTCCAACCATATTGCAGTGTTATGGTAATATATTTTGAAGAGCGTGCATATACCAGAAGAGGCGTCTTGGCTGTGTGTCTGAACAGTATCTAACAGTAGCAGTAGCAGAAAAAGAAAAAGGGCCTACTTAGTGTCCACTTGGAACAGCCAGGTCTTTAGTTGCTTTCTAAAACTAAACAGATTCGTCTGTGCTCTAAGGTGGTCTGCCAATGCATTCCACCATTTACAGGTAGTATGGGATAAACTTCTCCCTCCCCAATGTGCCTTCTTAATACAGGGGACCACTACCTAGTTGGTAGTCAAGGATCGCAGATTACACGTGGGTATGTACCACTTGAAGGTCGCTTGGAGGGAGAGAGGGCCAACCATGTCAAGGGCCTTATGGCCCCAGCACAGGGCTTTAAATTTAATCCGCTCTCTAATGGGTAGCTAGGGAAAATCGCGAATGCTCTGAGTGATGGGAATGAATTTTGAGAGATTCAACAGAAGTCGGACAGATGCATTTCCGGAGTATATGATTACAGTTTTCTTTAACTCAAGATGGGAAAGAAAAGGAGGGATTTTCTTCTACACTCTCAAGGTAAATAAATACAAGCAGAGGCTACCTGGTTCAGATGATTGGTAAACACTAACTTGGTGTCAAAGATGACCCTTAAGTGCCTCACTTTTTGGACTGGAACTGGCAGGGAGCCCAAGTTGGAGGGCCACCAAGTTGTGCTCCAGAAGGAGGTTTCATTGTCAAAAAGCATTACTTCGGGGCGTGTCCAAGATGGCGACGGAGTAGGACGTGCTTTCTGTCCCTCCGCCGCCGTGATCTGCTTAGCTTTGCCCAGCGCCTTCCCTGGACCCTGCCGACGGCTCTGGCCCTAGCGCGACGCTCCCGGAATCCCTGGGGTGGTTTGAGCGCTATCCGCGGCTCCGAGAATTGCAGATTGGCCCTGCATCGGCACTGGGGCCTGTGGCGTGGCGGAGCAGCGGGAGCCGGGGACTTGCGTGCGGCGGTGCCGAGGAGGGGCTGCCCGGCCGCACAGCTGCGGTGCCGTTCGCTGGGGAAGGAGCCGGCTGCACCCTCGACGTTTGGAGGCTCAGTCACACGAGGGGTGAGTGGCCTGGCAACCCGGAGAGGATTCGGGGCGAGTGCAGGCTGTGCCGAGGGGCTGGACGGGTCTCCCAGTTCACGCGAGCCCGGGGATCTGCGGCCTAGCGCCGGACCGCGATTTGAGCGGGCCGGCCTCCTTGGGTGCGGCCGATCTAGGCCGGAGAAGTAATGAGAGCGGCGCCCGCCCCCTGTCCTGCACCGTGGAGTGAGGAACTTTGTTGGAGGCTCCCTAAACCTAGAACCGCCGGCGGCCCCTCTCTGTGACGACCCCCGGTGGCGGCCTGCTGGCGGTGGGCCACTGGCTACCTGACTGCAACCACGCACAAACGTGGGCCGGGGCATTTGAGTGAGGCCCGAGGAAGTAGTGACACTCTCCTGGAAGAGGAGGCACAGGACACGCTGATCCCCGCTTGGTGTGACATGGGGTGACCGGGGTCTGAGCCCGGGAGCAGGCATTGAGGGTTGTCGCAGCGACTAGAGCGGAGCAGGGTGACCTGTTGGAGTGGCCTGGCCCTGGTAACGACAAGGAGGGGTGCAACGTGGGCCCGCTGGGGGGGCGAGTGAGATCTGCACCGGGGCCTCGGACTTGCGGCGGAGCCTCTGGCGCGACTGGAGCGGATCGCCATTGTTGGAGAGGGCGCACCGGAGGGCACCAGCTCCTGGACGGATCGAGATGGCTCAAAGGAATCGCAAGGACAAACCGGGCAAAGAGGGGCCTTTGAAGGGGTCACAGACGACGACATCCCCAAGCACTAGCTCTAGCTCGTCTCCCCGGCTGCGGGATGATGAGGCTCCGGCCACCAAAGCCTTCATGCTAGAACTTTTTTCAGCCATCCAGGAGGACATCTCGGAGCTTCGTGCCCAGCTCGCCTCAGGTGAGAAGGGATGTCGATGGCATCGGCGAGAGGGTCGCGACGCTGGAAGAACACGACTTGGGCATGGAAGAGCATGTACATCAGCTCCAACAAGATGTGATCAGGCTGACGGAGCAGAACCTGGATCTCCAGGCACACGCAGAAGATTTAGAGAACCGTTCTCGCCGAAATAACATCCGCATACGCGCGGTGCCCTGGGGAGGAGAGGCGGGGGATTTGCGTGGATATGTGGAGGCACTCTTTTTGCAGATCCTGGGTGAAGAAGACCTGCACGAGGTTAAAATGGACAGAGTACATAGAGTTGGGCTACCGAGAGGCACGGGGGCCCCACCCCCGGACATTTTGGTCTGCATTCATGATTTTCTGCTTAAGGAACGCATCCTTCGGAAGGCGAGAGGGATCGCTGACTTGCAGTTTAGAGAGCATCGCCCCCAACTCTTCCAAGATTTGGCAGCATCGACGCTACAAAAGAGGCGCACCTTTAAGCCAGTAACGACCTATCTGAAGGAACAGGGTGTGGCGTACTCCTGGGGTCATCCCTTTCGCCTCATCTTCCGCTGGCAGAACAGACTGGTCCAGGTTCGTTCGCTGCAGGCGGCCAGGGAGATGCTGGGCTTGGACGACACTGCCCCCTCCCCAGGGGCTGGACGATCACCAACGCGGCGGCGGCGCTCTCCTTCCTGGCAGAGAGTGGGGCGCCCGGTGACGCTCAGCAGGCCGGATCCCTCGGCCAGCCAGCAGGAGAGAGTCGGAGCAGTGGCCTCGGTGGCGAGTGCAAGGGAGTCGCAGTCGCTGGGCAGCTCAGGAGCGGCATGATCCTACGGGGAAGGCTGATCGGCGTCGGAGGGACCCCCCCCTCCGCTCAGGTACCGTGGGTAAACATGTACTTTTGGAGAAGATACCCCGGTCCCGGAACTGAATGGGACATTGACTGGTGTCTCACCCGCGGCCCTCCGTGGGCTGCTGAAGCCGCCCTTGTGGTGGCTCTCTGCTTCTTGTTTTTTTTCCCCTTTACGTTGCCCCCTCGGGGCTTTTGCAGTTACCGGCAGGGGAGGCACTCCTGTTGAGGCTCTCCGGGCCTGAAGGGGGGGAGGAGGGGAGGCGTTTGGGGGGGTGTTGGGGGGGGAGGGGGTGGTGGTGGTAGTGTGAATGTGTGTCGAGGTTTGTTCCTGTTCTTGCAGTCCGTACTGAGAGTGATCACTGCGCTCCAAGGAAGCTGGCTTACTGGGCCGGGGCCTGGGTGGAGGGTTGGAGCTGAGGGGCTGGGCGGGTGTTGGCGCACTGAGGACAGCCGGCGAGGGTCCCAAAGTCTGGGGGATCTGGAGGGGGGAGCTAGGGGGACTGGGTCTGTTGGGGTGCCAGAGGTGCTGGATGCTGTGGTATGTGTCGGGCATGGAGAGGTGGGAAGCTGAGCTGAGTGAGAGTCCTTATCTGTGATGCCGGTCACTGTTGGTACGTGGAACGTGAAGGGGCTGAATTGCCCTCAAAAGAGGCAAAAGGTGTGGAAATACATTCTTGATCATGATTTGGATGTGGTGGGCCTCCAGGAAACGCATTTGGTGAGGAAAGACGAGACCCGCCTCAAGCACAGACAATATCCGCTGATATATCGATCCTCCGCCCATACTAAGCACAGAGGGGTGGCTCTTATGTTCCATTCAGCAGTGCGATTTCAGCCGTTGGGGGTTAGGAACGATAAAGAGGGTAGATGGATCTTGGTCAAGGGGGTGCTCCGTGGCAAGTTGTGCACCTTTCTAGTCCTATACGCTCCCAATGCAGGGCAAAATAGGTTTCTTCAAGATTTACTGACTACAGTGGAGGACTTTGTTGAGGGGGCACTTTTTGTATTGGGGGATTTTAAACTGGTGTGGGACCGTGAGCTGGATTGCTCTCGCCCCCAGAGGGCTGATGCAGGGGTCTGTTCGGCTGAGACACATAGGCGGTTTATGGATCGGGGGTTGATTGACGGGTGGCGGGCCCTTCATCCCCTTGCCAGGGACTACACCTACTATTCACACGTCCACCAGTCTTATTCCCGCCTGGACTATGGGTTTCTGAGCCAGTCCCTTCGGGGAGCCCTGAGCGATGCTAAGATCTTCCCCCTTTCGGTCTCCGATCATAGTCTACTGGCCCTCTGTTTTCAATGGGCTCCAGATAGTGCGGGAACACGCAAGTGGTATTTCCCAGCCTCCTTGGTCAGAGACGACCCCTCCTGTAGGGCCCTGCGGACAGTGATCCGCAACTTTTTTGACCTTAACCCTGTCCAGGACACCTCGATTTTTGTCACTTGGGATGCCTTTAAGGCGTCGGTCAGGGGTAGTTGCTTAGCCCTCGACGCGGCTATTAATAGGCAGCGACGTGTGGAAAGGGAAGGGTTGGAGGAAGAGTTGGCCAAGTTGGAATTGACCCACAAACAGAATCCCACCAGACAGACGCTCCACTCGCTGACAGCGGTCCGAGGTAAACTTAGGTCTCATTATAATAATCGAGCGGAGTTCACTCTCCTGAAACTGCGCCGTCTCTCTTATTCGCAGGGTAACAAGATTGGGAAGCACCTAGCCGCCAGTTGAGGGACGAACGGGAGAGGGAGTATATCGGCGGTATTCAGGACCTCAGGGGGGACCTGCACCATCGCGATGAGGACAAGGCGGAACTCTTTGGGGAGTTCTATGTTGCGCTATACTCGGGAGACTCCTTAGGCCCAGCGTGACTATCTTACTGCACTTCCACTCCCTCGCGTCTCTCCTGAGTGGAACGAGTTGCTTGAGGCCCCCTTCACTAGGGAGGCGGTGCTGGCGGCGATTAAAGCCTTGAAACCCAACAAGGCACCCGGGGCGGACGGCTATGCGGCACTCTTTTATCTGACCTTTGCGGCAGAGGCGTGTGACTATCTGGTGCTCCTCTTTAACGCCATGGCGGAGTCTGGCACGACCACGGGCTCCATGGCAGAGGCCGTTATATCGGTTATCCCCAAGCCAGGGAAGGACTCTACTAAGTGTGCCTCCTATAGGCCTATAGCCACGCTGAATATAGACGCCAAATTATACTTGTCCATATTGGCAGCTAGATTACAGGACCTCATGCCCGCTCTCATCCACCCCGACCAATCGGGATTCATTAAGGGGCGCCAGACCCACGATAACACCCGCCGTGTGGTCCACCTTATTGAAAAAGCTAATCGCTTCCGTATCCCGGCAGTATTAGTGGGGTTGGATGTGGAAAAAGCCTTTGATTGGGTGGACTGGGGATTCCTGTTCCAGACCCTAACGGCTTTTGGCTTTTCGTCCAAGTTTCTGTCCATGGTGAGAGCGAATTATTGCTGCCCTCGCTCCAGGGTCTCGGTCAACGGTCACATGTCAGCCTTCTTCCCCCACTCCCGTGGCACGCGGCAGGGGTGCCCACTTTCGCCCCCTGCTCTTTGCCCTGAGTATAGAGCCGCTGGCGATAGCGGTGCGGGAACACCCGGACATCCGGGGACTGCCTTTCACGGGCGAACAACATAAAATCTCTTTATTTGCAGATGACGTCCTGCTGTCCCTATCGGACCCTGCACGCTCCCTCCCCCGAATTCAGACTGAACTGGTGCGCTTCGAGGCGGTGGCGGGCTTTACAGTCAACTACGACAAGTCCTTTATTTTAAATCTTACGCTCTCCCTGGCGGAGGTGGACCGCCTTCACCCGCTGTCTCCCCTGCTGTGGACCTTTTCTTCCCTTCTGTACCTGGGGGTCCACCTTACCACCATGGTGGGGAAACTGTACGCCGCCAACTTACCCCCCCTGCTGGCACGTGTCCGCTCCGATCTGCGGCGCTGGCTACCTCTGTACATCTCGTGGCTGGGACGGATACACGCGATTAAAATGACACTTCTCCCCAAGCTGCTGTATTTATTCCAGGCGCTCCCCATCGTAGTAGATACCGACTTCTTTCGCAGTGTTAAGACCCTCATGTTCCGCTTTATTTGGCGTGTAGGTCGGGCTCACTTTTCCTTTGCCGCACTTAGGCGCCCGCGGGAGGAGGGGGGGGTCGGCCTTCTGGATATGCTTCTCTACTACAAAGCGGCGCAGCTTCGAGTACTGGTAGAGAAACACTGGCTACATATGGACAGGAGTGTGGCGGGGAGGTCGATATGGGATCTGGCGTGGAAGCCCAAAAGAGACAGGCCTAAGAATGCGTATATCAGCACTCCCACGGGTACCACCTTGAAGGCGTGGGACTCGCTCGCCGGGGACGAGAGGTGGACGACGTTCCCCTCCCCATTTACGCCCATCCATTTCAATCCTGCCTTCCCGCCTGCCCTATTTGGGGGGCCCTTTGATGTCTGGAGGAAGGGGGGCTGTTTTGCCCTCACCCACCTGTTTCATGGAGTTGCCCCGCTGACATTTGACAACTGCAGACGGGACTATGAGGTCCTGCCAGCGGAACGCTACCATCATGCCCAGCTTCTCCATTGGGCGCTTTCCCCTGCTACTCGCGACGCCGCTACTAGAGCTCTTACCCCCTTTGAGACCTTTATTGCCCGGGCCTCTGGCATGCGGGGAGTTATCTCCTTTCTTTACCGTCACCTCTTGTCCACGGCGATTTCCCCCAGGCCGAGATACTTGGGTTTGTGGGAGGACTTGTTGGACCACGAGATTTCTGATGTAGAGTGGTCGCAATTATGAAGAGACTTGGCGAAACACAATCACTCCATTGAACTCCGTGAGGCCCATCTTAAAACGATGATGGACTGGTACCTCACCCCGGCCAAATTACACCGCATATATCCTGGCGCTTCCGACAGATGTTGGCGGGGCTGTGGCCTGTTAGGAGACTTTCGCCATGTGTGGTGGGACTGCCCCGCTATCCGCCCCTATTGGGAGGAAATCCTTTCCCATATTAAAGAGATCCTGGGATACCCCGTGGCAGACTCAATGGCACACGTGCTACTGGGCCTCCGAGATCCACTGCTGGAACATCAGACCCGGGCGGATAAGAAGATCTTATGGTTGTGCATTGTGCGTCCGATGCGATACCCCCGCGGGGGTAATTCACATTGCGATGACTGGTGGATTGTCATGTATTCCTATAGGTTCTGAATCGATCCCCCTATTCCTGACCCTATTCTGGTTAAACTAACTATCAAATTAACTAACAGTCAGCCCATGAGGCAAGAAAAGCCCCCATGATGCAGATACCGTTATCTGACACAGTCACACTACGGCACAGGAACGTGTTATCTGATTAGGTCATAATGCTTGAGATCTAATTAGACAAGCGACATTCCTCCAGCCCCTGATAAGGCATACGACGTTCTCATAACAAATCAAACCTATGACAACCTGGAAAATCCGTGCGGCCATTGTTTTGATTTCACAGAGAACTTCAGTAAAAGAATGTGCTAACGAGCAAGTCGTATGACATCTTTATTGACGTATCTATGTCCATCCTTACGTCAATCTCGGCACCTTTAAGGTATAAATATTACCGATCTTGCCCTATGCAAAGACACGCGTGGTGACGAGACGGAGCAGCCATACTTGCCGAAGCCCAGAAGCAGAGCAGACCCCGCTGGCAGCAGCCCCGCCTTCCTGACGCGCTGAGAGACGCGCTGCTATCTCCTACCGAGAGACCCAGCACCGGCGCTTTCGGGCAGCCCTCGCAGGCAGCCTGGAATATCGAGAGCAGAGAAAGAGATACCATTCCTCATTCATCCTAACTTCCAGGTACAGAACTGAATAACCCCTCACAGAGAATTCTTTAGTTATTCACTTGGCAAAAACAAACTTAACTTAAACTGTAACTTTCTATTCCCGCCCACGCATTAGACTTAGGTCAGGTACACGGGGTAGGCGTATTTAGAAACACCAGTTGAGTACGTTTAGTCAAATGTATATGTGTATGTAAATATATTTTAATCATTTTAAACATCATATGGCTCAGAAACCATATCAATGTTTTTACAGTATTATTTTATACTATTGCTTTTAATGTATGCACTTTACTTAACTATAAGTATTGCAATAATATCGATCCATTTCTCTTGTACGAGAAAAGAGACTGATCAATAAATAACACCTTTTTATTGAACACGCCCGTCTCTTCCTTTTCTCTACAATCTGATGAGACTAAGAATGCACGTACTGACTGAGTAAAATAATTGCCTTGTGCTCACACGACTCTGGAGATACACTCTTGATTAGGGGAGAGCAAAGTTGTCATGTTCTATGGTTGTCAGAAACTAAATCCCTTCTTGTCTAATCAGGGGAGTTAATTCTTTCCTGAACATTCGAGAAAGTTTCTAGCGAACTCTGAGCTACGCTGGCAAACCCAAAACTTAAGTCTAGTATCGACAGTAGTAGACCTAGTTAACGTCTGGCCTAGGCCTTTACTGCTGTAGGTATTATTCCAATGCGCAGAGCCTATTGGGAAGATAGGAACTACACTACATGGCGCCCAACGTGTTTGGAAAGGGCGATAAAACTAACGTAAGACATTTAGAGTAACTCAGTCGTGCTTTCTCACTCAGACCCCTTTTCCCAAATACTCCAAAGACGTCTGGAGTGGGTGAAAGGTAATATCCTCCAAAACCTCGCAGGAGGGAACTCCTATGTAAGGTTCTTGGTTTAGTCAACGTTGAAGGATACACTGTTCCAAAATATTGTGCATCTAATCTTTGTTCCATAAGAAACCTGATCTGCAAACAAAAAGAATAACCTTTCTAACAGTAAAATGTCAGAAAGTGATGAACAAAGAGAGGCAGTTAGATTAGCAGCTGAAATAGTAGCAGCTGATACTGCAGCACTAGATGCGGACGGGGATATAATACTCATCCCGGTCGCCAAAAGGAAATCTATAACCTTAAAACTTATAGAAAATGGACTGACACCTAGAGGTGGCACAGTCATATTCGTAATTGAGGCACACGAATATCGGCAGACAGAGGTATACTATACATGGATACATTTTCCAGCAGCAAATGCTGTAACAAAGTACTTCCACTATTACAAAATAGAGGTTCCACCCGACATTTACACTCCTTTCGAGGAGGTGGAAGTACCACTCAAATTCCAAGAGCATTTGCTCTTATTTGATGGCGCCCTAATACATAACAATCACATTACAAGGCTCGGTCCTTTAGGTAGACCAGGAGCAACGTGGCCGGTCTTAGCCGGATACACACCACACCCAGACATCGAAAGAATGTCTACAGGAGAGCTGTTAATACAGCTAAAACAATTACTAAAAATTCATAGACAATTAGTCCAGTATGTAATGCGGACTTCAACAATTCAGCCAGCGATTAAACTTCCACAGCTGACCCCTCACCAGGGGAACACAAATAAAATCACACCACAGAACATCCAATCCTGCCTAGGTAAAGTTCAGGCTAAACGGGAACAGATACCATTCTGGTTGGCACAGAAAATCACCCAAATAGAGGCGGTGTTTCCTGACACCACCCCGCTAGAAAAACACAGGATTCTGACTATATGTCTCCCAATGGGAATCGCACCACACATAGAGGACTGTGACACTTGGGGTACAGTCTTTGCTTCAATCTACACAAAAACGCACGGTGTTCCATCCATTTCGGTAATACCAGATGTGCTAAAACAAATTCAAGATGAATACGGTCCAGAACCAGCTTTAACTCTTGGTATGAAATTACTGAAAGACTTCAAGCAGGTCTCGGCTATATTACTAGCCAATATAAAAGGTGAAGCAGCAAACGTGGCGATCCGCCAGAGGTTAAAAGAGACAGATATAGCAGACCAACCAGCTGAAATTGCCAGAATCATAGAAAAATCTTATGAAGAACTAGGTAGAGATAGTTTAGGTGGAATACCAGTAAAACCGCAACTGACTGAAAGTCCAGAAAAAATATTTTTTAATAATAATTCACCAAAAAAGAACTGGGATGGAAACAAACAATCCAATCCAAAAGAAAAGAAATTCCAGTCCCGAGGAAAGTCTCCTAGGCGAAGGGAGAAATCTCCGAACCAGAGACACAGGTCACCCCAGAGTGACCCCTCTGGGAAAAGATATAACCTTAGAAATAGGGATAATATTAAAAAACCTGATAGATATCAAGACATTGATACACGTCCCTCTCAATCTTTTCAGACTTCCTCGCAGAAATCGGAAAGAAGAGGACGATCAGAACAAAGAGAAGAGCACGCCAAGTCCAAAGACAAGGAACCTGCTCAACAAAAAAAGAAATTACAATTTCCAAAAAAGAAGGTAGCCAGTATCAAGGTAGTTAACAATGCCGAGAATACTGAGGACACAACTGAAAAACGGAGAGTGGGCTCAGACAATGCTAGACAGCGCAGCAGAAGTGAGCATAGCTCGCAACGTCCTTATGAATCATCTGGAGACAGTGGACACGAATGAATACCTTCAAGTGGAAACTGCAGACACCAGAGTTAGCAAACCCCGCAAGATATACGAGATAACATTACGTATAGAGGGAGATAAGACTAGGAAAATAAGGGGACTATTTTGGGATAACCTCTCCAAGGGTTATGACATCCTTCTAGCTGAAAAAGACTGGCCACCAGAGTTTGTCAGGGAGTGCCCTCATGGCGAAGAAGTAATTATGCCTGCCTTCTCGAATCAAATCCCGATTCATAAAAAATACACACTTGCTAGAAAGTGGGCAGTGGCCTTAGCACCTGCTTTATATAAAAATCATGTAGGATGGGATGAGGATTCTCCTCCTCACAAAATCCAGTTAAAATCACAACCTACTGCACAAAGGCAGTACCCAATTAAGCAAGAAGCTAAAAAACAGGTAAATGAAATACTAGATCAGCTAGAATACCAGGGGGTGATTGAAACTTGCACCTCACAAATGAACAATCCTTTGTTTCCGGTCTCCAAACCAGACAATTCATATCGTCTAGTTTTGGATTACCGACACCTTAACACATGTTGCAAAACCTTTGCAGTGCAAAACTCACACAGTGCTGCACTAATGAATAACATAGTGCGCAAAAAATACAAAACAACCTTGGACACCTCCAATGGATTCTTTTGTCAAAACATAGCACCAGAGAGCAGATATTTAACTGCATTCTCAGTAAATGGCACTCAAAAGCAATTCTGTCGGTTAGCCCAGGGGTACAAGAACAGCCCGGGGGTATTCTCAGCGAGAGTAACAGAATTACTACAACTATATGATGATGAAGCATTATCTTATGTCGATGACATTTACTTAACAGATGATGACTTGGATACTCACTTGAAAAGAGTGAACACCATAATACTTGGGTTCGCAGCAGAGGGTTACAAATTCAACTTTAAAAAGTCTAGAATTGCCCATCTGACAGTCCTGTTCTTAGGATATGAGTTATCAAGTGAAGGTAAAAGCCTGGCTGACAATTTCCTAGAGAAATGTGCCGTAATCCAAGCTCCTAAAACACTAAAAAACCTACAGTCAATTCTAGGCTTCCTAAATTTCGGAAGAACATACATTGCAAATTACGCAGAAAGGGTCAAACCCCTTTATGATCTAATTAAACCAGACTTTAAAAGATCCAATTGGACTCAAACACACACAGAAATTTTGAGATCCTTACAAACAGACATGCTAATTAAAACAAAATTAGAAACACGTGATAACACACGCAATCTTGTGATTCGAGTCATCCCAGGGAGATGCGGATTCACATACCTAACCTCTAATGAGGGAGAAAAGGTACCAATTGCATTCAAATCACACTTGTACACTAAGGCTGAAATGAAATTTAGCCCAACGGAAAAAATTCTTACAGCAACACAGACAGCTATAGCAAAAGAACGAGCCCTGGCACAAGGTAAACGAATAGTAATCGTGACACCAATACCAGCCTTAGAGGCGGTAACAAAGGCAAGCATTCCGAATGCTAAAGCGCTCCATCCAAGATGGATACAATGGGCTAACTCTCTTGCTGCAACAGACGTGGTGTACGAATTTGATCCTTACTTAAAAACACAAGAATTTCTCCAATATGAATTCGAATGTCCTCCGCCAACCGAAATTCTGCCTCTAGATCACTACGGCTGTATAATATATACAGACGGATCAGCACAACCCGCAGTGGGGGGTAAGCAAGCTTACAGTGCTGCGTGCGCGATTGTTAAAGGTCGTTGGCACGAAGGGAAATTTAAACCAACCCTCACTAAAACACAATCCCTAGGAGATTGTACAGCTCAGCGAGCTGAACTACTGGCATTCAAGATGGCGCTTGAAAATACCGATCGAGAATTCCCCACACTCATAGTGTGTGATTCGTATTATTGCGTTCAGTCTTACAATGAATACTTGCAGATCTGGCTTCAGAACGGTTTCAAGGATGCGAAAGGTGGCACAATCAAGCATAAAATGCTATGGGAACAAGTAGTTCTTCTGCAAAAAGAACTACCAAAGACTCACGTGATACATACGCTGAGTCATCAACGTGATGGCGTTCACGTTGCAGGGAATTCATTGGCTGATGAGGCCGCGAAGGCAGCTGTGCAAACGGCTTCCGTAGCTGCTGTCACCCGGTCAAAAACAAAAATAGACAGCGAAATATTACAAGCTGTCAGCGCTTCAGAAAAGGATTCGATAGAACCACTCCCTAAAGGCTTTCCAGTAAAATACTCATACATAACTGATGCAAACAATGTTCCTTTTGCTCGAATCCCTGGAGTGGGGGATAGGGCAATTCCAAACATGGAACATAGGTTAGGACTAATAATAGCGGCACACGAAGGGATTGCTTCTATTCATGCTGGCGTCTCAGCCACAGTATCATTATTAAAACAGAGATACTGGTGGCCACAAATGAGAAGACAAACGAGGAACTATGTTCTAGCATGTGAAATATGTCAAAAAATGAAAGTATCAACGGTGAGACGTCCAGCTCAGACGCCCCTTCTAATCTCGGATAAACCATTAGCCTGTGTTTATCTAGACCACTGCGGTCCCTTACAAAGGGATGGTAACTATAAATATATCTTGGTTGCAGTGGACTCATGCACGAGATTTATATGGATGTGGCCCCAGCGAACGGCTGACGCCAGAACTGTTATAAAAGATTTGCGAGTCTTTATCGGCACATACGCAATTGGCATGCTGCATTCGGACAATGGTCCTGCTTTTAGCTCTCGGGCTTATAAGGAGGCCATGGTCAGCATGGGCGTGCAATTGCGGTACTCTTGTCCATTTCACCCTGAGGGGAACGGAATTGTTGAAAGAAAAAACCGTGACATAAAGCAATCTATAACGGCAAAGGTATTAGGTTCGGGAGCTGGGTGGGTCAAACATCTAATAAGTGTCCAACGTAGTCTAAATAACTTGCCAAGAAATTCTCTGAAGGGATTCAGTCCGTACGAATTATTATTTGGAACTAGAATGATTATCTCTGACCTCGACAGTCAGACTTCAGTGGTTAAAGAAAAAAGCTTTGATGTCAAAGACCGTTTGGCTATTTTGCAGGACTTAAACAAAACAAGAAAAGACCTGAGCAACATACAGTTGAAACAACAGCCAACAACCACTGAAGAATCACCACCTGTCCCAGCAAGACCTGTCTGGATTCCAAAAGTCGGGGATCTAGTCAGGGAGAAGATCGCGGTAAAGAAGGAATTTGGGCCTTCTTACAGAAAAGCAGGTTCTGTCTTGTCTGTCAACGGGACAAGATCAGTTGTACTACCGCCACTTGCTGGTAAAAAGGAGAACCGAGTTGTATCCATCGACCTGGTAAAACCACAACATGTGGCCGATAACAAACAGTAGGCCAAGTGGACTCCCAATAAGTAGCAGAACACCAAGGTTTGCTACCAGTACAGAGGTCCTAACAAAGAGGCTCATCACATTCGAAACGCCTACAGAAGAACAACAAGGACTATGCAACGATGCAATAGAACTCAGACCTCTGAAAACCCAAATAAAAACATTTAGCAGAGACACACCAATCTATAATGAAGTACCAAGTGAAAATGCAAGAAACAAAAGTCCTGAAGCAATTGGAACAATTGACAGAACTGCATCCGGCTACTTCATCAACTTCGATGATTCCTCTGAAAGCCTCAGTGAATCAAAGACACAGCCATCATCAAAATCCTTTAAAGACAAAGCTAAGGAACTTTTGAACCAACTGAAAGAAACATATCTGATTTCTCCATGGATTGAATTTTGGGTGGGTTTTGGTGCATTTATCCTCATACTTTGGCTCATCATGGTATTAACTTTGGGACGCTTCATTGAGGGAAAATATGCTAAAATGGACACAGCAAGTCAGAACATCAACTTGGTCCTCAAACCACACACATCTTCACACGTCGAGAAAAGAGAACTTTCTTCAGCCAACTTCACAGCCAATCCTATACCTGGTGGGGTAGCCTGGGACAACACTGACTATGAAATTTATGGTCCGGTCGAGATCCTGAAATATCCACACCAAATCAAGATCTCCTTGAGTGACTTTGCAAAACCAAACTCATTTGCTGATGATTGGGACTTCGAAAGCATTAATAACATGATGTCTGACTTAGTAATGTCTGCTAAATTTACAAAACATGATTATTTGCAAGGTTCTACAAATTATGATAGTATGTATTGCTATAACCACTATGGTAACCATTTTTTACATAAATCTGCACAACCTAGAAATGTTTTAAATTATAATCAATGGGAACATTGTGCAACACCTCCAAAAGGGAGCTCAAGAACTGTTTACGACAAATATTCATATTTTTCAGGTTTTAACACAAGTAATGCTGAAACATTTTATTATAAATTGTCAAACAAGACAGGGATGAAAACCATGATAACCAACACAAAGTTGATATATTCAGATTCATTCTTCGAAGAAATGAATACTTTTGGATTTGATTATTGGGACAAAAATGTTGATTTGAAAAGTGTTTGGGGTACAAAAGAATGACAAATACAGGGTTTAGAAGCTTTGTTTAGAGCTTGCATGATCCCAGAACAAATGATATTTTTAAATGACACTGTTCAACAAACCACCTGTCTTGGCTTAGCCAAAATCAAAGATTTAAATAAACCGTCTATTCCAAAGCCAACAATGTTTAGCAATAACTCTGATACAGATGAAGAGATAGACGTAAACCATATATTAAACAAAAACAGAACACATCCTAATTGGAAACAATGGTTGATCTGGCCCACAGATACAAATAACTGTCAAGACAGATTCCTGAATAAAACACAGGGGTTCAAACTGACCAGGCCAGACCCTGGATATCCCCAAAGACATCACCCAGGGATAATAACAACCTACAGTGTGGGCAAATTATGCCTTCAGTGGCTACAAACTTCCACACTGCCTGAAATTAAGCAACACCTAACTTTACTTACTGATGGTGCTGACTTGCGTGATTTCATAATGGGACCACGCAAACAGCGTCAAAAGCGTTTCATAGCAGCCTCTGTATATGCAGCATACAATGAGGCCTGGAAGGTTAATCAAATTGAAACAGCAGAGAGAATACGGGAAATTGATTTGGAAAAATCACTTTCTGTAGTGGACAATGGGTTAATGACTCTGTCCTCCAGAATTTTTTCTTTGGACAGCATTGTGTCGTCAGCAATCAATATATTATCGCAAGACTTACTGTTATTACAACATGGTCAGTCACAATTGCGTTCTATTGTACAGCTTGGCTGGACGTTACAAAATCTGCGTTCAGGCTATGTGCCTTGGCGTTTAATCAACACAACGTCACTATTCCAAATCTTTAACCTTACTGATAGACAAATCGGTATGGCGCAAAAGGGTGCTGATTATACAATCTTGAGCATTGAAAAACTAGAAAGATTACCAATGACAATGTCAGAACGACCTGTCAGTGAATGGATAATCCACGGAATCATAAATATTCCAATCTCAACCTTCAGGTTTCAATACTGCCAAAAATATATACAGGCTGGCATGTACGAGAAATTGGGAAAGGGGTACCTTAAAACAACTTGGAACCTGCCCTATTCACATGCATGTGTCAGTAATAAAGGACAGAAAGTGTTTCTTAGTGGCAACAATTGTGCTATGTCACTAAGCGGCACGATTCTGTGTAACGGAATTAGTTTGCATGGAGCCTGTGAAGGGAATTCATACAACCTTTCATGTCACCAGCAAGGCGCACCTGCAACTGAAATAGAACCATTCTTTCAAAGACTCTATAATGGGAGTTACATTCTTATTGTAGACCGCAAATGTTGTAGTCTTATGCCCGGGACTCCTTATCTAGTCACTACGACTGCGAAGGTCAAGTGCTGTGGACGTTCTTTGTTCCCCAGCTCCTTTCCAGACAGGGAGGCAAGGGCATGGCCCAGTTTGAAAATTACTTCTATTCGAATAGATACTTTAAGCAGAATGAAAACAGTGCTTCTTCAGACGCCTACAAGGCTCACGTCATCAAAAGAAACGTATGATCTACAAGTCGCAAGGACGACTGCAGAGATACATACATTATTATCGACTAATTCCCCCGTACATTTCGCGGAAATCCTGAGCGAAATCTTAAATATTTCTGATACCACTGGGGTCTCAAAAGTATTTAAGACAGTATTTTCGATGGCATTAACACCATTCAAAGCCATACTGGGTATTTTTCCAGATTTCGTCCATTCGATTTTTGGCGGACTTCCCCTGATCCTGGGACTAATTGCAGGAATCCTATTCTTAGTCCTTATTTTTCGTTATGGCAACCCATGTCACAGATCAAACTCTCGCGACAATGGAAGATACAATCCTAGCCATTGGATACCGGGACCGGATATCAAAAATCCTGGGACTCTCCCGGCTTAGAGACCTGAACATGACTTGGTTTCTATCATTTCGACCAATGTGGCAAAGATGTGTTTTACCTGTATTGAGATGTCTGCTATGCGGAGAAGAATGCGTGTTAGACACCTGTCTGACGCTACAATCGGATGCGCCAGTGGATGCAGATACATTGTTGGTTCCTACCAAGGTTCACGCTTTGTGCTGCCCTCAAAGGCTGCCAATCCTGATGACGGCATTCGTGGAGTCTTCACCTCTACGATTGATGAGTAGTGAAGTTCAAGATGAAAGCAGCATTAATCAGGTACGACCTTCTGTCAGCAATGCAAATCAGAATGTCAATGGAGACAATCATGCGCACGAATGCATGGTTACACCTATTTCCGACTTAGTGGAACTTTCCCATGAAGCTGTTGACAGTTTTTTCGAAAGCCTTAATGATATGATGTTCTCTCCAGAACAGAAATAGAGACTTTTGAGCAAGCTCGCACGCGGCGTTCCCTGAATTCGGCCTTCAACTTTAAAAATAAAGTCGCATGAACAATTTTTCCCACCAGTTCACGGACAGCAATTTTTTAGCAGCCCCAAATTATTTTTTACAAAATTTTCGGGACACTTATCTTCTGCTTAAAGTAAGAAACTATTCCTAGAGAACTAAGATTTCTATTTTTAGATACTTTATAAACTTTAGTTGCCCGCTGGTATGTTCACAAATATTTTATCATGTGATGAAATGGTCTCGAACTTTCTTTCTGTATAGCCATATTAAGAGCCATTTCATGTGTATTTCTCATATACCAAATAAGCAATAATGTCTACAAATGCGTGTTTACTTTAGCGTTTAATTCATAGCTTAAATGCATACAATATATATGACTGCAATTTTTCAGTATATTTGAAAATTTCAAAATGCATTTATGTATTTTGGGGTGGTGAGGTATACACTATACTTTATAGTATGTTGTACTATGTTATACTATGCATCGATTAGTAAATATGACCATAGTTAGCGTGGAGTGGGTGTCATGTATTCCTATAGGTTCTGAATCGATCCCCCTATTCCTGACCCTATTCTGGTTAAACTAACTATCAAATTAACTAACAGTCAGCCCATGAGGCAAGAAAAGCCCCCATGATGCAGATACCGTTATCTGACGCAGTCACACTACGGCACAGGAACGTGTTATCTGATTAGGTCATAACGCTTGAGATCTAATTAGACAAGCGACATTCCTCCAGCCCCTGATAAGGCATACGACGTTCTCATAACAAATCAAACCTATGACAACCTGGAAAATCCGTGCGGCCATTGTTTTGATTTCACAGAGAACTTCAGTAAAAGAATGTGCTAACGAGCAAGTCGTATGACATCTTTATTGACGTATCTATGTCCATCCTTACGTCAATCTCGGCACCTTTAAGGTATAAATATTGCCGATCTTGCCCTATGCAAACACACGCGTGGTAACGAGACGGAGCAGCCATACTTGCCGAAGCCCAGAAGCAGAGCAGACCCCGCTGGCAGCAGCCCCGCCTTCCTGACGCGCTGAGAGACGCGCTGCTATCTCCTACCGAGAGACCCAGCACCGGCGCTTTCGGGCAGCCCTCGCAGGCAGCCTGGAATATCGAGAGCAGAGAAAGAGATACCATTCCTCATTCATCCTAACTTCCAGGTACAGAACTGAATAACCCCTCACAGAGAATTCTTTAGTTATTCACTTGGCAAAAACAAACTTAACTTAAACTGTAACTTTCTATTCCCGCCCACGCATTAGACTTAGGTCAGGTACACGGGGTAGGCGTATTTAGAAACACCAGTTGAGTACGTTTAGTCAAATGTATATGTGTATGTAAATATATTTTAATCATTTTAAACATCATATGGCTCAGAAACCATATCAATGTTTTTACAGTATTATTTTATACTATTGCTTTTAATGTATGCACTTTACTTAACTATAAGTATTGCAATAATATCGATCCATTTCTCTTGTACGAGAAAGGAGACTGATCAATAAATAACACCTTTTTATTGAACACGCCCGTCTCTTCCTTTTCTCTACAATCTGATGAGACTAAGAATGCACGTACTGACTGAGTAAAATAATTGCCTTGTGCTCACACGACTCTGGAGATACACTCTTGATTAGGGGAGAGCAAAGTTGTCATGTTCTATGGTTGTCAGAAACTAAATCCCTTCTTGTCTAATCAGGGGAGTTAATTCTTTCCTGAACATTCGAGAAAGTTTCTAGCGAACTCTGAGCTACGCTGGCAAACCCAAAACTTAAGTCTAGTATCGACAGTAGTAGACCTAGTTAACGTCTGGCCTAGGCCTTTACTGCTGTAGGTATTATTCCAATGCGCAGAGCCTATTGGGAAGATAGGAACTACACTACAGGATCGCCACTGCCAGGCGGCGGTGGCGATCCGCCCGCCATCCTAATCAACCCCTGAGCATCTTGAATTAGTTTAGTCACCCTATCATATATAAAAGGGGTAAAGGTGGTAAGCCTTTGTGGTGGCCTTTGTTCTATCATGGAGGAGAATGTAACCTCTGGTACCTCCTTGCTCATTAAAGCCTTGGCATTTCCAGCCAGATCAGTAAACTCTCTAAAAAATTTAGTAACTTTGAGAGAAAGAAGTCTGCTATTTTGTCACAAAGTGTCTGATCTGTGTTGAAAAGCTCTTAAGATGAGTTTGACGAGTTGATTTGTCTGTAAATAAAAAAAGTGGCTTTAGCAGCATTTATTTTCCTTTCACAGTCATAGTTTTGCATTTAGATTTCTCATCAGAACTATAATTAACTCTCCAAAGCTGTTCCTGATGTCCACATTTCTGCCTAGCCAGTCTAAGGGCCTAATTACGACTTTGGGGGTGCGGGAGCGCGCCGCCATTCCAGTGCCCTGCTCCCACACTCCCACAGTCGTACTGCCACCTCCCGCCAGATTACAAGTTTCCTGGGAGTGCCAAAGGCTGTTACTACACGACTTGGACTGTGAAGTCCATCTCATGCAGGAAAGGAAAGGGGGTGAATACACACAGGGGGGCACAACATGTTCCACCCTGTGGGCAGCCCATGCCCTTAAGGAAACAGGGGGCCCTATACTACCCCATTTTTCCTCACCACCAAGTTTTCATGGCGGCCTCACCACTATGAAAACCGCACCGGTGAGGAAACTAATAATAAACTTGGCAGTGCTGCAGCATCACCGCCAGCATATTAGGACCTCTCACTGCCGCGCCACCCTGTGGGATTCTTGATCCCCGGCAGTTGCAGCTGGCCTGTGGCGGTCCCACCATCGTAATCGTAATACGGGATGGACCGCCAGTCTGGTGATCCAGGGACAACCACTACGGTTTCGGTGGTCCAATGGACCGCTGAACTCGTAATCGGCCCCCAAGTTCTTGAGAGTACCAAGGCGCAGATGGAAGAACTCTGTGGTCAGTCTTTGGTTCTTTAAAGGAACTTGCTGTGTAACCGCCGTGTTGATCCAGCCAGTAAAATTGGCTGCAGCAGGACCGACATTGCCATTGTTCTCAAGGTAGGGCTGATATTTCATCAATAATTCATTTAATTCAGTGCTATATAATTAATTCCTCTGACTGTAATTTAATAATGTGGATACTTAATGAGCTGAAGAATGTGTAGATGGAATGTTCAAGTTAAAGGTTATAGCCCTTTGTTAAAATGTCCAGGCTAGGGGAATCACCTTCTCGACTGACAAATTGAGGTCATTGGTAAAAAATACCACCAAAAATATGGCCCGCTCGGTGTGTATATATATTTTTTCTTTTAGTTTTATATAGCACGAACTAGACCCGAAGATATCAGGTATCAGAGTGCTTTACAGAGTACGAGTTGCATTACAGATGGACACATTCATTTTTGTTGGGCATGGGGAGATTAAGTGATTTGCCCAGGATCACAGGATGCTGAGCGTCGTTGCTGAGGCTCGAACCGAGTTCCCCAGCTTCGAGTTCGACCACTCTAGCCGTAAGGCTCTCCCCAATGACCTGACCAATTGAATCACATCCAGGTTAGACAAAATATCAATAAGCTGTTTGTGTCGGTAAACAACGTTTACCACAGATCTTTTTTCCCGCAGGGAATCACAACGCGGTCATTACAACGACCACGTTGTGATTCCGCATACCATTACTCTGCAAGTCAGTACAACGACTTGCGGAGGGGGGGGAGGTGTTGGATTTAAAATCCATCACCTTCTCTATTGTCCGCAAAGACTGGAGTTGGAATAGTAAATTATAATATTCCAACATCCAGCGCCCCCCGTCCGCAAGTCGTTGTTCCGACTTGCGGATTAATGTTATGCGGAATCACAATGCGGTCGTTTTAACAACCGCGTTGTGATTCCCTGCGGGGAAAAAAATGCGGGATATCAAGGTATATTCGTTTGTGTCCCTGTCCTCTAATAATTCTGAATGAAAATGAAGATCTCCCAAAATGGTAACATTTGGAATTGCTAGACATGATTCAATAACATTTAACAGAGTTTAAGTAAAAGCTTCCCTTAGACCAGGAGGTCGGTAAACCTGAAGGCCATTCAATGTGTACATATTACCAAGGCTCACCTTTTTGAATCAGTGTTTTGAGGCAACTGGGTACCCAGCAAGTCCAATTTTACCCATTCAGTCACTCATTCACGGCTTTCAAATGGATTTTCAAAAGCTGGAGCCCTCACTAACGCTAGACCTTCTACCTTGAACTTTATGCTGATTTACTTTGACTAGGATATCCTAAATTTCATCAAGTAGAGTGGCAGGAAGAAATAGAAGAACAATGATTCAGTCATTATCACCAGCAACTCCCATCTTTTAAGGTTGTTATCGGTTGTGGGAACAAGCACTGACAAAGCCAATAGATTTCACCTTTTGTGAATAATGGGCTTTGTCAATTATTTTTGCCATTTTGCACAGTAGCGGGGCTGCTGTACAGCATGGCTGAAAGTTAGGGGAAAAAAAGCACTATGACCCTGCCAAGCCACACAATATAGAAGGGACAGGCGGGACAGTACAAGCAATAGGGGAGGGAGGGAAGGAATGTCAGGCAAGCAATTCAACTTGGGAGGGGGTGGACAATCAACACACCCTGTTGGGTCATTGGCAAGAAACAGAACACAGAAGGGTATGGGAGGGATGGGGTTAGCAGCACAATGTAGCAGGGTGAGAGATGGGTCAAGCCAAACAAATTGGGAGGGACAGGTCAAGCAATGACAATGGGGCAACAGCTACAACACGGGAAGGGGCGGGTGCAAGTCACAATGTGCGGTTGGGGAGAGATGACCTGTAAACAAATGCAAATTGATGGAGTGATGGAGGGCTGTGACTAAATGAAAAAGCAGCTCTGAAAGTGAGAGCAGTAAAAGGACACTGGGTAAGGAAGAGTTACTTGGGCCATGCTCCAGGAGAGGGACAAATACTCTTAGACGAAGTGAAGATGGCACGCACTGACCAAGGGGAAGGAAGGAAATGAGAGTGATGATGAAGCCAATCAATGGTAAGCATTGGACAGGCTCTAAAGCCCGCTGTAAGTAAACAAAATGAGAGGAGGATATATTTTCAGTTAGATACTGTGGACATTATTTTAAGTAGCTCAGAAATTCCAGATGCAAAAGCTGCCAGGTACAATTACCTCTTGCTCATAGTATTTAATGTTATTGTTATTTTGTATAATAACCTCCTGGTGTGCTCATCCTATAAGTGCAAAAAGGGGGTGCAAAATGTGTTTACAAACAATTTTACAGAAATCAGAATGACACCTCATGCCTTGTCAGTTTGTTGCTTTTAATGTTGCGCTACGTATGAAAACTGAAGTTATATTTCTAGTACTTATGAAATGCCTTATATCATATGTCAATAATATCAGATCAACTAGTTCAGCCTAACCATTTCATCCAGGCACAAGTGTAGGTAAGTAGATGTGGAATTAAGAATAATAATTATCTCTTGTTATGTAGTGTGTAGTTCACGTAATATCTTTGTCAATCGATCTTTTTGACCTCGATATAAGGGCGTGAAAACAAATGGAAATACTTTCAATTTGTCTGGTGCACGATGTGATCTTTTTGAGTTTACAGTGAAAGCTGTAATCATCATCCACCTTGCAATACTCTGTAACTCTGGCTTCAAAGTCATAATAATTGGAAATGCAAATACAGTCAGGTTCTGACAAAGATTTGGGTCATTCTCCCTGTAATTGCACAAAGGATTTCTGGTATGGACTGTTGAATTGCAACTTTACTTTTATATTCAAAAAGCATATTACCTGCGACAACAAGAAAATAGAGCTGAGAGTAAATTAATAGAATCAAAATTTGTATAAAGGAGAACATCATGTCTGAAGGATAAAAATTACGAGCTCACACTGACACATTTTAATGAAACAGCTGGTCTGAAATAAAAGAAGGTGCTCCCACATGCAAACTAAGCAGACAGAACAAGATGTGCAGCAATTATTCAACCAAAGTACAATTATGAGATACTAAAATAGCAATCACATTAGTTAAAGGGCAATGCTTCATGTAATATTGGCAACAATGTAGCCTTCAGTGTGAGTACCCTGTCAATTTCCACTATGCCTGGTAACCCCTGTTATCTCATGTCAAAAATGCGGTTGTTATTTAGGGAGGGGATACTCCTTCAGTTAGGTCGAAACACAGTTGTGAGAGATTCCCATAGAAGTGTAAGTTGAGTTCAACCAGAACCAGCAATTTCAAAGTCAAGAAACAGCATAATAGCATTCCCAAACCGATGTAGAACAAGAGAGAGCCTGATATTGGACAAAAAGGCAACATGATCAATAAAGAAGGTTTCGGAAAACCAGAGATATGAATTTTTAAAGTTTTTAGTCAAAATCACCAAAAAAAGTGAAGCACCAATCAAAAAGTTACATTTTATCGGCTGTCCAGGACCTAGGCATGATATTAGGTCAGCACTAATGGAGCAGAGGCCAGCTACACCAGGAGAGTCTTCCTGATCTTAGGGCCGATTAAAAAAACAGGCTATAATAAATGCATTTTGTGCCAGGATATTTAAGAGCAAGTATGTGTGTGAGGCACACTCACCATTTCTCCAAGTTGGCCATCAGACTTCACAGATGGTATTGTGCCCTTCCTGCAGGGTCCTCCAGATTTTGCCATCTTTTGCTGAACTCGTTTTGTCGGTCATACCACTCTTTGCACCTTACACCTGCTAACCAGTTGTAAAGTGCTTGCTCTCTCCTTTATAAGCATGATAAAAATTGACATTTACTTTACTTATGTCACTAGTATACGGTAGTGCCTGTACCCACAGGCGGTAAATTAAATGCTACTAGGGGGCTGCAGCTCTCATTGTGCCACCCACTGCAGTAGCCCTATAAGGTCTGTCTCCATGTGTGCCACTGCAACCTGGGTGTGCAGTTTTAAACTGCCTTTTCGACCTGGTAAAAAAAAACCTTTGCCAGGCCAAAACCTTGCTTTTTAATACTTAGAAGTCATCCCTAAGTTAGGGCTTAGAAGCCCATATGGCAGGGTGCATTGTATTTAAAGGTAGGACATGTATCTCTAATGCTTTATATGTCTTGGCAGTGAAAAACATTCAAAGTCGTTTTTCATGGTGGCTAGGCTGGCTCTCACAGAGTTTTTTGATTTCAAGAAGATTTTATTAAGAGAAATAGTGATTCAAATAATAGCAAACAAAATACAAAGAGGCGATACATTCCAATATGAGAGGAACGCGAAACCATGGGCATCATTTGAGCAATAACTAAGCTCAATGTAAGTAAAAGTGGAAAACAGGCAAACAATATGAAGGTAATGAAATGAGCCAATAAGGGAGTACATTGTTCAGAACTTAGAACGTATCAATCCCTAATATGGGGATAGGGGAGGGGAAGAGAAAAAGAACCATAGGAAGAAGGAAGGAGAGAAAGGAAAAAAGCAACAGAAAGAAAGAACGGGATGAGAGGACAGGAAAGAGGAAGAAAGAAAGAAAGAAGGAAGGAATCCCACAGGAAGAACCCAGTACCGCAACTACCAGACAAAAATTAGGTAGACATAACAACAGGAAATTGAGGGACTAAACCTTTCGCAGAGAGTTCCATATATTCATCCAGAGTTGCCCAAACCCCCTTAGAGATGGAAGGCGACAGGTGTGCTAGATCTACTGAGGTGTGAGCACTGCGTAAAAAGGAAACCCATGCCCACCAAGTATGATATGAGACAGACGAGAAAGATTTCCAATCCATAAGGATAACTTTGACCGCTACAGATAGAAGAAGGTCTAAGAGTTGTAATTGTAATGGATCAAGGGGAAGAGGCGTAGGAGCCGCCCAGGGGCCTAATAGAACTAAAGGAAAAGAGAGCTGGAGCTCAATGTCAAAGATAAGAGACAAATGTTGCTGAATAAGGACCCAGAAAGGTTTAAGTAAGGAACAGTTAAAGAACATATGTGGAAAGTCACCCGCCTCAACGCCACAACTCCAACAGAGGTCATCCTCTTTAAGGTTGAGGGAATGAAGACGTACCGGAGTCCAGTGGAGTAGATTGATCGAGAAAAACTTGGACTGTATTAAGGAGGGAGCTATTTTATTACGTAACGCTAATTTGCCAATGGATTGCCAAGCTTCGGTGGAAATATGATCCGTAATATTGTGATCAAAATGACGCAACCATTTTTGTTGTGCAACCGTCTGATCAGGAAGCAAAGTAGAGGATAGAAACCGATATATGTGGGAAGCAACATGACCCGCTTTGAGCCAAACAGAGAACAGCGAGACGGTGGAAGAGGAGGGGTGAAGACGAGTTTTCGAGATCGCAACCTTGATTTTAAGAAAAGTGTAAAAGTCTAGATTTGTTAGAGAATGTTTGAGCGCTAAAGTAGAGAAAGGTAAGGGCTCACCAGAATCATCATACAGATGTTGTACAAGAGAGATACCTTTCGTCGCCCAGTACGACATAAGTGTGGGAGTGATATTGAGTTTAATTTTGGAGTTGCGCCAAATGGAAGACCATCTAGTTTTGTGCAGAGGAAATGCCATCTTTCTATCCACTTTCTTAAGTGCGACAATTGTATCAATAATGATAGATCGGGAGAACAGAATATGGAAAGTGGAAGTAGTACAAAAAGAGGCAAGCGGTAGAGGAGCAGCTAAATCCTGTTCTATGAGTAGCCATAGAGGAATATGACGGGTTGGTGGAGAAAACCATAGGGCACCTTGGGAGGCCAAAAAAGCAGTCTGGTATTTTTCCCAGTCTGGGAAATTACAACCCCCCATATCACAAGGTCTACGTAAATATTTATATGCTAACCGAGCACGTTTGTCGCTCCATAAAAATTTGGAGGTGATACCATCAATTTCCCGAAAAAAAGAGTCAGATAATTTAATCGGAATCATGGAAGAGACAAAATTGATAATCGGAGTTATCATCATTTTAAGGGTTTGTAGGCGACCCCACCAAGAAATATGTTTTGGAGACCATGTGTCCAGAAGACGACGAACTTTAGCAAGAGTTTGAGATTCATTATAAGTAACCGTGGTATGGAGCGTAGAACAAAAATAAATGCCTAGATATTTGAGATGGGTAGCTTGCCATTTAAAGCCAGCCGAACCCATATGAGCAGGAAAGCAGTAGGCATTTAAGGGGAACAGTTCTGTCTTATCTTTATTTAGGGTATATCCCGAGACCTTAGAAAACAAAGAAATGGTGTCAGAGATAGCAGGAATGGCTAACGCGATGTCATCCGAGAAAATGAGAACATCGTCAGCGTAGGCTGCAGTTTTAAGACAATGAGGGCCAAAAGAAAACCCTTTGATATCAGGATGTAAATCAATCAACCGAAGGAGAGGATCAATAGATAACAAAAACAAAAGAGGGGATAAGGGACATCCCTGTCTCGTGCCCTGGCAAAGATTAAAAAAAGAGGATGTAGAACCATTAACTCGAATATTAGCTTTAGGTTGGGAGTATAAAGACATTACCATGTTAATAAAAGAGTCCCCAAGGTTATGTGCATGTAAGACAGCTCGAAGAAAAGGCCAAGAGACCTTATCGAAGGCCTTCTCCGCATCGAGGGCCAAGGCCGCGGCAGGTAGTTGGGATCGCTTAGCCGCCCCAATAATATGGCAAAAAGTGCGAATATTGTCTCTTGCCAGCCTACCTTTAACAAAACCAGTTTGGGAGGGATGGACTAGGTTGGGAATGAAAGATTCTAGACGTTTAGCCAGAATTTTAGCAAAGATCTTCGCTTCCATATTGAGAAGCGAAATAGGGCGGAAATTCTTAGGGTCCGAATGATCCTTCCCCTCCTTTGGAATCACTACTATGGTGGCTTCAGCAGCCGTACCCGAAACAGAACCATTACGAACAAACGCGTCAAAGACAGCCTGCAACTTAGGCACAAGCAACGGGAGAAAGGTTTTATAAAATAATATCGGGTATCCATCTGGGCCAGGTGCTTTCCCCGAACGGGTGGCCTTGATAGCAGAAACTATTTCCTCAGGTGAGATAGGTTCATTCAGAGTGGAGCGATCTTCTTCTGATACTGATTGAATCGGAATCGATTTTAGAAAATCTTGGCAGTTGTCAAAAGAAGCTTGGTTAGAGGGGGTATACAATTTATTATAGAAATCACGAAAAACTTCAAGAATGTCCTCAGTTTGAAATTTTTTAGAGCCAGTATGATCTGTAATAGAAGAGATCTGAGAGGATTTATAGGAGGAATCTTGGAATTTTAATGTAGCAGCCAAAAGTTTACCAGCCCGATTCTTTAAGAGTAATTTTTTGGACTTTTGTGCCTGGAAACCAATATGAGCTCTTTTAGTGACAATTGTATTATATTTGTATTTTAGAAGCTTAATTTGTTGCAGGATAGTCGGGTCTTTAGTATGTCTAAAGGAAGCCTCCAGAGTTTTAATCTCAGACGATAAATCAGTAAGTTCTTTTTTAATCGCTAAATTGCGTTTGGACATGCATGCAATAACTTGGCCCCGGAAAGTACATTTAAAAGAGTCCCATAAAACTATCGGAGAAGATACAGAATCCTCATTCTCACGGAAAAAATTGTTTATATCCGTTGAAAAATCTTCCACTTGGGCAGAGTCATGTAACACTTCCGTATTAAGTCTCCAAGAACGACCGCGCGGTTTCGGAGCAAAGGACGAAAGCGTAAAAGTGACCGCAGCATGGTCCGAGATAACAATGGGATGTATGAGTGGGGAAGAAGAAGCTGAGACAAGAGAAGAGTGAACTAAGAGATAATCAATACGAGAGAATGAGGAATGAGGGGAGGAAAAGAAAGAAAAGTCACTAGCAGTGGGATTATGGAGACGCCAAACATCATGCAATTGAGCAATGGAACACATGTTAAGCATCTGTTTGTGTGCTTTAGGTGGACGAAACTGAAATGCAGAATTCCTGTCCAATAAAGGATCCATAGGTAAGTTAAAATCACCACCAACAATAAGATTTCCAGCATGTGGGGTGTCATGCAATTTTTTAGAGATGGATTTCCAAAAAGCAGGGTTATCAACATTCGGAGCATAGATATTCATAACAAACAAATCATGTTGTCCATCCGATAATTTAGATAAGAGCCAGCGACCCTCAGAATCATGCTCAGAGGAGAGAATCGATAAACCTGAATTCCTCGAAACTAATGTAACCACACCATTGCGTTTACCAAGAGCATCCGAACAAGACACATCCGACACCCACTCTTTCTTTAAAAATAACGCTTCTCTACTAGCGATCTTAGATTCCTGAAATAGAACCAAGTCCGCCGAGAGAGATTTACAATAATCTAAGATTTTAGATCGTTTCACCGGGTGATTCAAACCCTTAACATTAAGGGATAATACATTTAAACCTGGCATATAACGGAAAGGGATACAAACGAAGACAACATTGATAACAAAGAAGGGGCGGAGCTCAAAAATGTAGAAGACCAACCCCTAAGCAAAATAGACGGTACGGGAGCATCCATGTGGGCGAACCAGGAAAAAAGAAAAGCTAGAAGAGGAGAAGAAAGACTAGAAAAGAGAAAGAAACGAGGCAGAGGGGGAGGTCTAAAAGAGACCCATATCATGCAAGGGGGAACGTGGAAAAGGCGAGTAGGAGACCCGTACTAGGAGCAAAAGTTGGTAAAGACGAATAGCCCAATATTAAAAGACAACTGTCAGTGAGCTAAAAAGCAATAGAAAAACCTTACTCATATAAATACATTTGATAACGAAGTACTAAATTGCTATTAGAAGACTAAAACCACTCAAAGTAGATCAACAATACCACACCGAGAGCAAGTTCGTGAAGTAAATAACAATAATATAAAATGTAAGCAAAGCGTAATTATGTACGAAACATTTTGAAAAAACATATATCAATTTGTGAATACAAGAACAGACATGTATTGAATCCGCATATGAATAATACAAAAACACCTAATTGTAACTATACTATATAGTGGAATGACATAAGAAAGAGAAAAAGGTGCATGAAAGCAGTATATAGAAACGAGGAAGAGACAGAGAGGGAAGATGCAGAAGAGCAGAAAGAAGAAGGAGAAATCTACACACCCATACTACAATGAACCATAGAATAATGCAAATGTAATACAAAAAGCTAGTGAAAGAAGCAACAATACTTAATTGATAGAGAATAAATCTGCCACCAATATCTATATAAATGCAGGTAGTCTGTAAATGGTAACAGCAACAATATAAGTGAGACACACCGTAAGAAAAATAGATAGGAGCAATAAAAAAGGGAACAGAAAAAGAGGTACAAAAACTAAAGAGAGCAGAGAAGACGGGTAAAAGAAAAAGAAGAAAAAATTTAAAGGATCTAAAAAAGTTGTTTCGAAAGAAAAAGAAGAGAAAAAGAAAAAGACGGAAAGGCAGGATACGAGAAAGAAGGAGCACTTACAGAATAGTATGGAAAGGAGAAAAGAAATAGGACGAACAATAGCAGAGGATTAGATTAACATGGAAACATGGCTGGAGAAAAAAGAGGAGGTAACCATCCAGAAAAAAGATACAACCAGAAGTAGAGAAAACAACAAATCAGGTCCCTGAGGCACCATGAGCCTGTGAAGTTGATCTTTGAATTTCCATCTCTATTTCCTCCTGGTTATCCAAGAACGTTGCCAAGTCCGCCGGTTCGTCGAAGATTCTGGAACGCCCTTTATATGTAATGCGAAACTTGGATGGACCAGAAAAGGAAAAAGGGATACCCAAGTCAGTGAGACGTTTTCGAAGATTCAAGAAACCTTTCCGTCGTATGACCGTGTCTCTAGCAAAGTCTTGGGAAATAGATATGCGATGGCCCTCCCAAATGAGTTGCTTAATCTTGCGCATATGAGACAAAATCAGCTCAGTGTGTTGATGCCGTAAAGGCTTAAAAATAATTGCTCTTGGCTGGGTAGCTGCTTTAGAACGGAACGTTGGAACACGGTGTGCTCTCTCAATCTCAAAATCTCTGAGGAAAGATAATTGAAGTGTATCCGGAATCCACTTAGATAAGAACTCAATCATGGAGGAGGATGTTTTCTCTGAGTCCTCCGGCATACCAAAAATACGCAGATTAGATCTCCTGTTACGGTCCTCCTGCTCCGTGAGGTCTCTGCGCAGCGCCGCCATAGAGCGCTCCATTTGAGAGAGGGACCTAGATTGCTTGTGGATACCATCCTCTGCAGAGCTAATCCGTGTTTCAGCCGTTGATACACGTAGAGAAAGGGCTTTAAACTCATTCCTGATAGCAGACACTTCCACTTGAAGTAAGTCAGTGTTAGTTTTAGTGGACTGCGCAATATCGTGAACCTCATTGAGGCGCGCCAAAATGGTGTCCAATGTGGAAGAATTGTCCGCCTGTGGAGATTCAGGAGACGGAGAGACTGACTTAAGTCTTTTCAAAGATGCGCCCTGGTCCTTAGAGTCTTTGGTGTTCATGGATCTATTCATATTGACAGAGTGGTAGCAGAAGGCTATCAAAAGACCCCTGGAGTAGAGAATAGCACCAAAGACACTCAAAATATTCAGGTACAGTGGAGAAAAAAACAAAAAAAGAGGCAGTTCACGCTCAAAACACGCTACGCAAATCTAGCGGATCAGGTATGAGCAGAGATAGGCGTGAGACCCCTTCAAGGAAGCAATAGAAACCTCTCACTGAGCCAATGAAGAAAAAAATAAAATAATAAAAAAACTGTGCGCAGCTTCAAACCCAGCCAAGCAGCAATAGAGTAACATTAGAAAAAAGAAAAAGCCTAAATGTTACCATAACAGTGTGAAGAAACCTTCATTCAGACACTGAAGACTGTTAACTTGTATCCGCGGCGGCGCCTCAGAAGCCAGCTGTCCAGAACATCAGACGCCCGGAACATCAGACGCGGTAAAATGGCGGCCGCTCCTCAGGAATGCGGGCGCCTGTGAGGAATGAAGCCAAAGTCATAGTTCCGAGATTACAAACCGCGGAAAAACAGCGTCATGGAGGTCCGCACACGTTCCGCTTTTGTTGTGTGGTTTTCCCGGTCAGGAGGGCAAGAAGAGACGGAGATAAGCGCTCGACGGGACCAACTCTCCCCGGAGCTCAAGCGCGACCCGCCATATCACAGCGGCGCGCAAGCCACGCCCCCTCTGGCTCTCACAGAGTTTAACACTAGTTTGCATTATTACAGTTAATACGTGCTAAATTCAGTTTGGGAATAGCAAGAGAAATATTTCAAGGACTCATTTTAACAGTAATTTAAAATCCAACTTAGGGGCTCATTATAATAATGGGCGGAGGCACCAGCGCGGTGCCGATGGTGGCAGAAAATATCATTTTCCGCACGACAGCAGCGGTCCTCACACCCGTCATATTACAATGGGCAAACATAGCCCATTTCCCGTCCGCCGCAGTGCGACGTGAACCGCAATCAAAGTGCACCTGCCACCACAGCGGTGGGAGCCAATAGAGACCCACCGCCGTGCGAAATTATGTCCCGACCACCGTACAAATCAGGATGCCCCAAACAACCGGTCACACCGCTGCGGAGAAACCACCCAACCAGAGACGACGGAAGCACTACAGCGGAGTGCAAAACAAGACTCCCGGTCCCCTCCACCAGGTCCGGACCGTAATGGATCCAGCTCTACATGTCTTCCTGGTGCTGTACCTGATACACTACCAGCAAGTAATACACTGTCGCGGACAACGCCGCAGGTACGCAATCACAAAACCCTGCACACAACCACAATACACAACTCCTGGCCTGATATACGGTTCCTGTTCACACCAGACACTCTGGTGGGGACAGGAACACATCCACAAGTGTACCCACACATGTCCTACCCGTCACTAAATCACCCCTTCGCATCCAGTCACCTAACAACAGCGAATTCACTGCAATCTCCCGGTCACGTCACTGCAGCGGTGAAGACGCGGGAAAAAATATGCACGATGGGCAGTCCACAAAGATTCACAGGGCCACAACTACACCCTTCACACTCTAGGCCCCCCACAGTCATCAGGGGACATGCTGAGTGCACCTCCTGTGCTCCCGCCTGCACAATTAACCAGCCAGGTGGACCCACACCCTGCACCACACACACCAAACAACGAGGGAGCCAGTCGCAGCAGGTGGGGCTGAAGAGAAACACACAGCACAGAAGCTCAGAGCCAGGGCAACCGTCCTCCCCACACTCCACTCATGTCAAGCGAACTGAGTCCAATCACAAAATGAACACCCACACAGAATATGAACAATCACCTGACTGTACACAATGCCTGTCAAGCCATCCAGACACACCCCACACTGACACACAGCCACATACACACATCAGATGGCAGCAGCAATGGAGGACAATAAATGGGCAAGACAAAAGTGAGATGGACAGTGATGGGAAGACAAGGAGCTAGCCACAAAGCATGTGTACATCCCATGCAAGAGAAGGAACAGATCACAACACCCTTAGGCCAACCAATCACACATGGCTGGCACAGTGAGTAAAACCAAACCACAGTGATCTCTGTGCAACACCTCAGGGAGACAGCAATGCAAGCCATGCAGAGACACAGGGATGATATGAGGTGTCTGAAGTCAAATAGTGGTCAGCCACACATCTGTGCCTACCTACTGCACGTGCCTTTTGTGAGAAGTTGGCTTGGTATATGCTGCTCACTAGTTCTAGTGATCACCTTGTACCATGCCAAGCAACCCTTATGGTGCAGGTTGTAAAGTCAACCTTATAGACAAGCTATCCTAGGGGTAGCATGGACTAAGCAGTCTTAGGCTAAACTCTGTAAAGGCATGTGAAGCAAGCTGTTTTACCATACACAATCCCATTGAATACCAAATGAAAGGACACCACACAGATATATATTGAAAATATATATATATTTATTTCTACAAATATCCCCTATACTCTTTATGAGCACAGAAGCAAATGCGTTAAAACAAAACACAGTTTAAATACACAAAAGTTGCACGAATATGGATGAGCCCTAGGGGCCACCTAAACCATATACTAAAATAGTGGTATGAGAACCACTATGGGGAAAGTGAAGAGGCCTAGGGCCTGGGGAATTGCTGGAGCTGATCGGGACTAGCAGTGAAGAAGTCGGGAAAGGCCCGCGGGACTCGGGTGCAGTGCGGAAAGCGCACGCAATACCAATGCAATGTCAATGGTGCGTAAAAGTTACAAAGTCAGTTATTGAGGAACCTTCCGAGTGACCTAGAAAGATGAAACTTTAGACACAGACACTAGAGGTGTGTACCAGTGTGGGAACACCGGCGGAGCTGAGTTACCTCACCCACAGGAAGCGGGTGCACAGGGTCGAAGTAGTGTCGGGTTTCGTCACGCAGGTGGATGGTGCTTGGAGCTGAAGATGCTGCAGGCGGCTCGATGTGAAGAGTTCCGGTGGATCCAAGGGTGGATCTGAAGAGGTGGACACGAGGGGTCGAAGACGTCCAGGAGTCGGTCACGAGCTGTCCCACGCAGGCTTCTCGCTGTTGGCGGTGTCGGCAACCGGATGGAAGCAAACAGGCCTTGGCTAAGGCAAGCCACACAGGAATCGAAAAAGGCTTGTCACTCGGACCAGCAAGGTCAGAGCGGGTGCTCCCTTTTACAGGAGCAAGGGCAAGTCTGGAGCAACCAGACCTGCGGTGAAAGTTGTAGGTTTCGTTGCCAAGATGGCCGCTAGCCACGTGGCAAGTGGCCGGGATGGCGCGTCGAGTGGCACGGTGCAAAAGGGCCCCACGCAGATCGTGGAGATGCTGGGGGGCTGATCTTTGGTGCAAGGGCTGCTCGAGGTTGGGGCTTCTCAAACCCCAAAGCACAGCGTCGAGGGTGCCTCTGATGCTGCGCAGTCAGCGTTTCGGGGGTCTTCCAAGAGGTCCAGTCCCACGTCTCTCGATGCCTCCATGGGTCCCTTCTTCGCAGGGACTGTGGATCGGGCGGTGGGAAGTCTGGGAGTCTGGGTCTTGTCAGGCTCTGGGCTCGGGCTCCGGCGGGAGGCGGCGGCAAAGCAGACGTCGAGTTGCTGGTTGGTGCCTGTGTTCACAGGGTGGTCACTCCTTGGCCACAAGGGAGATTCTCTTCCGTCTTCTGAGCAGCAGAATGTCGAAGTCCAGTCTTCTTCTGTATTTCAAGTTGATTCAGGATGATCTGAAGTCTCAGGACACAGCTCCCACTCTTATTCGAATCTGGGGGGCCGGATCACCTACTAGGTCCCTCCTCTGGGTGGAACCAGGAAGGGGGGTGGTTACACCCCCTTTCCTTTGTCCAGTTTCGCGCCAGGACTGGGGCTGGAAGGCCCCAGCACCGGTTTGAACTGGCCTATGCACAGGGACACCTTGCGTGCCCCAGGCATGTCTGATTCTATTCAGCCCTGTCCTACCCAATACACAAAATCCTGTCTGGGGTGGTGCTAGCACCTCCCAAGGCAGGAAACCCTTTGTCCAAGCTGCCGTCGCTGGAAGGACTCCCAGCAGCAGGAGGTCAGACTTGTGTCTGCGGTGGCAGCATCCATCTTGTGATGCTGAGGCTCTGTTTAACTTTAACCGGGGTTCAGGCTAGGTACATGTCGTGTCCCTCTAGAAGGGTGGAATGCTACCCCCATCGCCAGAACTGGCGAGGGGGTAGTATTCCAATTCGTATGACACCTTACTCGACATGTTTTGATAAAGCCAAACCCAAGATAGCATTTAACCGCGAGGATTATAATGCACTTAAGAGTATATGGTATGGCAGTATCATGAAACAGCTAAAGGACATGGTTCCGAAAGCTGCAGATAGGCTCAGCTCATGCCAGAGCACCATCTCACATATTTCCAAGCACTCTGCCTCCAGGATTGATGAGGCCTTCCATAGGAGTGACTGATAGGAACATATGTGTCCATTTTAGGTTAGGTATAGGCATACTACACCTAAGTAAGGGGTGGTTACACCGACTTACCCCAGCTGAGTGATCAGCCAGTTGTGTCAAATATGGAGGCCAGGCCAGGGGTGGCATAATACATGCTGCAGCCCCTGGTAGGCCTTGGAAGCACCTATGCCCTGGGTACCTGGGTACACTGTTACAGGGGCCAATAAGGTGAGCCAATTCCAATTGTGTATGTACCTAAGGTACATGGAGTCCATTTTAAGGAGAGAGCAATTAGCCTGGGGCCCTGAATAGCAGGGTCCCAGGCCAACTAAAGTCAAAAATCAGCTAAACACCAGGCAAAAAGTTTGGGGGTAACCATAGTCAGATATCCACCTTCCTACACCTTTCATCAGCACAACACACAGGGCCCATTGACACACTACATGACTGTCAAATACAACCTGAATATATTATATTATATCTGATTATCAGAATCGGCCCATTTGCAAACGGGAAAAAGCCTTTTGGGATGTATCATCTCAAAAGGCCCTTGCAAAATATGGAATCGCTAAATTTGCCATTCCCTATTTTGCGAATGCATTTAAGGAATCGCAAATTGCAATTCCTTAAATGCGATATAGAAAACACCCAAGTTGTGCGATTTCTCCTTAGGAAATTGCAAATTACCACCAACTTCAAGTTGGTGGTACTTTGCGATTTCTTTGAAAAATGCACTTTTTTGGCATTTTTCAAAGGGCCATATGGCGTGCATACATGCATACAGCCAAACAGTGGAAAGGCAATGGAATCCCAAACAGAACAGTAGTACACAACATCATCACTCAGGACCAATGCACAGACACCACACACCAACACAGACAAGAAGTGCATCATCTCAAAACAATCATGGACACAAACTGAGAGCAATGGTCCAAGAAGAAAACACAGACAGACATACCACACCACCCATCAAGTCAACATGGTGTCATAGTGTATCACATGCATGCACGTGCACAATCCTGACAAGTGACAGGTCAAATATGGGAGGACAAACCACCAAGGTGCACTCAAAACAAACTCAGAAACAGAAATACTCCTAAGTGCATGTGACAGACACACAAGTAATGCACACTACACTTGCAACACTCATCTGAATGTATCACAATGCACCAACAACTCACACACACTATGACATGCAAATAGAACATCACGCACAGAGCATCTGTCAGCTGAAAGAGTCAACACAGGCCAAACACTGCACATATCCACAGCAAACACACAACAGATGCACTTGCCAATCTTTCACATTGCAAACACAGCTGGACATCAGGGGATGCACACCAGGCAATTACAAGGCAACATACACTCACAGCACTGCATGCACAACAAGCAGTGTGAGCACACCAACCAAACCAGTAGCACACATATCTGAGTGCCACAACATGAACCCCCACAACACAAATCACCACAGCACACAGAAAACACTCAGGAAGGGTAGCAGTACCTCAGCAAACTCACATACAGCTTACCCATCACCCACAGATGCACACGTCTGGGACACCAAGGTGCGAACAACATGATCAGAGGACTGTACAGCACAAACAGTTGCAATGCAAATAAGCAACCCTGATTGCAAACCAGTACAAGAGAATCACAAATAACCAATTGGGAAACTGTCCTGGGTATTACATTGGTCCTCTGCACAGATCAGCACCACAAAGCATAGTGTAACAAATGAAGTGGTGGGGAGGCTCACACACTGGCAACCCAAGGGGATAGCTGACATGAGAGTGAAGTGGTGTGTATGTCAGTAGTGGACATGGCAGGAGTGCACCATACACAAATAGATGGAGTGCTCACTCACAATGGGTAGGCATTAGAAGCACAGGTAGGGGATGGTACAACTCCACATCCCGCATGCCATACTGCAGCGAAGAATGCCTCAAGTGACATTAATGCATTAGAAAACTCACCCACAATGTCAGTATGGCTGAGCAGGTCTGCACAGTGAGCACACACAGTATCAAGACACATGGCTGATCAACAAAACACAACACTGACTTGCCAGTCACACACTCTGCATACTCACAATTGGCACCGACAAGTATGTGTCCCCCAGAAATGCAAGGACACCCCCCACACTGAACAGCACAGAACCTACAGCTCCCACATGTGCACACAATCACAAGCACAGGGCGGACTAATCCAACTAACAGGCACTCAAATCCAGGTTGACACATGTGTGCAGTTGCCATCGCAGGGGCACACATACATCAACACTACTGACAAAGTCACCCCTTCACACTACACACTTTATTACCACCCAAGTGCACACATAGAAATGTACCCATGTGACTAGGATGACTGGCCATCACAAGATGAGCGTACACCAACACTGTTGTTCACACATCAATAAAGATCACACAACCTTGATGAACCCAGTCCAGCCTGTCTGCAGTCCTGTGGATAGAATCCCACTGTGTGGCTAGCAGTGCATCCAAACATGACGTGTACAATTTAGCTAACATCACCATAGACTGATTATGATAACAGTAGTTCATCACAAACAACCATCATTGCACCCCAAGCCTCAGAGTCAAGAAGAACTGAAGTGCCTGTCACCTCTGCAAAACTCTGAAAAAGTGAAATAAGCCATTGGCAATGTAAAAGTGGCATACAGCGCATGTGTCACATTAAACCATACCCACACATAAAACCCTTTATTTAGCAAGGACACTGACAAATCAGAACAGGATTAACTGTCTTTATTACATATTACACAGATAGGCATCAAAAGTAGACAAGAGCAAGGCCAGTGGCCAGTACAAAGTGCAAAGTAGGTACATGTGTGCATGAGAACCTGCACAGGGAATGGGCAAACACAGTAATACACAGCAAGGCCAGTGGCCAGTCCAAAGTGCAGAGTAGGTACATGAGAACCTGAACAATGAATGGGCAAACGCAGTAATAAACAGCAAGGCCAGTACAAAGTGCAAAGTAGGCACATGTGTGCCTGAGAACCTGCACAGTGAATGGGCAAACACAGTAATGAACAGCAAGGCCAGTGGCCAGTCAAAAGTGCAGAGTAGGTACTTGAGAACCTGCACAGGGAATGGGCAAACACAGTAATGAACAGCAAGGACAGTGACCAGTCCAAAGTGCAGAGTAGGCACATGTGCGTATGAGAACTTGCACAGGAAATGGATGAGACTGTACACTGCCATGGTCAGCAACACAGTTAGGGGGATAACAATGGGCGCTGTGGGAGAGACAGGTGAGTGAGGGGGACTTTCACTCAGACTTGGCTATCAGTCGGACTGGGAGGTGGCTGAGTGTCGGGCCAGTTGGAGGACTGGACCTGGGAGAGAGAGGACCAGCTGAGGTAAAGGCATCAGTGGCTTTGGGAGCCGGAGGGCTGCTTGGACCGGGTGGTTTGGTGGGACGTGGAGGTGGAGTCATGCTGCCGTGAGACACAGCGTGGGAGGGAGAATGTGGAGGGGTGCCTTTCCACTTCTTGGGGACACGATAGGCAAGAACTGTCTTGGGAGGAGTGGTAAGTGGGATGGGCACAACAGGCACACTCTCCACCAAAGCTGCATCCGGTGCAGCCGGTGGGCCTCCCCCTGGAGACCTGCTTGATCTGGAGATATGCTTGGCCTGGCCTTGCCTTTTCCCCTCCATCACCTGTTTACCAGGTGAACCCCAAACAGTGATCTCCTTTACCTGCTTCACAGGGGTCTGGATGAGAGTAGAGGTTGTGGTTAATCTGCCTTAGCTGTATTTTTCTGTGGACTCTTAGCAGGCACCAGCTGCACAGCAGGCATGGGAAGTGTTAGAACTGGGGGTCTCTAGTTGGCAGAGGTAGGTACCACTGTCCAAATAGGGACCCTTGCTTCTAGTCAGGGTAAGGAGGAACCACTCTTTAGATAACCCCTGGTCACCCCCTTGGTAGCTTGGCACAAGCAGACAAACTTATCAAAGGCAATGTGTAAGGTATTTGTACCAACACTCACAGTAACACAGTGAAAACACCACAAATGGACTCCACAACAGTTTAGAAAAATAAAGGTATTTAATCTAAACTAGACAAGACCAAAATGACAAAAATCCAACATACACAGTTCAAGATATGGTTTTTAAAGAGTTCTTATTGGTTGCAGCAAAATAATCTACAGTTGTGTTAGAGTACTTTACAGTTGCGTCACGTATAGCCAACAGTACCTTTAGATGCGACAAAGTTCAAAAACAGGAGCTGGTGCGGTGGAAAACAAGCAATGCGTCACTCTTGAGACCCTGGGGAGGCGATGCGACAGCCCAGCTGGACGCAGCGGGCGTGTTGCGACGAATCCGGTCTGTATGGGGAGGGAGGCGATACCTTGTTTGGATTCCGGTGTGTAGGTTCCGTAGGGAGCATCTCGCAAAGGCACAATGCGAGGATTTTTGGGACGGCAACGATCTCAGGTGTGGCGGCGATGCGCGGCGCGGCGCAATGTCGATCTTCTCCTCTCACGGCCCCTCGATGCGATGGCTCTGCGACGATTCTTAGCGATGGTACTTTTCCTGCACCGGAGCGAAGCGTTCTGCAAGTGAAGGATGTGTCGGTTCTTGCAGCAGCAACAGGCGCTGCGACGACCTCGATCTTCGCTGCGGCGGGAATTTCTTTGCACTGACGGGGATGCGCTCCACAAGCGAGCGATGCGTGAAAATTTGCGGATAGTCTTAGTTTCTTGTTCTCCAGCTTTCCAAACAGCAGCCCACAACTTCCAGATGCCCCTCTGACAGATTCAGCACTTAGGAAGGGCAGAACTCTCTCAGCAAAGCTCAGGGAAAGCTGGGGGTGAAGTCCTTTTGTTCCTGGGACTTCTTAACAGGAGGCCAGCTCACAACAGGCCCTTGGAGATCTCTTCAAGCAAGGGGACAAAGCAACAACAAAGTCCTTCCCCTCTCCTTGGCAGCAAAGCAACTGCAGGTCAGTCCAGCAAAGCAACAGCAGGACAGTCTTCCTTCTTCAGTCTTCCAGCTTTCTCCTTGGCAGAGGTTTCTTCTCGATTCTAGGATGATCTAAAGTTCAGTGGTCTGGGGTCCTGTACTTATACCCGAAAAGGTATTTGTTCCCTTTGTGCAGGAGGGCTCTGAGCCCGGTCCAAACCAGTTCTTGAGCACTCTGTTTACATGGCTCTTTCCTTCCTTTCACAGTGCAGAGCAGAAACATCAGACGCCCCACCGGAGGTGGAGCCAGCATTGTGGAGGGAAAGCACAGCCCTGGAGCACTTTGTTGACATGATTCCTTCTCTCCTTTCACCGTGCGGGGCAGAGACATCAGATGCACCACAGGGGGTGGAGCCAGCACTGTGAGGGGCAGGTGCAGTCCTATTTAGGTCCCAGGTGCAACTCCTCCCTCCCATCTAGATGCAGATCTCTCTATTCACCACTGGGCGGATTCATTCTGTCTCCTGGAATCCCCCAGCCCTGTCACTCACAAACCAGGCAGTCAATTCACAAACAGGCCAATGCACACAGAAAGGTCAGACAAGCAAACAGCCACTTTCTAAAAGTGCTGTTTTCAAACACAGGATTTAAAAAACACCTTTCCTAAAAGATGGGTTTTTAAATTCTGAGTTCAGGGATACCAAACTTTAATGTCCTACCTTGCTCCTATGGGAAGATATGCTGGTAGCCACTGTAGCCAGCATTTCCCATGATAGCCTATGAGCAAGGTAGCCTTACAATAGTGAAAAACAAAAATTGCTGTGTTTCACTACCAGAGCATATCACCTGCACTAGTACATGCTCTACCTGTCACATACACTGCACCCTGCCCAGGGGGGTACCTTGGGCCTTCAATATGGGTGTCCAATGTGTATAGAAAGGGAAGGATTAGGCCTGGTCAGTGGGGACACTGGCCAGGTTGACATGGCAGTCCACAGGCTGCACACAGGCACTGCGGTGGCAGGCCTGAAACACCATTTTAGGGCTACTCATGTGGGTGGCACAATCAGTGCTGCAGGCCCACTAGTAGCATTTGAATCACCAGCCCTGGCACACTCAGTGCACTCTACTAGGGACTTCTTGGTGATACAAATATGCCAGTCATGGATAACCAATTACAATAACAATTTACACAGAGAGCATATGCACTTTAGCACTGATTAGCAGTGGTAAAGTGCCCAGAGTCCTATTGCCAACAACCACAGGTCAGGAAAAATAAAGGACGAAGAAGCAAAAAGTTTGGGGATAACCCTGCAAAAAGGGCCATTTCCAACAGGAACTGACTGCTTTTCTCTGCAAGACGCTTTTGGGACAGGAGAGTCCTTGCCTGGGGATGCCTCTGAGGCATGTGAGCCTGAGGCCTGCGTCTTGGCATGATGCCCCTGAGTGTCACCTAAAGTGTTTTTGCCTTTGTGCTCTGGTGTGGCTATTGTTTGTTTGGGGGATGGTGTCTGTGCTCTGGTCCGCTTGGTCTGCTGCTGTTGTGTGCTGCGTGTTGTGTATCTTGAGCCTGAGGTCTGTGGTGTGTGGTCACTCTTGTCAGATGTAGCCACCGGCAGGGGGTGGCCAATGGGACTGTAGCAGGACTCTGAGCCTGTGACAGCTGAATGGCTGCCATCACTGTGGAGGACAAAGACTGGACAGCCCTGTGTAGCCCACCCACGTCTGAATGAATGCCCTCCATGAAGGCAACTACCTGTGCCTACTTCTTGTCATGGTCTAGGAAGGCATTAAGGAGAGTTGTCTGACCCACACACAGCTGGTGGAAAAGGTCCACAGCCTCAACGCTGAGGGCAGCAGGGAAGACAGAGGATGGGGAAGCGGTGCCTGGGGGAAGGTCACGCTTCCCTTCTTACAAGAACCCCACCTGCGGCCTCGCAGAATGTATCCGACTGCTTTGACACCAACGTGTAAGGTGATGGCGGCCCTGCATTTCTTTGTTACTGGTTCATTCCAGTACATGGTGTCCTGCGCAGGTGGGATGTCACAACCTATGTTCAGCATGGTGCTACGTGACAGATACATCCATTTCCCCAGGAGGCATGAATTGGTGGCTGTGAAGGCTGATTTTTATGCCCTTGGGCACATCCCTAATGTTGGTGGTGCCATTGACTTCACACATGTTGGCCTGGTTCCACCACAGGCGTGTGAGCACATCTACAGGAACAGAAAAAAATTCTATTCCATCAATGTGCAAGTGGTTTGCCAGGCGGATATGATCATCTCACACATCTGTGCCAAATTTCCTGGCTCGGCCCATGACTCATACATCATGCGTAACAGTATTGTGCCAAAGCTGATGGCAAATCTGCTTTGGGAGCGTGCATGGATTGTGGGTGAGTACGCAGATTCAAGTAGCGCGCTGTGTGTGTGACATCCTGTCCTCTGCCAAAGTTATATCACAAAGTTGGTCTGTGTATCTCACACCTAGGTGACTCTGCATATCCCAACCGGCCTTGGTTGCTGAGCCCACTGCGAAATCCCAGGACCCCAAGTGAAGTCCGCTACAATGATGCCCCATAGGAGGACACGTTGTGTGGTGGAGCGTACTTTTGGTCTCCTGAAGCCACGATTTCGCTGCCTGGACAAGACCGGAGGTGCACTTATCTACTCACCCAAAAAGGTGTGTCAGATTGTAGTTGCATGTTGCAGGCTCCACAACCTGGCCTTGCACAAGGAGATCCCCCTGCTCCTGGAGGCTGATGAGCCGCTGAGGTCCCCGCCTGCAAACCAACCCATGTCCAGTGACGAGGATAGTGGAGAGGAAGAAGGTGTCGACCTGCGTCAACAGCTCATCAACCGCTACTTGCCTTGAAGGTGAGTGACAACGTACAACGGGGCCATTGTCTGCTGATGTAGTTGTTGTAGAAAAGGTCTAGTTGAGCTTTGTGGCTGCATCCTGTTGTTGACTCTGTGCTGGCTGCTGATGTATCTGGGACAGGGTAGCTTAGCACAGCTACAGGATGTCTAAGTCAGTACTGTTGCTCATTGTAATGTGTGCAGATTGGGGTACCGTAATGACACATGTTGTGTGATGTCTGTGATGCCACTACCTCCCTAGTGAACATTGTTATGTTGTGTTTTCCTAGGTCCCTTCAGCCTCTCCTTGCCTACAAACAATATGTGCTCCTCGTACATTGTAATCATGGTGAACATTGCACATCCTGTGATAAACATGGAGCAGACACAACTACCTAGGGGATGGAGTGTTTATTTACAAAGGGTACATGTGACAGGGGACTGAATATTTACAATAAAGTGAATGGTGAATCAATGAGTTGTCGGTGATGGGAGATGAGACAATTTAGTAGTCACCACATTGATGTGGTGACCCAGTCCAACAGATGGATGCCATTAATATGGCAGTGTGGGGAAGGACAGTCAGCAAGGTCAATGCAATGGTGAAGAGGTGTGCCATCATGGCTGGCTACTGGACTGGCATTTGGCAGGTGCTTTGCCACAAGATCCTCTCTTGGATTTCGTAGGACGGCCCCTTGGTCGTTTGACAGGGAGGGGCTCTGCTGTGGGACCAGTGGGTTCTGAGGAGTCCCCCCTCTCTGTGGCCGCAGGGGAGGATGTGGAACTGTCATCCTGAGAGCCACCAGAGGGAGGTGGAGGTGTTGATTGGGCCGCAGGCCTGTCCCTCAGAAACACCACTAGCTTGCCTAGGAGGTCCACGATTTGGCCCATGTGGGTGTTTATGGACCTCAGCAGCAGGCGGAGCTCGCGGGAATCTTCCGGAGCCTGGCCTGTTTGTCCCTGGGCCCGTTTATAGGCCCCAAGGACTCTGGTGATGTTGTCCAGGGCTTTGGTCCAGGTGTCCGGTTGGCTTTGACTCACCCTTGCCCTCTCACCTGCCCTGCTATCACGGACATGTTGCCTCATCACCGTACGTACCCGCCTACTCTCTCTGCCCTCCTCAGTTGGTGGGGTAGGGTGGTCATCCTCTGGGGCAGGGAGAATGGTGCAGGCAGCACTGGTGGTGGTGGTGATGGTGGAAGCCGCACAGGTCATCACAGCAGGGGTCAACGTTGTTGTTGCTGATGTGGTGGCGGGAGGGACAGTGGGGTCCTGGGACCTGTTGCACCCTGGCATGCCAGATGGGCCGTCTTCTTGCTCCGCATCCTCGAAATCCAGGGAGTCATCACCAGAGAGTCCATGTTCTGGGGGTGGAGACTGGCTCTGCAGGTTGGTGTTGTCATCTTCTGTAGTCAGTTCTTGGTCACCTGTGGGACAGAAGGGAAATGGTCATTGACGTGCAACCCTCAAGCTTGGTGTTTGATGTATCTTATTTACAGGTTATGCACCACACAGTTTTATAATTCTCACATTGTATGTCTGCACAGTGATGTGCCTCATGACATGATGTGGAGGTACATACAATACTTGCCCATGGTGCGACATGTCAATCGATACCATGCCCCACGTGCAGATCTTGTGATTACAAGGACATGTTGTCATCTAACGACTAGTGGCACTGTGACTTGATGTGAAGCATCTTTGCTGATTACTCTGCCTGGCTGTCGTTACAGCTGCGCATGAACTAGCCATTTTTCCCTCATGCATACCTTTGTCATGTCCTGTGCTTTGCTTTATTTGTTCTACAGACCATGCTTGCTTTATTTTAATATGGCCCTTCAAGCTCTGGCCCCATGGAACTTACAGATAGCACTCAGTTCTGTGCAGCGTTGTGACCTGAATTTCTTCGACGTCTGATTTGATGAGTCACACTTTGATTTATGTGACAGTTACCTATGCTTGGCTGCCTGTACACTGTAATTGGATGTTGGATATGTGACAATTTTGGTGGGATGTGAGTGTTGTTGTGGTCATATGGCTACATGCTTTTTGAGAGAAATGGCGGGCTGCGTGCACTGCCTACTTACCTGTTCTGTTGACAAATTGGGATGGAATTTCTGACACATCTCTCTGTTGTTGTGTTTGAGTGCTCCATCCTGCTCATGGGTGTGACAGGGGGGCTTGTGGGAGTTGTAGTGCAGGCCTCCCACCCCCAAACAGCCCTCCCTGGGAAGATGTCCACTTACCTGTTAGGTAAAGGTGACAAATACAATGGCTACCACATGCTTTTGGGGGGGTGAAGTGCTACATCCTGCTCATGAGTGGGACTGGGGGTCTGTTGGGAGTTGTAGTACAGGACTCCCACCCACATACACCCCTCCCTGTTAAGATGGCTATTTAAAAATGAATTACGATACGATACAAAAGCTTTATTCGAGTATTGAACTCATAAAAGCACAAACATACATTTAAAATACAATGTTAAAATTGTTTCCTCATAAAATACAGTATTTTTAAGTAAAATTGTACAGACATAAACTATTGATCAGAACAAGGAGGCAATATAAAACTTTTGTACATAGTTACACAGATGCCAAATTGGATACCCCAACTGATGAAAATATAGGCCCTCCGTCTGTTAGACCATGCCCACCCCAGGTACTTGGCTGATGCTAGGACTACAGGCATATGGGTGGAAGTGCAAATGATTCGTAGGGCCTCGATACCCTTGGATGTCCCTAGATTTTTACAAACGGGGACTAACCAGACTTTTCTCGGGGTAGCATAAGCTTTACAAGAAAAGAAGAAGTGGCCTATATTTTCATTTGGTGCACCACAAGCTGGACAATATAAGGTGGAGGAACTCCTCCACCTGCTTGTCAGCGATCTCAATGGAAGAGCACCTGATCTTAGCTGGAAAAAAAGCTTTCTGTCCCCAGGGTTAGTTATGCTGTCCCAATAAGGTTCTAAAACTGGATACAGTTTAACTAGCACAAAGCGCCCCGTCATGGAGTCGGATTTAGTTTTACTCCAAACTCCTTCAGCAACCCGAACCCAATATAGATCTTTGATCGTTTTTTTGCTTGGAAAGAGTTCCCCGGTTGGGTTATCCCATAAATTTGAGAGACCAATATCGCCTAAAGAAGACCTGAGATTTTTTAGCCAAACTATCTTGTGAAAGGTGTCAGCATTTATTATGGCCAAAAACCCCTCTGCATAGTGCCCAATCTCCGGGGTAGTCCAGAGGCGTCTCCAATAGAGAATTGGGCGCAACCTCGCTAGATCACTCACTGTTCTTCTCCCCAGGTCAAGACCAAGGAGAATCAGTGGGGTACTCTGCGGGAGTCCAGTGATTCCCCTTAGGAACCTGTTCTCAGAGGTCTGCAAGGGGAGGAGCTTCCCAAAACCCCACAGCTCTGCCCCATAGAGGGCAGACCCAAGAGCCTTGGCGTCATATACTGCCAAAGCGGATTTTATTGGTTTGGACTGGGATTTTTTGTGTTCCACCGAAGTGCCCCCGAGATCTGTTGGTGCCTCAAGACCGCCATTTCTATGTGCTGGGACCATCTCGAATCATTTGCTATCTGTATCCCAAGATAGGTGAATACAGTAACCACCTCTAGCAGGCATTTGTTCAAGAATATTCTTGGCCTGGGTCTACGTTTTGGTGCAAAGGCCATCAGCTTTGTCTTGCCCACATTGACTTCCAGGCCATGCTCCCCGCAAAAAGTGTCGAAAATATTCAAAGCTCGCTGTAGACCACCTGGAGTTTTGGATAGAATTAGCGTATCGTCGGCGAACATCAGGATTGGAACCCTGAGGCCCGCCAACGAAGGCGCATCTACACTGGCGTCCAGCATTCGAGCCACTATCCCATTTATAAATAATGAGAAAAGCAGGGGAGCCATTGCGCACCCCTGGCGCACTCCACGTTCAACCGGGAAGTCAACAGAGGATTCCCCATGCATACCCCATTGGATTTTAGCGAAGTTGCACTCATGCAACCTCATTATCAGGGTAAGTAGCTCTACCGGAAGACCCATTTCGCACAAAACTGCCCAGAGCTTTCTCCTTGGGACCAGGTCGAAGACAGCCCGCAGGTCAACAAAAGCAACATACAGGCTGCCTTCGCCAAGCACCACCGTCCCCCACTGTAGCAGAGCAAAACGAAACACCTGGTCAACTGTACTGGTGGCCCGCCGAAAACCAGGCTGGTAAGGGGACAGGGCATTGTTCGCGTCAACCCAATCCATCAATTTGTTGACCACCATCCTACCTACCACTTTTTGAACAGTGGCGATCAAGCTTATCGGCCTGTAGTTAACTGGAAGAGATCGGTCCCCTTTTTTGTATACGGGAATAATGATCGCACCCCTCCATAATTCCGGGACGGCCGATCCCCTCGCAATGGCATTTCCCAGAAGGAATATATATCTAGCCCACCTCACCTTATCATTAATGAAGACATCGGCTGGTACGCCGTCTAGACCCGGGGCCCTTCCCCCTGGGACAGTGAATTACTAAAATATACTTAAAATACTTAAATTACCTTATATTAATAAATAATTAATGAAAGTTATCAAAAAAAAATTTACAATCATATTTGTTAAAACATATATATATGGTAACATCATGTAATTAAATAATATCCAATATTATTACCGTAGGATAGCGGAAGTGTAAAAATTACTATTCCCACTCCAGAGAGCGCAGCAGTAGGGAAAGCGTTGGATAGCGTAGGGGTAAAAATTACTATTCCCACTCCAGTAAGTGCAACAGTAGGGAAAGCGTTGGATAGCGTAGGGGTAAAAATTACTATTCCCACTCCAGTGGGTACAACAGTAGGGAAAGCGTTGGATAGCGTAGGGGTAAAAATTACTATTCCCACTCCAAAGAGTGCAACAGTAGGGAAAGCGTTGGATAGCGTAGGGGTAAAAATTACTATTCCCACTCCAGTGGGTGCAACAGTAGGGAAAACTTTGGATAGCGTAGGGGTAAAAATTACTATTCCAACTCCAAAGAGTGCAACAGTAGGGAAAGCGTTGGATAGCGTAGGGGTAAAAATTACTATTCCCACTCCAAAGAGTGCAACAGTAGGGAAAGCGTTGGATAGCGTAGGGGTAAAAATTAATATTCCCACTCCAGTGGGTGGAACAGTAGGGAAAGCGTTGGATAGCGTAGGGGTAAAAATTACTATTCCCACTCCAAAGAGTGCAACAGTAGGGAAAGCGTTGGATAGCGTAGAGATAAAAATTACTATTCCCACTCCAGTGGGTGCAACAGTAGGGAAAGCGTTGGATAGCAGAGGGGTAAAAATTACTATTCCCACTCCAGTGAGTGCAACAGTAGGGAAAGCGTTGGATAGCGTAGGGGTAAAAATTACTATTCCCACTCCAGTGAGTGCAACAGTAGGGAAAGCGTTGGATAGCGTAAGAGTAAAAATTACTATTCCCACTCCAGAGAGTGCAACAGTAGGGAAAGTAAATACTTCTTATATTATGTAAATAAATATAAATTAATATCTATTAAAAATTAATTAAAAGTAGTTACCAATTTAATATAATATAATAATTAATCAATTAAAATTACAAATTACAATTAATTGTTAGTATTAGTTACCTATTCGAATTAATTACAAATTAACAATTAATTAATTAACAATTAAAAATTAATTAACAATTAATTCAAATTAAACACAATTAAATAACTTGAATTATTTAATTAATTATGAATAAATTACTTTCCACCCTATTCCCCTATAAACTCACAACCCGCTACAGAAAATAAATTAGTAAAATTAACATAATTAGCAATTAATCAATTAAATAAAATTAATTGGCAATTAAAATGTAATCAATTACCCATAAAAAATTAATTACCAATTAATTCTAAAAAATTACAAATAAATATTTTTACGTATTTAATTAATTATAAATACATTACTTCCCACCCAATTCCCCTATAAACCCACAACCCACTACAGAAAATAAGTTAGTAAAATTAACATATTTAGCAATTAAGCAATTAATTAACATTAATTGCCAATTAAAATTGAATTAATTACCAAACATAAATTAATTAACAATTAATTAAAAATGAATACCAATATATAAATATACATATTTAATTAATTATAATTAAATTACTTCCCACCCTATTCCCCTATAAACCCACAACCCGCTACCGAATGAAATTACGCAAAAATTAAAAAAACTAAATTAATTAATTAAAATTAATTATAACATAAATACACACTTCTCAGACATATAATAACATAACAAACACTATAAAATATTCGATATTATTAAAAATTCGATAATTTTAATAACCTATATTATATACTTCGATATTTTCACTTTCTATATTTTTAACATTCGATATTACATTACTTACCTTCAAAACAATATTTTTGTTGTCTATATTCTGTCCATTCGATATTTTGTCCAGCCTATATTTTGGACTCGATATTATGTCCATTCGATATTTTGTAGTCTATATTATGTCTGTTTACCCTTTTCCCACATTTGAGCTCTGGTGGGTAATGGTGCCTGTTGGACCAGGGTACCAAACACTTGTGGTTCTATTCTGATTATCTCATCTACCATGACTGACAACTCACTCTGTGAATTTGGGCATTTTCTTGTGTGCCAAGATGTGTGATGTGCAAATGGTTTGAGGTGCAGTTGTGAGGGTGGTGGGGGGTGGTGTAGGTGGTGTACATGTGTGTGTTGTTGTTCTGGTGAGATGGGTGGTGCTTTGCCTATCCAATGTGCTGCAGGGTTTAGTTCCTTCAGGGCTGGAGTAGTGCAAAGGATTCTGGTCAGGGAAGGGGCTGGTTTTATACTCAGCTATGTGGGTGTGTCAAAATGGAGTATTGCTGCCAGGTGTGGTGTGTGGGTTGTCCTTGGATTTGTATTTTTGTTAGTTGCCATGGGGGGTGTCCTTTGGGTGTGTTCAGTGTTTTTGGGGGCTGAGCTAGTTTGATGATAACCTGTTTGCTCTTTTTGTGAGGCTTCATGAACAAAACAGTGCAAGAGTTCATGGGAGTATGAGAAGAGACCTGTCTTATACTATTAAGATAAATAGGGGAGTCTGCCAGGGGTGTGGTTTGCCCCCTTTTCTCACTTTATATCAATGACAATGTTATGTTTTTGGACAGGGATGGTTGCGATTCTCCGTGAATAGGAGGGCTGTGAATCCCGGCCCTCTTGTTCACGGACAACGCGCTTCTAAAGTTCCAAATCACCATCTGGCCTCCACCACCTATTGAATGTGTTTGCTGATTGTGAGGAAAGGGGATGGAGCTGAATCGGACCACCACCAAATTCATGGGGCCCAATTCACAAAGGTATACTGAGGTGAAAGTCTAACTTCATGACTTTCAGTATTCACAAATTGCATTTACGAGTAGTAAACTTAGGCTTTTGACTCAGTTAACTTATGTTTTGGTCTTAAGTTTAACTTTTTTGTCTCAGTTAAACTTAAGAACAAAATGTAAGTTTAACTGAGACAAAAGTCTAAATTACTGCTCATAAATTCCCTTTGAGAATACCGAAAGTCGCAAAGTTAGACTTTCATCTCAGTTTATCTTTGTAAATCAGGCCCATGATCTTTACCCCACCCTCCGAGAACACTCCATACTAAAATGCATGTTGGTACAGAGACTATTGAAAGAGTTACAGAGTTTACATACCTGTGTATTAAAATGACACGCAATACAACTTGGAAGGCTCCGAGTCAGAAAGCTGAACTTATCCTGAGTCATTAAGTGGGCGTGATTGCAACGAAGCATAAACTTTCCTTGATAAAAGTTGTTAATCCTGCTTTGGAAATGTATTCTACAAAAGTTGTGGGCTCTTCTATGTATGGGGCTGAGTTGTGGGGGCATGGAAGGTGTGGGAACCTTGCAAATGTAGAAAATAGGTTCATGAGGTCTCTATTGGGTCTCCCACAAGGTACTCTGATGTTACCAGTTCTTTTTGACGTAGGTTGCAGGGACATAGAAAGTAAACTCAAAACCCTGCCCCTGCTTTTATGGCATGGGCTGTGGACCATGGAAGTACTTTTGTGTAACATGGTGGGCTTAAAAGCCTTAATGGTCCAGGCGGCTGTTACGAAAATTCCCTGGTTGAATAACATCAAGAACCTACTGCCAAATTTGGGCTTTATGGCATCACTGAAGAGTATATATTGGCAGTGGATACACCACAATACATTTTGGTCAATTAGACCAGAGAGTGTGCTTGCTTGATTTTTGGAACATAAGATTGAGCTGAGTTTTTAGCCTGTTATGGATTACTAGAAACTTCCTCAGGCAAAGAAACAAATCATTGAGTGCCGGAATGGCACGCTTAAGAACATGGCTTTTATAAACAAATGGTCTAAATCTCTTGACCACTCTGAATTGTGTCCAATTTTTACCCTAGGTTTTGAAATCTAAGCTCACATATTAATTTATTGTGAAGGGAACAAGCTGTAGCTGAAGAAATGTATAATTCCACTTTGAAGGTTGCTTGGGTGCCCCTAAACATCTGGACACTCTAAGAATAATAAGTACTAGCACTAGTCTATTTGTAGTGCACTCTGTATCGAGCTACTTAGAGGCGCTATGGGGTATTAGGGCCAGAATGAAAAAAAAGGAAGTGCACCCTTATTATTGAAATATTTTCCCTAATGTATACTATGCTTATGGGCTATTGGGATTACTGGTGATGTTATGTGATCTCAGTGACAAGCCTAGCCCGGGCTATTCATTTGATTAGGAACAATCTAGGCCTGTTAAAACTCTCTGTGGAATAAATTGTAACTGGAGAGTTGTGTTATTAAACTGAGGATGCTAAGCTATCATGCTCAGGCACAGTGTATCAAATGGTATCGTGGTGGATCGTGTAAGAGGTTCTTGTTGGCAGAAATGTTTTGGATAAATGTATCTTTTTGATCCTTCCCCTGAATAATGTAACCTGATCAAAGTTGGTTTATTGTTATGATTAATGAACTGCACAATGCACTTTAAAACACAAAGAGTGGTGCTGTGTAAAGGGTTATTTTTGCATGCTGTACTTTTATGGTTGCATTGACTGAAATAAATTTGATGAGAGAAAGAAAGTTGAGGTTCATGCTGGACAAGATGTTGTGAGAAGGCCGATCTTTCACCCTTGGCTTCATGATCCCCAGAAAGTAAAAAAGAGTACTCCTTATCTTCTTCATGTTCCACTTCTGATGAGCTAGTAATGGATTGGACTCTGGCAAAGTCTGAGAGACAAGGGCAAAGGAAGATTTCTAAAAAGCCTTGCATGTGAGGAAGGTAGTGTTGATGACAAGCTCGTGATCATCAATGTGAAGAGTAGTACAGGGGAATTACGGTTCACCTCTATTCAACAGCATGTGGTTCCCCCAACATCACTGGTTCGCATATTTCCAAGACCTCAGAAACCTGCAGCCGCCACCCCTACCCTTACTGCAGTAACGCACACTCTACAGAAAGGCAAACAACACAACCACCTAGCTCTACGTCATATTCTTCAGGCTCTGACATAATAAAAAAGCTCTCTTTCCCAGTTTGTGACTTCTTTATGTTTAACCACAATGAGGATAACATCACAATATGCTCCGTTTGCCACAGGAAAGTTCATCATGGCAAGCCATATGGACACTACTGTACGGGAGGCCAACTATCCCATTTGGAAAAAGCAACATTTAATCATTTGGAAAGAGTACCTTAGAAGCAGTTTAATGGGGGTGTGATAGTATGTTTAATTTTCCAAAACTGATAGCAGGAGGGTTGAATGAGGTGACTAATAACAGTAGGCTGTTATAATTTATTTATTTATTTATCTACTATTTATAAAACTAATAAAGGCCACTGTCGCCATTGCAGGCATCCTGGCGCTGGTACTTCAATCCTCCCCCTCAAAGGAAAGGATCAGTTAAGTGTCGTCCGCATAATTAATCGTATTGATCTTGTAGGACTTAATCAGGGAGATCAGCGGTTTTAAATAAAGATTAAACAAAATAGGGATAATAGCCGAGCCCTGAGGAACACCATGTGGTACTGGGAAAAAAGCAGATTGAAAAAGGGGGAGGGCCACAGCCTCCTGTCTGTCTTCAAGAAAGGAACGAAACCACCTCAGGGCACGACCCCTCACCCCGGCCTCCTGCAATCTGCACAGGAGGATCTCATGGTTTACCGTATCAAATGCGGCAGACAGGTCAAGCAAGATCAAAGCGGTTGCCTGACCCCAGTCTGCACGCATTTGAAGCTCATCCATGGCCGTGACCAAGGCCATCTCAGTCCCATGGGCAGGGCGAAAACCGAATTGCAGATCCTCCAGCAGCTGGTGTTGCTCCAAATGTTTGGACAATAGCGAACTGACCCTACGTTCAACAATCTTTGCGGGGAAAGGAAGCAACGAGATTGGCCTATAATTCTTAGAGCATTCTGGGTCCAGCGAAGATTTTTTCAACAGCGGGGATATCAAAGCTTGTTTACAACGAGTGGGCACAATGCCGCTGGTCAGAGACTGGTTGCAGATCAGGCGGAGAGCAGGGAATAATTCCACCTCATACTCCTTCCAGATCTTATGCGGGACCGGGTCCATAGGTGAGCCGGAGGAGATGTCCCACGCCAGCCTTCTAAAGTCTTCCTCCCCTAAAGGAGAAAACCCTGATAGTTGCTCCCCAGGCTGTCGACAGGGGCCAATGTCCCTGCCGAATGAGGTCCGGTCCATCAATACTTGGGAGCAGCTGGGCACAGGAAGAGCTTGGAGATCATTGATAATGACCTCGATTTTGTCCCTGAAGAACTTGGCCAGGCTCTCACAGAGTTCCTGCGATGGTGGTATCGAATTCCTGGAGCAGTCCGGGCTGGTGAGGCTGTTAAGAATATTAAAGATGCTCCTAGAGCTGTTTGAAGCGTTGCAAATCGTAGAGCAAAAATACTCTGCTTTAGTGTTATGGATCAGGGTTTTATACTCAGCCAATTTAAGCTTCCAAAGCAGCCTGTCTGAATCGTTATACCCCCGCCGCCATTTCCTCTCTGCCTGTTTGCAAGCTAATTTGGTGGATTTCAAGTTGTCAGTAAACCAGGGGGCCGAAGCTCTGCTTTTGCATCTAAGTTTTTTTAGCGGGGCATGGGAATCTAGCGTTGTGGTAATCCTAAAACACAACGCGGTAAAGTTTCGTCAACCTGCTTATCCAGGGAGAAGCAATCTCTGACCATGAACACCGAGTCTGACCCTAGCAATCGTGCAAGGGCCTTCCAGTCCCTACACAGGACATCGGTAGTGGAACGCACCAGTCAAGTTTGGCCAGTATTGACGTTAACATAAAATGTAATCAAAAAATGATCGGTCCAGACCAACAGTAATGTATTCCCCATATGCAGCAGATGAGGGACGGAGAAGAGCAGGTCAAGGCAATGACCGTCCTTGTGAGTAGCACCCACCACCTGCTGAACGAGGCCCAAATCCTTGCATGAGTTGAGAAGATTACGGAACCCTACATCTAGGGGACCGTTTGGCCAAAGATTAAAATCTTCTAGGATTAGCAGATTGTTGTGGGAGGCTGCCATGTTCGTAAAGGTAGTTAGCAGAGATTGTTGTTGTAGAACCGTAAAAGCCCCAGGAGGTCTATAGCAGATAACCCCAGTGGCAATAAGGCCCGAGGCATTCTTTATAGCCAGGCCCAGTAGTTCCACACCGACAACTGAGTCCATCTCAATGGTCTCAACTAGCCAGGGGGCCCTGTAAATAATCCCCACCCCACCCCCCCTTCCATTGGGTCTAGGGAGATGAAGGATTTTGCAGTCTGGAGGACAAGCCCAACCAGCTCAATCTCGCAATCAGGGCGAGTCCAAGTTTCCGTCATAAATAAAACATCAAGCTGATGTGATTCAATTAGCAATTGGATTTCCACACAGTGTTTTGGCAGGGACCTTACGTTAAGGACTCCGCAAGAGAGAAGGCTTCCACCCAGGAAATCGCTCAAAGGAAGAGCCGAGTCAGCGAAGGCAAGATTGCCCCTGTCGGCAAAACGTTCCCCTATATTGAGCAAGGTATCCCTGGAGTAATGCCGAAAAGCCATCTCTGAGGAGGGCACCCTACCTTCACCAAAAAGGGCAGCGTGGCTGGCGCTGAGCGCTACCCTGGCGCGGACGGGAGCAGACGGGCTTGCCTTTGGCGCGCCTTTGGCGCGTCCGCTGCGCGGTCGCGCCAGCCTGCTTTTTGAAGGTCTGTGGAGGAGAAAAGACTAGAGCGCTCACCTTGGCCCACTCAAAATGGCGGCCGTCCAGGTGAGTGCCTAGTCGCGTTTCCCTCCCTTCTGGACCTCGAAATCAAGTAATAAACAGTAGCCTGTCTTCCCTGAGTGACCAAGTTATCATACAAATCAGCAGCACAATTTATTAGAAAATGTTAAAAACGAGTAAAACTGGGATTAAAATGCATACAAATAGCAGCAACTAATCCTGGGCAAATAATTAGTGCAAAACGAAGCAATAGGGCAAAGTTAACAGCAGCTCCCGGCTCACACCTCAGGAGCAATAGTGGGTGCGCGGTCGCGCCAGCCCGCTTTTTGAAGGTCTGTGGAGGAGAAAAGACTAGAGCGCTCACCTTGGCCCACTCAAAATGGCGGCCGTCCAGGTGAGTGCCTAGTCGCGTTTCCCTCCCTTCTGGACCTCGAAATCAAGTAATAAACAGTAGCCTGTCTTCCCTGAGTGACCAAGTTATCATACAAATCAGCAGCACAATTAGTAGAAAATGTTAAAAACGAGTAAAACTGGGATTAAAATTCATACAAATAGCAGCAACTAATCCTAGGCAAATAATTAGTGCAAAACGAAGCAATAGGGCAAAGTTAACAGCAGCTCCCGGCTCACGCCTCAGGAGCAATATTGGGTGCGCGGTCGCGCCAGCCCGCTTTTTGAAGGTCTGTGGAGGAGAAAAGACTAGAGCGCTCACCTTGGCCCACTCAAAATGGCGGCCGTCCAGGTGAGTGCCTAGTCGCGTTTCCCTCCCTTCTGGACCTCGAAATCAAGTAATAAACAGTAGCCTGTCTTCCCTGAGTGACCAAGTTATCATACAAATCAGCAGCACAATTTATTAGAAAATGTTAAAAACGAGTAAAACTGGGATTAAAATGCATACAAATAGCAGCAACTAATCCTGGGCAAATAATTAGTGCAAAACGAAGCAATAGGGCAAAATTAACAGCAGCTCCCGGCTCACACCTCAGGAGCAATAGTGGGTGCGCGGTCGCGCCAGCCCGCTTTTTGAAGGTCTGTGGAGGAGAAAAGACTAGAGCGCTCACCTTGGCCCACTCAAAATGGCGGCCGTCCAGGTGAGTGCCTAGTCGCGTTTCCCTCCCTTCTGGACCTCGAAATCAAGTAATAAACAGTAGCCTGTCTTCCCTGAGTGACCAAGTTATCATACAAATCAGCAGCACAATTAGTAGAAAATGTTAAAAACGAGTAAAACTGGGATTAAAATTCATACAAATAGCAGCAACTAATCCTAGGCAAATAATTAGTGCAAAACGAAGCAATAGGGCAAAGTTAACAGCAGCTCCCGGCTCACGCCTCAGGAGCAATATTGGGTGCGCGGTCGCGCCAGCCCGCTTTTTGAAGGTCTGTGGAGGAGAAAAGACTAGAGCGCTCACCTTGGCCCACTCAAAATGGCGGCCGTCCAGGTGAGTGCCTAGTCGCGTTTCCCTCCCTTCTGGACCTCGAAATCAAGTAATAAACAGTAGCCTGTCTTCCCTGAGTGACCAAGTTATCATACAAATCAGCAGCACAATTTATTAGAAAATGTTAAAAACGAGTAAAACTGGGATTAAAATTCATACAAATAGCAGCAACTAATCCTGGGCAAATAATTAGTGCAAAACGAAGCAATAGGGCAAAGTTAACCACAGCTCCCGGCTCACGCCTCAGGAGCAATAGTGGGTGCGCGGTCACGCCAGCCTGCTTTTTGACGTTCTGTGGAGGAGAAAAGACTAGAGCGCTCACCTTGGCCCACTCAAAATGGCAGCCGTCCAGGTGAGTGCCTAGTCGCGTTTCCTTCCCTTCTGGACCTCGAAATCAAGTAATAAACAGTAGCCTGTCTTCCCTGAGTGACCAAGTTATCATACAAATCAGCAGCACAATTTATTAGAAAATGTAAAAAACGAGTAAAACTGGGATTAAAATTCATACAAATAGCAGCAACTAATCCTGGGCAAATAATTAGTACAAAACGAAGCAATAGGGCAAAGTTAACAGCAGCTCCCGGCTCAAGCCTCAGGAGCAATAGAGCTCAGGCAAAGCCAGACCAGCTGATGCAGATGGGCACAGCTGAACAATTTCTGTGTTATGGGACCTGATGGGGGGGGGGTCAGTCTTGGCTTAGTAGTTACTAGGTAGAACGAAATTCCTGTTTTAATTTAAATGCCTGCTAATGCTAAACAGTAATGCATGGTTAAACAAATATTTAAAAACCTAATCTTAGAATAAACATATTCATTATGCAAAACCATCCTCACCATCACACCCAAACACACACAAACAAATCTACTCCTTATTTGGCCAGCTGTTCCTATCCACACCACCTACAACTTACTAGCCTATCTCCCTAAACCTCACAAAATACCTAAACTAACCTTCCTTCTGCAACTAGTCCCTCCCACACCACCCACACCCACAAGACACCCACCCCTCTCCCAATTACTTTAAAGTCCCTCCAGGGTGTCCTAGCTGCACATGATTTTCCTCCAGGTGCCCTGAACTTAAAGAAGGTGTTGGCAGTGGTGTTGGGGTTGGTGGTAGTGGTGGTGGAAGTATTTGCTACCTGTGGTGGCATTGGCACTGTGGTGGCCTCTGTTGTGTCAATGGTTTGACAGCTTTGACGGTCTTTGGGTTCACTGTCGCTGTCTCCTTCTCTTCCTGTTCAAGCACAATGAGCCGGCCGTAGGTCACTGATAGTGTCTCCATTCTTAGGCAGCAAAGCCATTCCCTTGTTTGCTCCCGGTGATGGTCTACAGCACCCACAATACCCTTGGACTCTTTACATTGACAGCTGTATGGCTTTAGGAAAGAAGAAAATATTTTGAAGTTTTCACTTAAAGAACATGGAATGTATTGTATAGTCAGTCAAACATTGCTTTTAGTTGCCAGTGGCCACTGAACGTTTATATGTGTTTGTGTAAAAGTGGGGGAGCAAGGAGAAACTTTGACATCCTTAAGGCCAATTTCAGAAATCTTGATCATGCATGGGGTGCCTTCAGTACTTCCAGAAGAAGTGCACAGGATCAACGTGCACTGCTGTGTGTTAATGTCAATGTCATGGTACTTATAGAGCGCACTGTCACCAGACGGTCACCTATGCGGTGTCACCTATGCGGTTTCCTGGTGCTGATACTCATACCGCTGTGGAACCCCTCCTGGCTTTCCCTGTGAAGTGTCCACTCCTGGACACCCCCAGGGTGAAGCCAGGCATCCTTAGCGCTGTTGGGGCCGGTGTGGAGGCTAAGCAAGCTATTGCCCAGAGTTGCAGCATGGGGCCCGTGATTAGAATAGGCACCGAGGCGAGAATTATCAGGTCCGAGGAAATTGAGCCCGAAACCCCGCCGAGGCAGGAATCGAACCCTGGTCCCTGGCCAGAACTCTGCATCAGGGTCTGCCGCTCTAACCATTGAGCCACACTCCTCCACTGTGTTTCACAACCCCGCCATGTGACGAAGGTTACATATAGACCATACCCCTGAAATACAGTCCAGGATCTCTGGGTTGGCCCGCAGACCAGAGGTCAGGATCTGAGTCTTAACAACTAGTGGCCTTTCTTTTCACCTGAGCTTCAAGTTTAGTTGCTGTGGTTGGAAGGTGTTGAGTCAGTCATGATGGGTGGATTATGACACCTTCCACACATATGACCCTGAATCATCATTATGCTATCACCATGATATAACAACCAAATTTGCAACAGTAGATGTAATGTATATTTGCATACATATCACTTATTTATTCATCTACATATTCCATCTTAGACCTACATAAACCATTTACCCACACATTCGCCTCAGATTAGAGCACCAATATGACACCTATCACATATTGTAGAACAGCCATACACCCTAATTTAGACATTTCACACATATTTTCCCAGTCTTTAATTTCACTAGAAAGCTTTGTGTAGTATCACTGAGTTGCCATTCATGACCCCACACATTCCACCTTCACTAGTTTTCGTTTTCCTAGTCTACACACAGGTAACATAAAACTACACAATACTCCACAATTACCCTCAGCTATATGTGGGGCCAGACACCTTGCTGGGCAGCCCAACACACATAGATTGACGACATTAATAGGCACTGTAGTGCAGTAGGTTTTCTCATCCATTAAGCAAGTGAGTGCAGAAAGCATCGCGAAGGCACACAGTATGATGTAGGCATCTATAAGCGCCATATGTGCTATCCAGAAGTCAGCACATTGCAGAGGAGGGTCTTCTGAACAGCTTAGACGGACCTCCATGCTCAATCGGTGGCTCATGAGCAGCAGTGTTGTGGCACAGTCTTGCATATAGAAAGTGTCCTACTTCTCCAATGGATTGGATATATTGTTGTGTCATATCTCCTGTTTAACGGGTATTGTCATGTCCATATTGTCAGTAAGCCACGGTGTAATGTATAAAGTGTGATTACAAGCATTTGACCTACTCAAATACATGCATGTATTCAATGTAGCTGCCTTGCACATTTGGCAAACCCTTTAGTTAACCAATGACAGTCTGTGCTACCTTGGTCATATGTGCTAATTTTGAGGTGGAATGGGGAGCTTTCCGCCCCCTTCCCGGTGGAAAAGGGTGTGAGGCAGGGCTGCGTACTGGCCCCTACGCTTTTCTCTCTGTTCCTTAACGGATTGATTGACCATCTATTGGGTGCGAGGGATTTAGACTCACCTACTTTAGCAGCCCACAAGATACCAGCCCTGATGTTAGCTGCCGATACCCTATTGTTATCAAAATCTTCCATGGGTATTCAGCGAACATTGGAGGCGTTCTGATCTTTTTGTAGTACCAGAAATTTGGAGATCAATCTCTCTAAAACCAAATATATGGTTTTGAATGCTAAAGCACCCAACTGCCCCCACCCCCACCTAGACAGCTCGCAGTTGGAAAAAGTTTCTACTTTTGAATATCTAGGGGTAACCCTCAACGATAAGATGGAATGGGGGTCCCACACGGCCAAGGCAAATATGAAGCTGGCGCAAGCCACTGGTGGTATTTTAAAGGTCTATAACGAGTGTTCTCATAATCCCTTGGGTCCACCACTGGAAATGTATAGAGCCCAGGCACGCGGGGGGTTCTTTATGGTGTAGAGCTATGGGGCCATACCAACTCCACCTCTCTGCCTACTACTGAGAACAGCTTCATCAGGCGCCTATTGAGACTCCCCCAGAGTACACCCCTGACCCCGTTACGGCTACATCTGGGTCTGCCCCCTATACAGGAGGTAATATCGAACCGCCCCTTGCTGTACTGGAGGCGACTTTGGTCTACTCCAGAGCTGCTAAGCTATAGAGAGGACTTAAGGGACCTATTGTCCATAAGGGGTGTGGGCAAAGTCCCCTGGCTAAAACATGTCAAGCAGCTCTGCTATTTATTAGGTAGGGGTGATATGTGGTTATCTCCTGAGAAAACTTGCGCCCTGGCCCCGAGGAGGATGTTGGTCAACGTACTCAAGCACTACCGATTGAATCGGACACTAGCAAGCTCATCTTTGGGTGGGTTGACCGAGAGATTTCTGGTGGTCAAGGACAAGTACCTATTTTAGAAATTCCTGGACGACATTCAGCCACCACTGGCAAAGAAACTAAGGGCCAGATGTAGGTAATTCCGATTTACCGACTCTTAAATACCGACTCATACCGAATCGGTATTTAAGAGTCGGAAAATTGGAAGGAGGCAGATGTAGGTAAAAAATTACCGAGTCTGTAAGAGTCGGTATTTACCGATTCTGTAAATACTGAATCTGTATTTCCCATTGATTCCTATGGGCCTTGAAGATCGTAGGAATCAATGAGAAATACAGATTCATTATTTACAGAATCGGTAAATACCGAATCCTGGCAGGGGGAACGGGGTGTCACTTTGACACCCTGTAGCACCCCAAATGCAGGCTTGTGTGCCATGTGGCACACATACATGCCCTAAGGGCATGTCTGTGTGTCACATGACATAGGTGTACATGCACAGATGTGCATGTACACTGGAATTCGGTATTTTACCACCCAATAGGATTGGGTGGTAAAATAAGAAATCCTAAGGGCCTGTGGCACTGCAAACTGTGCCACCTACATATGGATTTACAGAATCGGTATATTTACCGATTCGGAAAAATACCGAAGAGGTAAATTTACTGAATCTGTAAATATACCGATTTTGTAAATTCCGACCCACCTACATCTCAAAAGCCAAATACCGGTCGGTAACGGCCGAAATCGGCCGTTACCGACCGGTATTTGGCTACCTACATCTGGCCCTATATATCCAATTTAGATATGGAACACTTCCAGTGAGGGCAGTGACAAACAAGTGGCCATCCGCACCCCTTGTTCCCAGCTCTTGCCCTGGGTGTGAAAGTAGAGAAGAGACAGATCTGCATGTTCTGCTATTCTGTCCTTTCTACTCCAAGGCCAGCGCAAAATGAATCATTTTACTATGTAAGTCCATGGGCCTTAGGGATTATAGGGAAGTTTTTAGATTGTTGAAATATGATACCTCCCCCCTGACTGTGTTTGCGACATCTAGATATCTTTTGTCGATGTGGTGTACGAGAAGCGCTAAAATTAAAACTAATATATGTCAAACTGTTACTAGGGCGCTACCGTAAACACTTTATTGTATAAGGATTTTTTAATGTCACTACTCTTACGGTATGCTTCTCCTTCTTGAATACTTTGTTTCTCATGGAAAGGACTTGTCCAAGTTTTTAATGTTGTATATAAAACTATTTTTAATTGTTTACATTTATATGATTTTAACGCCCATTGTTTATGTTTATTGATAAGTTTTATCCAAATGTTTGCAATTTGTGCTTTTATGGTTTTTAACCGATAATAAAGCCTTCTGACTGGACAGGAGGGAAAGGAAGGCCAGGAGGGAAAAGAAGGGCAAAAAGGATTGGAAGAGAGGAGGAGATGAGAGAAAGAGAGAGGGGATGTGGTGTGTGGGAAGGAAGGTAATGGAAATGAATGAAAGGAAAGGAGAAAAGAAAAGAAGAAAAAAAGAAAATGAAATGGACGGAAAAAGAGAAGATTAAAAGGGGGAAGGGTATTGGAATTTCAAGTCAGTTTCAAGTTTGGGTCAAGTTCAGTTTGGTTTTCAGGGAAGGATATTGGAATTTCAAATCAGTTTCAAGTTAGTTTTCAGTTTGATTTCAAATTCAGTTTGGTTTATTCACTCACCTTGTCCTCTTATTTCGCCCCACCCCTCTCTGCCCCCTTCCTTTTCGGAACCTGCTCCCCCTGTCCCTGCCCCGAGCTCCAGCCGCCAGATGTGGTCCTCTCCGTTAGGCGTCCTCGAGTGCAATGCTACAGCTGCCTGGTTACCAGCCTCTTATACCAAGGATACGTCACAATGTTGGCTGTTCGAGGTGTCATCATACATCACAACGTTGTGGGTGATACCATGTGTTTTAAGATTAACGGGGGAGCAGGCAAGGCACGGCTATTGCGGAATTTGTTAAGTAAATCCAACTATTTAATGACAAAAGCTCCTGCGATTAACCTGAAAGAAGATCCCATCCTCCCCGACACACTTCTTCAAAGGTGGTCTCTCCTCTCCTATCTACTGCGGGGACTATCCCCCCCCCACCGCCCCCCCCCTCACCCCCTCCCACCCCGCATTTGCCCTGCGCCTCCTGACATCACAGTGATGTTACATCAAAGTGTTCCATTCACAGGATTCTGCTTTTGGTGCCCTAGGAAGTCATGTCCTTTCAAGTCATTATGAAATGCAGTTTTTTCTAAGTCTTCATTTAAAATAAATGATTTTTTTTATCATAGTCCGCATTCTCATCACTTGTTCAAACAGCGCTCCGTCATTGTACCAATTAAATGATATTTACTGGGCCACATCCCCGTTCCCAAGAGGGGAGAGGATGTGGTTTAACTTCTAGAGCGGCCGACCTTGAAGCTCGGGGACGAGGTTTCAAACGTCCTGTGATTTGGGGCAAATCTCCCCCTGCCTTAATAATGAATATGTTCCTCTGTCATGTGACTGGTGCTCTAGTAAAGCGTTCTGATGCCTTCCGGTCGATTTAGCGCTATATAAAACGGCTACAACAACATCTCCCTCTCTGCCCTGCTCCTTCCTCCCTTCGAGTACTGTCCAGTAATCCCACTCCTTCTTGTGTTAGGACAGCTGTGTTACACCGTGGAGACATTACGTATTTCAAATTTATGAATTGTTCGAAGAATACTTACAATGTGAACCCAAGTTCCTCTATCTGACCAAATCAAAATTCGGAAAGCTTGGAAGTAGTGGGCAGTGGTGTTAGACAAGCTGTGCAAACAAGGCTTGTACTAGTACTGGTTCCTTAAAGGAAAATGTATCTCGAAACTTCACTGTTAAATGGTGAGATGGTAGTCAAGCTCGCATTGAGCACAGTCGAGGTTTCCAGTCCTTCGGGCCTCCAGCTTGGCTGTCTGAGGTGACGTTTTTACCGACTCAAGCAGCGCTTAGATAGAGGGCGACTCTTTGACATGAGCAGAAACAATAGCTAATATGTAATATCTTCGGCACTCAGTGGATGATCCAGACTTAACCGAGGCCGTGCCCTGGCTCAGGGGGCCTGCGGTATTTCAAAATGGAAGGTTGGGGGGGGGGGGGTGCCTTTTCAATTGCCTTTTTTCATCAACAGGTTCTGCTCTGTTTTTACAGACTATACCTAGAGATAAACATAAAGGAAATTCCAAGAAAACACATTTTTCACGCTACTGCCTCACCCTCTTGCATGGCGCATACTTTATAATCTAACCCTGGGCTCAGGAACGGCCGAGACAGTTGTTTTGGTGCTAAGAGGCATTCTCTGAGGTCAAACTTAGCCGTCAGCCACAGAAAGAGGTTGTGCATATCTATAGAGTGTGTCATGGACTGGGGTGTTATGTGTCATCCTTACTCAGTCGCGGACGGCAAGGGGGGGGGGGGGGGGGGGGGTAGCGGGACGGCAATCTAAATAAAATTTAAAATTTACCTTCCTCCCACCCCAAGTCAAACAGGATTACTTTAGAAGCCATCCCAGAGACATCGGATGGTCATCCAACTACCTAAGAAGTCTTTTCCCATCATCCGACATCATCAAGCTCTTGAAGTCATCATAAAGCTGAGCAACTTGTTCCTGATAATTTGAAAATGAGTACCTTATGACTTCACACAATGAGATTATATCTGATGATTTGAGGATGGGTATCTAATTACATCACAAGATGAGACTGTCCCTGATGACTGCAGGATGATTTGAAAACGATTTGGGGGTTACTTCACAAGCACTGACACTGTTTTGCCACCCTGTGCGTCAAATACTAAAGGCATTCAGGTGGTATTCAGTTTAACGTCTAACAGTAAATTGGCCCCAGAACACAGGGATTAGAATATTTCATTTGCCACACTTTGAGCACAGTAACTTCCTTCTGTCCTTTGGGCGTCCGAACCATGTCTACGGTAATTACACTGTTATTTTCAGAGTGCCTATCTTGCGATCTCATTCCTGTAGGTGCATTTAAGCTAGATGTGTTACGATATCATAGTCTTGCAGAATTATAGCACTATAATTCAGAAGTGTGACTAGTACCCAAATAAAAAATTGTCATTTCATTATTGACCTCAGAAGGATTAATGGTTGAGACACTTTTTCCAGAATTTAAACAAGTGCCTGCCAGACACAGATCTCTTCAGCAGGTACATTAACCCACTGAACTATAATACATTTTTATACACACACTCTCTCTATAGATATATTTTGCTTTTAAGACTTCTCAAAAGGGTTACATCTCTAAACAAGTAGTGGAATTAGCATTTCTGTTTCAGAGGAACCACACTTTTATTTTCGCACATTGATATTTTATCGGCCTCAGTAGGATTAAGGGATAAGTCCGTTTTTCCAGAATTTAAATATAAATATACATGTAAATATTATCAGCCTCAATATATGTGTATAATATATATATTCTGGAAAAACGACTTAGCCTTGAATCCTTCTGAGGTTGAATTAATAGAAATGTTAATATATAAAAGGTGCGGTTCCTGTGAAACAGAAACAGTAATAAAACATTTTGTTCAACGTTGCAAACCTTTTGTAAAGTCTCAATAGCAAAACCTGTGACTTTTAAATAGTATTGTTGTCATAACTATCAGTGACACATCATTACAAGCAAACCCTTATTTTTCTGCAGTTTAATATAGCACAAAGTAGACCGATAGGTAATGGAGGATTTACTTGAGCACCAGTTACATTGCACGAATACACATTCATTTTTTGTAGGAACGGGGGCTTTAAATAATTTGTCCAGGATCATATGATGTTTAGCCGAAGCTGAGACTCGAGCCTTGATGCCCAGCTCCAAACTCGGCAGCTCTGCCCGTTACACCACATCCGCTTCCCAGATTTGGTACAATAGTTAATGTAGACCGACATACGAGGTCATCTCTTGCGACAGGGGAAGAAACATACTCTTTACTGTCATACCTGATATTGCTTATTATGACAGTATCCATGTTGTGTATATAATACATCCAGCTGTTTTTGTTAATTCCGTGGTCACGAAATATGTGTGTTTTAGTGTATGCTGAAATTCTGCTGTGTTGCTGTTTCTTTTAACGTACACGAACATGACAGACCTCTCTGTTAATGCAGATTTTCCACAGTTTTAATGTAAAGAAAATCATGATTTTATTAAAAAAGGCACGCAGGCTAATATTATGCATATATCCCTTTTATTACTGCCCAAACATAGCAGCAACAGCACCTAGAACTAGAATACTATCAAACATTCCAGAACTTAGAACATGAATAAGTCCCCTTGAGCAGCAGCCATCTTCCTCTTTTGTGACTGCGAAAAAAACAATAAGTTACAAACTCCAAATTTCTTCTGACTCCAAACTTCTCCAGACTCCATCTACAAACTTTCTTTTTTAACTCGAACACTTTCTTCATTTTCATCTTCATCCTTAAAACAAAACAAATTAATCACAGGGGTGCACAGAGGAGGGATAATATTAGCCTCCGTGCCTTTTTTAATAAAATCATGATTTTCTTTACATTAAAACTGTGGAAAATCTGCATTTTATGTCAAAGGCCCGGAGGCCAACATTATGCATGTTCAAAGTTCTTCCAAAACCTTCCCCAAAACATTTTCCACAGGCTTAAAGTAAAACTTTCTAAAAGTCGAATCATTCGACCAATCCGCAGCCTTTAAAATATCACTCAGACTGAACCCTTTAACAAAGGCTTTACTAGCCATTGCCCCTCTAACAGAATGCGACCCAAATAAACCAATATCTATACCATTACATTCCTTATCCATCTTGCCAAAGTAGGAGTTGACACAGCCCCATAAGGATTAACATATGAAATTAACAACTGACTACAACTCTTCTTCCTCAAAGCAAAAGTCCTTCTCTCATACTCCTTCAGACATCTAACCACACACAAAGAACTCTCACCCTCCTAAAAAGGGTAAAAAATCGTCCTAGACATAGTCTTTGTTCTCCTCTTTAACTCAAAACATACACCCTCTGGTTGGTAAAACCTCGAATCTACATCCAAAGCTCTAACGTCCGATACCCTCCTAAAAGAGACCAGACATAAAAGCATTGTCACCTTCCAAGTCAAAAACTTCAAATCCAAACCAGAATTCTGACCCCAACTTTCAAGCTCTCTCAACACCAAATTAACGTCCCAGAGTGTACTATACTTTGCCTTTGGCGGATTAACCACCCTTACACTCTTAACCAACCTCCTAACTAAAACATGCTGTCCCACCGGAACTCCTTCCACAAAATCATGACCTGCTGAAATTGCAGATCTACTCAAATTAACCGAATTATAAGCCAAACCGCTACAGAAAAGACTTGACAAATAATTAGCCACCTCTACCACAGGTGCCGAAAATGGGATCCAAGTCCCTCTCAACACACCAACCATTCCACTTTCTCCAAGCTGATCCATACACTCTAGATGTTCCTTTAGACCATGACTTTGACACAAGCTCTTCAGCCTCCTTTGATAATCCCTGCATTTGCCAAACTCTCCTGAAATCAACCATGCCATCAACTTCAACTGACCTGAGATCACAAGGTCGTGAACATTTCCTTGAACATCCATCAAAATCTCCCTGCAATCTGGCAGAACTATCGGATCTTCCATCAACAAATTCATCACATCCGGGAACCATACCTGTGCTCTCCAAAAAGGAGTTATCAAAACCAACTCTATTTTCTCCCTTCTGACCTTGTTCAGGACTCTCTGAATCATAGAAAACGGGGGAAACGCATAACACCTTCCCCCTTTCCAACTCTGCAGAAAAGCATCCACTCCCTTCGCTTCCGGGTCCGGCCTCCAACTGTAAAATTCCTTCAGCTGAGCATTCAACCTGTCTGCAAACAGATCCACATACAAAGGCCCCCACATGTCCTCCAGACTCAAAAACACCTCTCTCTTCAACTTCCAACTGCTCGCATCCCTCAGGTATCTTGAATACCAATCCGCTTCTACGTTGCTCAACCCTGGTATATATTGAGCTTGCACAACAATTTCCCTTTCCAGACAAAACTTCCAGAATTCCTTCGCTATTTCCGCTAATCCTCTTGAACGCGGACCACCCATCTTGTTTACATATTGAACCGCAGACAAATTGTCCATCTTTAGAAGTACACAACATTTCATCCTGTCCCTCACAAAGCTCTTTATCGCAAACGACCCTGCCAACAGCTCCAAACAATTTATGTGCATATGACCTTCCACTTCCGACCATTGTCCTCCTGTCGAAACCTCTCCACATCGAGCTCCCCAACCGTGCAAACTTGCATCCGATTCTATCTCCACCTCCGGCATCATCCCAAAAATCGCTCGACCGTTCCAAGCTTCCAGACTCGTCAACCACCACTCCAACTCCTCCTGAGATTCCTGATTTATCATGATCCTCTGAGAATACCTAACATCCTTCCTTAAATAATGTGCCTTCAGTCTCTGCAAAGCACGATAATGTAGAGGAGCTGGGAATATTGCCTGAATCGAAGAAGACAGAATACCCAACATACGTGCCAACTGCCTCAACGTAATCCACTCTGCAGACTTCACCCTCCTTACTTCCTTCCTGATCTTCTTCACCTTCTCCATAGGCAACTTCAACACACAATCCAACGTCTGTATCTTGAAACCTAAAAACTTCATCTCCTGATTCGGAACCATACAAGACTTCTCCCTGTTCACAACAAATCCCAAATCCTCTATTACTCTCACCGCAAACTCTGATGGTTCCTTCGCTAAAATTCTCTCCTCTGGCGTAATCAGAATATCGTCCAGATAAACAATCAAACGAATTCCCCTTGACCTCAACCAAGCCGCAATTGGCCTCATCACCTTTGTGAAACACCAAGGAGCTGACGTCAATCCGAAAGGGAGACTTTTGAACCTCCAGCGCCTTCCCAACCACCTGAACTGAAGGTAATCTCTCTGGTCTTGACACATCGGGATCGTTAAATATGCATCCTTCAAGTCTAGCCTCGTTAACCAATCCCCTTTCCTCAACAAATCTCTTAACATATGTATCCCTTCCATCTTGAAATGGTTGTAAACAACCCAATCGTTCAACCCTTTCAAGTTGATTACCGGTCTCATCTTCTTGTCTTTCTTTTCCACAAGAAACAAATTGCTTATGAAGCAACCATGCACCTCCTCTGCGAACTCTATCGCTCCTTTCCTCTCCAACTCCAACACTTCTTTTGTTACTAATTTTTCCATCTCTCCTGAAAACCTTAACACCTTTGGAACCCTTTCCTGAACTGGCACACTGATAAAATCTATCCTGTATCCAACCACAGTTTCCAAAACCCACGGATCCTGAGTTATCTCTTGCCATCTGGAAACAAACTGGGCTAGTCTGCCGCCCAATTTTACTTCCATAAATAAAGGGTCTCGTGAGTAACTTACCTGAGAAACCTCTCGATCTCCTATCTGATCTTCCTCCTCTTCCTCTTCCCCTCTGTCTTTGTGGGAAGAAACTTCCTTGATTGGTTCTCTGATAACCATATCCTCCAGAATAACCATATCCAAATCCATTTCCATAACTTGTTCCATAGGGTCTGTTACCTCTTCCATAAAATCCTCTGGTAACACCATTTCCTCGGCCGGGGAACTGACCCCTTGTTTTCCCGGCCCAACCAAAAACACGTCTAATATCCTTCTGAGCTTTTTGTAAAGTATTGAAAGTACCCACGTACTTAGACATGTCCTTCACGAAATCATCTCCGAACAGCAGCCCATTGCTCTGCTCACCCAATTCTTTGTCTGCCAAATCTGCAAGTTTTGGATCTATTTTAAACAAAATACCCTTTCTCCTCTCCAAACAGAGTGCTGCGTTTGCATTTCCCAGCAAACATATTGCACGTTGAACCTATTGACGCATTTCTGTCACGTCAACACCAGTGTTATTAGAATGTGCTTCCTCGCACAGATCAAAGATCTTAGTTAAGGGACCCAGAATATCAAGCATTCTATCCTGACATCCTTTCAATCCCTTGTCTAGACCCCTTCTCGGGTCTCTTCCCCCTTTGTTATTCAAAAAGGTTAACATCCTTTGGTCTAACTCTGGTGTGAAGGCCACTTTGCTATTTAGTGTTGGTCTCGGGCACTCCGACCTCAGTCGAGTTCTTATTTCTTTTAGCATCTCTCTTCTGATCCAATATCTTATGTACTTGGCAACGTGTTCCATTGGGGACCACTGAGGAGATAGTGGATGTTGAATCAATAATGGATCAAACATCTGTTCCCCTTGAGGATCCACAAAATCCTCAAACTCCAATTTAATCTCTTCATCCAACTTCCTTCTCTTAACTTTAACTTCCTCCACATCAGAATCATCCATACTAGAGCTGCATGTGAGCTCTACATCCCCACTAGTGGAACTACCATCACATGCCACAGTACTATGTTCTTTTCTTTGTGCCTTTATAGCACTCTCTCTGGCCTTTATAGCCTTTTCCTTTTTCTCTTTATTCTCCATATCTTTTGTTATTTTCTTCTTAATCACATTCTTTTTCTTTTCCTTCCTTTTAACTCCTCCAGAAGAAGTACCTGCCTCTAACTCAACCTCCTCTGTGGTATAAAAACCATCCTCCTCACCAGTTCCCTGTCTGTTTTCACCTTCCTTTGTTTTCTTTGAAATTGTGCTCTCAATTTTCCTTTCCACATTAGCACAAAATTCTCCAAATTTCTTTTCCATAAACTCTTTCATCCTTTCCTCCATACTTAAATCCTCTTTCTCTATCTTTTTCCTCCTTCCTTTCAAATTATTATTAAATAAATTATTTCTCTTCCTTCAATCCCTCTTAAAATTACTTCTCAAATTATTCTCTTCCAAATAATGTCCAAATCTAATTCACCGATCTCAAATACATAAAACGACACACCTCCCGACCTTCCGAACTCCGTCTGACTGAAACTGACACTCGATCAGTCAGACTACAAGAAAACTCTCCCTAAATATGGCGGACCACGTCTCTCAACTAAACACTACTTGTCTCCCAATCTTTCAAAATGGCCGCCGCACGCATCGAACGTACGGCGGCCCCTAATGTCCTGAAAGCTAAGTTTTCCCTTCTTCTTTCGGCGCGCGTCAGTTTCCGCGTTTCTTTCCCTACGTGTCTGTAGCCGTTCTTCCTCGCGCGCCCTTAACTGACAACACGCTGCACGCGCGCAGAATGCGCTCGTGGCACAACACAGCAAGCGCTCGAGACACTCCAAACCAACGGACAGTTTATCCTATTAAAGGTAATAAATCTAATATTTAAACCTTTAAACCCAAAAAACCTTCTATTGTATCCTTCATACCTGATAAATACAAGAAAAACTCAGATATACAGTTTCATACGATCGTTTACTAAAAAATTAAACGCTATTCTTCTCCTCCAATATCTTTCATTTAACACACATACTCCGTTTAACATTTCAATCAAATTACCTCAAACCAGCAAATCAATCATTCATTTTAAAACAAATCCAAACAGAGAGTAAAATTTATGGTACTCATCTTATGTTTGAGCAGCAACAAAAGAGGAAGATGGCTGCTGCTCAAGGGGACTTATTCATGTTCTAAGTTCTGGAATGTTTGATAGTATTCTAGTTCTAGGTGCTGTTGCTGCTGTGTTTGGGCAGTAATAAAAGGGATATATGCATAATGTTGGCCTCCGGGCCTTTGACATAAAATTTTAAGTAAGGATGAACGTGTTTTCCGTTTTTATTTGTGAAAGATGCTAATTTCTTAAGTAGCCCATCAAACATTTTCTTCTCCTTCTTCTTCCTTCTCTCCGTTTTTGTATCTCTTTTTGGTTATGAGTTGTACTGATTTTAGGGGTTATATCAACATCTGGACACTGTCTTTTGGTAAATGAGAACCTAACGATGCTCCGTTAGCATTATACGCATGCAGTTCATTTTATTGTCTGCACCGAAAATCACAGTAGAAACCACAGTGCCGCCAGCTGACCACAATGACCTAGCTCACAGGGAAAAGAGCCTTCCTTCAGAGGAGTCCTGTGAGGCACACAGACTCGGCTCTGAGTAATTCTTTGCAGATATCCAGAACAGGAAGCATCACTGGAGAAATGGAAGCCATTCCCTCTTGCAGTGACACGGGTCTTTGACACCAGAGCACAGTCCTTTGGGCTCAGACCTCCTAGGTAACGCCTATGTAAAGGAATGCTAGTGCCATGTAAAGGAATGCTAGCGCTCAGAGGCACTTCCATTCAGCTCACGTTAGGTTTGTGTGCACGGCAGAGGTAGAGTTACCTTCTTGCTTCTGCTTGCCATAGTGTCACTTAAAGTGTCACATATAAGGCAACAAAATGTCACACAGAAGCACACAGACAACACATTAGGTACTGCTTCCTCCAGGACACGCGTCACGCCTCAGCTCCTGCTGCTCCCGGCCAGGCCTGCGTTTAACCTAGGCAGCCTCCCTCCCGCTCCCCTAAGCCAACCACAATGCTGCAATGGCAGCATCGTGATTGGTGCTGTGCAGCGGACAGCACCCCAGCGGGGCACCTGTAGGGAGGTTATTTCTCTATGTAGGCTGCATGCAGGGCCGGCTCTAGGTTGGTGTGACCGGTGCCACCACACAGGGTGCTGGCTTCCTGGGGGCGGCAGGTTTGCAAGTTTATTATGTTTTTAAAGCACCTGCTGCAGCGTTTCTTTCCTCTGGCAATTACCAGGTCTCACAAAAATGTCAAGAAATCGTCTGTGATTAATTATCTTCCTGGAGGGAGATCAGTGTTTTGTATAGTTGAGGTTTTGACTTATGTGAAGTTAGTGCAGAGGGTTAATATGCCTGCTGCAAAGAACGTGTACCAAGTAGATTACAGAGTGCAAATAATGTAAACAGATCAGCAGGTTACTGCTTTTAAAAGAGACATACTTTTGTTACTTGCAATTTATAACAAAGTCCTAATATACAACAGTGAGCTATTAACTGCAAACTATACATTAGAACATTGATTAATGTTGCAAAAAGGGCTAATTTGGCTAGAAATCGATTCTTATTATTAACCCCTTGGCCGCAGCGGTAATTCCGCCGTGGCGCTAGGGGAGAGGGGGGCAGCGCGGCGCCGCCATGCTTGTGACGGAACCAGGCCGTCATGACCCACGGGCGGGCTGTGCTTATGATGGCGTGGTTCTGTCACGACTCCGCCCACTCACTAATTTGCCAGCACAGGAGGGGAATCAGTACCACGTGGGTGGAGCGGCCGCAGCATGACGGAACCACGCCATCATGAGCACGCGTCACCCGTGGCTCATGACGGCATGGTTCCGCCACAAGCATGGAAGGGGTTAAAGAAATTTCCCAACTATGCTGTTCTGTTTCTACTCTGAGTTTGTGCTTCTCCACACCAAGCACTCTTAAACTATACTGCCTACCAGTATGGATGACATGTGACTCCTATACTTCTAGTCCTTTGGCTTATCAAACATTTCCTATACACTGATTTACACACGTATGATTGATTGTCTCTGTGTAATGTGTGTGTGATGCACAGTGCTCTGACACCCTACACTGGTATGAGTGCTGCTGTATAACGAATTCAATGCATCTGAGAGAGAGCGGTTATGGAAACTTGGTCACTGTTAAAGGGTGCTAGTAAGAGAATCCATGGTGGAGGTGGCCATTGGGGGGGGGGCGCCAACAAACATTGTCGCACGTGGTGCCACCAGCACTAAAGCCGACCCTGGTTGCATGCCACGTACGTCGAGAAAAAGAGAGAGTGCACAACTGTGCATGACTGGTTTGGTCGGCCCTGGGCTAAACAAACAGTCAGCACCCAAGACAGTGGGCTAGCCACACCTCCCCTGCACTCGAGCAGGAACGTCCCAACCAGGCACTCCAGCCACCTCTGGTTTCTCGCAGTATGAGAAGCAGAATCATGAATTGGTAGTTTTAGCATTTCATATTTCTGCTTCTCGCACTGCGAGAAAGCAGTGGGGTGACGCCCCCACGCCCCAATTGAGGAGCCGCCACTCCCTAGGGACAGCAATCACTGACTGTAGTTGTAGGAGCTGCCCTGAGGGCAGAAATCATCGGCCATAGTCCCAGCGCTTAATTGAAGCTGGTGGGTCCCACAGGCACTGATTGTTGGGTACTAGCACTTATTTTACTGCATCTGACATTTCCCAAGAGCAAGAGAGGGGGAAACAGGCAAAGTGAAAAGTTGGAAGAAGAAAATGATGGTAAAACCATCTAAAAAGAGACAAAACAGGAACCTGCAAGAGTGAGATAAAGGTGCAGAGAATGCCTGGTAAACTAGATTTCAGAGGCATGAGTATAATTGAAGACTGTTTATACATTTAATAGCACCGGCCGCGGGCTTCTGAGCAGAGCTTTGTGCACAAGCACTCATTACTGTACAAATTAAGCATTGCATTGCACTGAATGCTGCACCGGGCAGGAGTCACCAGCTATTGTTGCAGATTCTGCCCCAGGGCAGCAGTCATCAGCTGTAACACTACAGGCCTCCTTGGGGGCTGCAATCACCCTCCACTGTTACAGGTTCTGCCCAAGATGCAAGAGTCACCAGTCTCCAGCTATGGTTGTGGTGACTACCCTCTGGGCAGAAGTCACCAGCTGTGGTTCGAGGTTCTGCCCTGGGGGCATCTGGCACCAGCAATAGTATGGCAGGCAGTCTTGGAGGCAGCAGTCACCAACTATTATCGCAGGTTCTGCCCTAGGGGCAGCAGTTATCAGCCATGCTTCTAGTTGCTACCCTGGGGGCAGCAAACACAAGCTAATCACCAACTATTGTTACAGTATCTGCCTTGGAGTCAGCAGACGTCTGCTGTGGCAATGGTTACTGCCCTGGATGCAGCACTCACCAGCTGCAGTTGTGATAGCTGCCCTGGGGCAGCAGTCATCAGTCATAGCACTGAATGCTGCCTTAGGGACAACTGTCAGCAGCTATTGTTACAGGATCTGCACTGGGGGCAGAAGTCACCAGCTGTGGTTGTTGAAGCTACCCTGGTGGGCAGCAGTCACCAGCCACCTCACCAGTGTGTTTTGCAGCTTGTGGGTCCCACAGGGACTGAAATCTGGGGATTAGCACTTATTTTACCTCGTCTGACATGTTCCAAGAGCAAGAGAGGAGAAAACACACAAATTGGAAAGTTTGTGAAAGAGAAAGACGGTAAAACAGACATATAGAGAGAAATCGGGAACCTATGAGAGTGGAATAAAGGGACAGGGAGTGTCTGATACTGGATTACAGAGGCATGAGGAGGACTGAAGACTATGTAGACATTTAATAGCACTGGTCGCAGGCTTCTGAGCAGAGCTTTAGGCACCAGCACTCATTACTTTACAAATTAAGCATTGCATAGAACTGGATGCTACATTGGAGGCAGGAATCACACACTATTTTTGCAGGTTCTGCCCTGGGGTAGCAGTCACCAGCATAGCACTGCATGCTGCCCTAGGGGCTGCAGTCACCACCCACTTTGCTGGTTCTGCCAGTAGTCGGCAGTAGTCACCCTCTGGGCAGTAGTCACTAGCTGTGGTTGTGTTAGCTGCCCTGGGTGCAGCAGCCACAAGACATAGTACTACATTCTGCCTTGGGGGCAGCAGTCACCAGCTACTATGGTAGGTTCTTCCCTAGGGGCAGCAGTCACCAACCATGACATGGCTTGTTGCCTTGTGGGCGGCAGTCACCAGCTACTGTTGCATGTTCTGATCAGAGGACAGCAATCACCAGCCATGGTTGTGATCTCTCTAGTTGTGGAAATGGTTACTGCTCTGGGGGCAGCAGTCGCTAGTCATAGCACTCCATGCTGCCTTGCAGCAGCAGTCACCAGTTATTGTTGTGGGTTCCTCCCGGGGGGCAGCAGTCACCAGTCATAGTACTGCATGCTGTCTAGGGGCGCTGTTAATGGTCATTGTTACAGTATCTGGGCTCGGGAAAGCAGTAACCTGCGATAGTTGTGGTCGATGCCCTAGGGGCGGCAGCTATCGGACATGCTTATGGTAGTTGCTATGAGGTAACAGTCACCACCTATATCACTGCCTGCTGCCTTGAAGTCAGCAATCACCAGCCAATGTTACAGGATCTACCCTGGGGGCAAATGTCTCCAGCAATGGCTACGGCTACTTGGGCCAGCAATCACCAGTCAATGATTGTGGGAGCTGTCCGGGGGCAGCAGCCATTGGCCATGCTTACAAGAGCTGCCCTGCAGGCACCAGCTGTATTACTGTTTGGAGCCTTGAATACACAAGAGTCCAGAGCCATTTTAGCAGATTCTGATCGATGGCCACTAGCAACAGCATGCCATACAATAAGGACAGCTGTTACCAATCAAGCAATGTACTCTGCCTTAGGACAGTCTTCAACAACAAAAAAAGCCTGTATTTGAGGCAACAGTAACCAGCCAAAGCCTTGTGTGATGACCTGGAAGCAGACTGCAGCAATAACAGCCAAAGATGTTAGCCCTTGCTGAAGCAATGAAGTGCAATAGTTGTGTTCATTGGCTTTGTGGCAGCAGGCATCAGTAATGGCAGCATTTTATGGGGGAAGCAGTTGCCAGGCATAATCAAATATGATGACTTGGGAGTAACAATCAACAGTAGAAGTTTGTGATACTTTGGAGACCAATCATAGCAATTGTGGTGTTCCGAAGGCACTAGTAAGTAATGAAAGCTCTGTGTATTACCCTCAATGCAGTCCTTTATTTGAAGCCTATGCTGCCTCTGTGGCACCCACATACTAATGTAGTAATGGATGCTACATTAGGAGCACATGACGACAACAGCGTCTGTGTGAACCTTGAAGCAGCAGTACCTACAATAATGGAGTATGCTGCTTTATGGAAGCAGCCACCAGCAATTGGATTGTTTACTGTCCTAGGAGTAGCAGTTCCCAATGAAAAGCAACATACGTTGTCCTTTGTACAGCAGTGACTGATCATAGTAATTGTGATACCTTGAGGAACTACCAATTAAACTTTGATGTGTGTGCTGCCCTGGCAGCATTATTAATACCACACAGGACAATGTGATGCTCTAGAGAACGCTGGTACTAGCAAAATCATATACAAACTATAGAGCCAAACTTGAATGGATCAATCTAAGAATCCTCCCGCCGACCTAAGTGTAGTGTCTTGTGAGTTAGCAATGACTGAATCCTTTCGGTTCCTGACGGACTCCTTAGAACTGTGACATAAGTGCTTGGGTAATAGAATTCATGAAGTAGAATGTTCAGGTAACAGTTACAAGCTGAAGAATAAAGACAGGTAATACCAAGCTCTACGTGTGCGTGATAATTTGCATGTACCCAGGCTATGGAGAACACTACAACTGGCGACGAGATAACGATTATGTAAGCCCTGTGACCCGAAGAGCCAAGAGTGCTCTCCCAGAGAGGTTGGCGTAGGTGGAGTCAAAGTACAACTCCAGCCAGTGCAAGAACTGGGAAGAAATTGAAGACCTTACAGAAAGTTTGTTTGTCGTCAGCTAGAAATTTGCTGGTAAAGTTGAGACAAGAGATACTACTCCACAACCTAACATAGAGCCGTTGGTCATACAGTACAACAACACTAAAGGCAGCAATAACTAGGTACTGAGAAGTGCTAAAGGCAGTGATAGTAGAGTGCCAGGTGGTGCTAAAAATGGAAATATTTCTGACGCAAAGAAACACTGAAATGCTCTAATGGCCGCCAGAAAAGAAATCATACAAGTTCAGATTGACCATAACGACCCTGAAGTAAGCCCGTCGCAAAGACTTACAGATGGAATACACTGTTCAAGTTCAGTTGCACTGCATATACTCTTGCCAGTAAAAGCCATACTGGTTCTGACACTGCTTCATTCCTGAAACCAGTGCTTCCCTCCGCTACAGCCAAGAAACAAAATATTGACGACAGATGGGCTGTCTGGATCAAAACTTTCAAGGATTTCATTGATGCGCTAGAAGAAGTAATGAAAAAAAACAGTAAGTATCTGAAGAATTTGGCAGGTGAGTGTGTAAAAAAAATGATAAAGGAAATACCACAAGGTGATGAAGTGACGTACCATCAAATAAAAGAGGAATTAAACACCGAGTTCAATCCAATGTTGAATGTTGACTATGGAAGGTAGAGCTGGCCACATGATAGATGAGTTTGTAGAAAGACTTGATTCTCTATCAAGCATTGCAATTTCAACTAGTTTAATGATGAAGAGGCCATGCATCTCAAAGTAATAAATGGTTTTCTCTCAGATTCCTTCTGACAACGAATGCTGAAAGAGACACACATTTTGGAGCAAGTACTCATGGCTGCTAGAGCAGAAGAAAGATCTGATAGACAAGCTGCTAACATGGAGGCTGGAACGACCCAAAGTGAATTAGTGCTGAGTGTGAAAAGTAAGTCAAAACACAAAGGAGAAGGCCAAAAAGTAATGTCTCCAAAGAAAAAGAAGTTGTGTTCTCAATGTGGATTCTCCTTTCCACATGACGGTAAATGTCACGCCATTGGACAATTATGCAAAGGCTGCGAAAAAGAGAACGATTCTGTAACAGTTTGCAAAGTGAGGGAAAGATCAAGTGTGCCACGTCGAGAAAAAAAAATGCAGAACATATCAAGTGCGTCTTTTTGAAAAACAAAATGGAAACCAGAACATACCAACCGTGATGCTCTACGTGCGCCCACCAGATCAAGTGACAACACCAGCTGAGACAAGTAGAAACTGAACAACACCAACCGTCATCAAATTCATCATCTATAAGGTTGTCACCGTCATTATTAAGCGACAGTGAGGAGGATGGGTGTGCGATGTCAATGTTGACAGCTGGACGACATGCGCATGTAGGATTAGCTTCTTGCAAGGAAGAATGCCGGTCAAAGCTACGTCAACAAGTGAAAGTGAGAAATTAATTTGGACATTGTCCCAAGATAACACTGAAAGTGAATGGATGTCCCATACCTTTTATCATAGACAGTGGTATGTCAATAAACATTGTGCCAGAGGAAAAGTACAATGAACTGTCTCCAGTGTACCGTTTGACCCAGTTGAAAACTAAAGTGTAAACATGGGCTGCTTCGATGCCACTGCAAAGTAAAGGTTCAATCTTGGTGACTATGAAGCATAAAAAGACAAAAGTACAAGCACCATTGCAAGTCTTGCCAGGCACTTCATCAAGTGCATGTTTACTTAGTTTCAGTATTGTTGCTGACATGGGGCTAATTTCTATAAACTACAATGCCTACCATGAGTTACTGAATCAGTTTCCGTCCTTGTTTCATGGACTAGAAAGACTTAAGACTATAAAAGTGCAACTTCTCATGAATGAGGACATTCATCCTATTGCCTAATGACACAGTTGAATAGCATTTAATTTACAAGAGGTTGTTGAGAAAGAACTTGAGACACTATTAAAGCATGACAATCATTAAGCGATCCACTGATCCAGCACCATGGTTATCTGCCATAGTGGTAGTGCCGAAAAAGGCTAGTGGAGGAGCAGTGCACATTTGCGTTGATATGCTCCAAGTGAACAAGGCAATTAAAAGAGAGCGACATCCATGTCCACACATCGCTGACATGATTGTGCAGCTGACAGGAGCTAAAGTCTTTTCTCACCTTGATTTGCGCAAATGGTATCACCAGCTCGAACTAGAAGAAAACTGCAGGTATATATTATTATTATTATTATTATTAATAATTTATATGGCGCTGAATCACCCCAAAGGGGTGCGCTAAGGACGGTGTGCTGCAGCCAGACCAAGGGAATCAGAAAAGAAAGGTTTTCAAAAGCTTCCTGAATTGAGAGAGGCTCTGGCAATCGCGAAGCTGGAAGGGCAATTCATTCCAGAGAGTAGAGGCTAAATGTGTAAAAGCTTTGCCACCCTTGCGCCTTTTTAAATCTAGGGGTGCAAAGTAGTAGATTGGAGCATGATCGAGGGGGCCGTACTTGATAAGTTTAGCAGATAAGTAGGAAGGCCCCTGTCCATTCAGGGCTTTATAAACAGTGCAGCCTATCTTACATTTCATTCGCTTTCTCACAGGGAGCCATTGGAGTTTTTTGAGTAGTGGCATAGAAGCCATTTTAGGTGGGGCATTTGCTACTAGGCGGGCAGCCGTGTTCTGCACAACTTTTAACTTGTTTAAGGAGGCTTCGTTGGCCGATGCCAACAGTGCGTTACAATAGTCCAGACGACTTAGTACTAGGTCTTGAATCAATATTTTTTTAGTGGAGAAAGGTAACGGAGGAAGGTTCTTCTGGGTAAGCTGAGTGTGTAGAAGCAAGTGCCAGCCGTAGTAGTGGCGTGAGCATCGAGTGTGAGGTTCTGGTTGATCCTGATTTCTAAATTCTTGACCACTTCCTTAGGAGAAGGGGCATTGCCCGGGTCCTCCAGCCACCATCTGGGAGTCCAGCTTATAGCTGCTCCTCCAAATAGCATGATCTCCAATTTCTCGGCATTCAGTTGGAGGACGTTAGTCCTCATCCAGGCAGCAATGGTCTTCATGCCCTCAGAAAAGATGAGTTGTATATCAGGTCTGTAGACATCAAGGCAGTGAGAGGTTTCAACAAAATCAGACAGATGTCTGTTTATGTGCTTTTCAATCAGCTTGCTTTGAAAGGGGAGCAAAGAAATGGGACGGTAATTGGAAAGCTAAGTTGTGGAGATCTTAAGATTAGGTACAACTTGAGCTTCTTTCTATTCTAGGGGGAGTCTGCCTGTACTCAAGGAACTATTAAGAATGGTGCAGATGGGTGTGGCTAACTGTGCAGAAAATCTGGATGAGATTTTAGCAGGAATAATATCTAAGAGTAAACCAGATTTAATTTTGGTAAGGAAAGAATCAACCTCTACCGGAGTGAGTAAAGGAAAGCAGATGAGCTGCGAGGTATTGTTAAGGGAGACAGGATATACTGTTGAAGGGTGTGAAGAGTTTCCATTGGATGAGATCATTTTCTGGTAGATGTCTTCGATTTTTTAGGTTAAAAAGGAAGCTATATTGTCCCACAGCAACTGTGAGGGGGATTCCGCCGTTTCACAAGCCCTGAGATTGATGTAAGACTTCAGGATCTGAAAGAGGGTTCCCAGCTTTCTCCAGCTGAAGAGTGATGTGTAGCTTATGGATGGATTTGATATTTTTATGGTAGGAGGACAGTGCTGCTTTGTAACTCTCTTTGTCTTGCCCACTGTGAGAGTGTCTCCATATCCGTTTGAAATTGGTCGGGATTCAGTTTATGCCAAGGTCTGTACCAGCGTGTGGCGTGAGATGTGGGGGTGGAGAAGCTTCTGGGACTCATAAGTTGGAAATTCACCAGAGAGTGGTCAGACCAAGTCAAAGGGCATGTTTCCCCACAGATGATATTCGTGGAATTGGATAAGATAAGATCTAAAGTGTGCCCTGCCAAATGGTTAGGGGCGTTGTTAATCTTCAAAAAACTGGTTGTGGGCAGGTCTTTTAGGCAAGCTGTGGCATCAAGATTGAGGGCATTCTCACAGTGGATGTTGAAATCCCCCAGGCGAAGGAAATTGCGGGTGGAAATAACATGTGGGGAGATAAATTCCATCAGTTGGCTAGTAAAACCTAGTAGCGACCCCGGGGTTCTGTAAACAAGAGCCCCTTTCCAGCTATGTTGGGGGTGCAGGTCAAGTCTGAAAACAAAGCATTCTATTTCGTATGTGCACATCTGATATAAAATAGAGATGGAAATGGAGTCCTTGTATGTTAATGCTATGCCACCCCCTGCTTGTCTTGTCCTGTCTAGTTTTTGGATACAGTAGCCATCCGGGAGTGCCAATGCAATAGCGGGGTTAGAAGAGGGTTTGACCCAAGTTTCAGTGAGGAATCCAATGTGGGGATCATTTTCAGTCATGAGATCCCATATATTTATAGCATGTTTAGAGAGGGATCTGACGTTAGCTAAGAAACAGTTTCAGCCTGTGTTAGTGGGTTGGGTCTGGGCACAATTTTAAGGAATACTCCAGAGAGACCCAGGTCCTTTAATTTGTTCCGGGAGTAATCCATGATGCAGAGAATGAGGGGGAGCAATGCTCTGAAATCTGCAGGCCCTTCATGCAAAAGGGCCTTCAAGTAGGATGTGTGAGGGTATCAGGAGCTCACAGGGGTTATATCTAATCATAAGCAGCTCGTCTTGTGTGTTGGAGCACTGTGGATTCGCTAAATTCCAGATATCTGAGGGGAAACTAGCAGGGGTCCTGGCTCCTGGTGAAGTTCAGGTGCGGACGGGCACAGATGGGCTTGCCTTAGGCACGCCTTTGGCATGCCAGCCCCGCACTTGCTGCGTGCATCTGCTGCACGCGTCCACTGTGCGTCTCGCCAGCCTTCAACTAAAATAAGGATTCTGGCCACTAGACAGTTACCCTCATTTCCAGTCTTCGCAGGAAATGCCCCTGGTCACGTCCGTCAGTACAGCCTCCCTCCACTCATCGGGCAAGCCCGTGATGGACCTGGGAGGAGTACTTGGATGGCGACAGAGAGGTAAGAATTAAAAGATGTGCAATTTAAAATCACTTTCCTAGGATGCAGCGTATTACAAGTGGAGAAGTGCTTAAAAATGAAGTACCGCAGAAATGCAGTACCAGGAATTCACTGTGGCATGTGGAGCGAGGCTCGTAGAAGTCTGGCATTAAGCGCGTCCACTGCGCGTATCACCAGCCATCAACTAAAGTAGGGATTCTGGCCACTAGACCGTTACCCTCGTTTCCGGTATCCGCCAGAAATGCCCCTGGTCACCTCCGTCAGTACAGCCTCCCTCCCTTCATCGGGCAAGCCCGCGTTGGACCGGGGAGGAGTACTTGGATGGCGACAGAGAGGTAAGAATTAAAAGATGTGCAATTTCAAATCACTTTCCAAGGATGCAGCGTATTACAAGTGCAGAAGTCCTTAAAAATAAAGTACGGCGTAAATACAGTACCAGGAATTCACTGTGGCATGTATTGCAAGAGTAAGTTTCTGAGTGTTATCAGCTGCACAACTTTTTTAAGATGCCATTTGTCACATAATATAGCCAGTCACAAATGCTTTCAATTACAGTGATGACATATTAGTTTTTGGAGCCACACAAAAGAACATGACTAAGTTCTTACACAAGTGTGTCGTATACTTGCCGATGCAGGTCTCACTTTAAATGCAGCAAAGTGTGAGTTTCACCAAATCAAACTCAAGTTCTTTGGTCATATCTTTTCTGATGGTGGAATTACTCCAGATCCAATTCAAGCACAACTCTTGCCTTTCACTTCTCCCCCACAAGATGTAACTATGCTATGATCTTTCCTTGGTATAGCCAGTTACTGTTGGGTATATACAAGACTTTGCCACTGTAAGCGCCCCATTGAGAGACTTAACAAAATGAAATTTCTCACTTGAATGGTTAAGTGAATGTTAGCAAAGCTTCATGAGAATTAAGCATGCAATTGAGAATGTCTTTGAAATGGCATACTTTAATCAGAAATTACAGACAGAGATTATTGTTGATGCAAGCCTAGTGGGGTTGGGTGCAATCTTTCCCCAGCACACTGGATATTACAATGCTCCAAGGCACATTGTGGATTATGCGAGACGAAGTTTGTCATTAATGGAACGTGCCTATTCACAAGAAGAAGAAAGTCTCGCTGTAGTGTGGGCTTGTGAGCATTTTCTTGTGTTTCTGTATGAAAAGACTTTCACAGTTGTCACTGATCACCAAGCATTGCTCACCATTTTCGGCAATCCTAAAGCCAAAATGTCCCATCGAATTGCGGTAAGGAATGTAATTATACATTTGTGCATCGTCCAGGAAAAGATCAAAACTCTGCAGTCTATTTCACACGTGCCCCAATACAGTGTCATGGCACTACTTCCAAATTAGCTGATGCTTATGTTAACTTCATTGCGAAATTGAGTACCCTAGCTGCGCTTTCGGTGTAACAAATCATAGCTGTTACAAGCACTGACCAAGATTTGCTGATACTCAAAGATAATATTACACATCAATAGTGGTGAAAACATATTCAACCTCTCCATGATGAACTTGAACATCAGAAATGAAAAAATGTGAAGGAAGAACTTTCAGTTACCCCAGAAGGCACCGTCTTACTAGGGTCGAGAATTGTCATACCCGAGAGTCTGACACAACAGGGTATTGAACTGGCTCATGAGGGGCATTATGGAGTTGTTGCTACTAAACAAGTTCTATGGGACCAAGTGCAGTTTCCTCATCTTGATTAAAGAGTTGAAAGGGAGTTAAAGGCATGTAATTTGTGCAACTGCTTGTCTTCCGAGACAAACCTGCATCTGTTACACATGTCTGATCTTCCAAAGCATGCCTGGGAGAATATTGCAATTCATTTCTTTGGATCCCTCGACATAGGACATCATCTACTAGTAATTGTTGATGAATAGTCTCATTTTCCCTTGTGGAAGATCTGTCGTCAACTACTCATGACAGAGTCTTTGAGAGAATAGAAAGTATTTTTGCAACATTGGGTGTTCCTTCAATTTTGATATTTAGCAATGGCCTACCTTTCAATAGTCGAGAATTTAAAGATTTTCTCACTCTTCTAAGTATCAGGCATCAGAAATGCACACCTCTCTGGCCACAGGCGAATGGTGTGGTCGAGAGATTTATGAGAGCACCCTCAAGAAGACTGCTCAGTGCTTGTACTCAAATCAATTCTTCAGTCTAACTGCCACATTAGACCAACGAGAGATCTATTGACCTTGGTAAACTTCGCAGTGCTGACTCGTCTCACAAACACAAAATGAAAACCTATGCAGACAAATGCCGCTGTACTCAGAGCACAGTGTTTAAAAGAGGAGACCAAGTTATCATCAAGCGATAAATGAAAACACAAGTTTGATGCTCCTTTCGATGCTAACCCACTGAGGGTTGTGACTAGTAAAGGACACATGGTGACTGCTCACCATCTTGGGAAGTTCATTACACATCTCAAGCACCTGCCTTCACCTTCGCCAGCTCTAGATGTCAGAAGTGAGCCTTATCCACATGAGAATCCGGAGAGCCCCATGACTGTACCAGTGTCTCTGTCACCAGTGCTAGCCATGGGCGCTTCTCCTTTAGCTCTGTAACCACACATTGCCAGATGTGGGCGAATGATTCGAGCACCAAAATGACTTATTGAAGAGTTGTGATGTATATATGTATTATTTGTACTTTTTATTTAACAAAGGGGGAGATGTAGTGTCTTTTGAGTTACCTATGACAGGACCCTTTTGGTTCCTGATGGATTCCGTAGAACAGTGACATAAGTGCTTGGGTGTGGGTAATAGAATTCATGAAGTAGGATGTTTAGTTAACTTTTACACTTTGAAGAATAAAGATGTGTAATACCAAGCTCCTTGTGTGGTGCAATCATTTGCTTGTACCCGGATGGTTAGGACACTACACAAAGAAGAAAATAATCATTTTGCTTTGAAGAACTCTCACCCACCGGGGGTACCCCTTGGTGGCATGCTTCATCATAGAGTTCCTTGGTTTAGGTGTGCTTGACAAATGTATGGTAAATTTCCCAGTTATATCAGAAATACGGAATATGTGTGGATTGTGGTAGTATAATCGTTCCTGATGAAATCCATTAGCATTTGGGAACAGAAGTGGCAAAAACGTGTTGACCTTAAGAGGAAACTAGGGCACCAGCATTTCCTAACTTTTCCCATTTTTAATCATACCAGCTGGCACCCAAATTAAAACATATGGGGTACCAGGCAGGTATTTTTTTAAATTAAACTTACCTCCACTTACTAACTTACTCCTTTTCCAACAGGGTACTCCTGTGCATCTCACAGATTATAGCATGCCCCATTCTGCAGTGGAACGGGAAGGAAATCCATGATGAAGCATGCACCCAGAGTTACCGCTGGTGGGTGAGAGTTCTTTAAAGGAAAATAATTCCTGTCTCCTCAGGTCGACAGAAGGGTTGCAAGATTGATCCAATCGAGTTGGACTCTATAGTTTATGTATAGTTCTGTGTCAGAGGGTTAGCCCCTGCTCTACAACACTTCTTCACTCAGCTTCATTTGTTTATGGAAACCAGCAAAATCAGTCAATGCTACCTTGGAGATGCTTTAAAGTAAACAAACTATAGCTGTATGTGCTGCAGGGGCAGCAGCCATCAGCAACAGCAGTGTTTTGTGTCAGAGAGTACTCGTCTGCAAGCAGTACGGTGGTGGAAGCATTCACCTGCTAAAGCAACATTGTTGCTCTATCAGGAGCAGGAACCTGTTGAATTATGTACATTTACTGTAATTGTGCATGCTGCCATGGGGTCATTAACCACCAAAAGGCGGCAGCTGTCAACAGCCGTACCACGTGTGCTTCATTAGGGAAACCCACAGCCAAGCACAGTTGTATGTCCTCCCATAGAAGCATCAATGATAAAGAATCTTAGTGCGAGCAAAAGGGCAGGGTTTTAGAGCATATGTCTTTTTTGAGATGGTGCATACAACAGGAGGGCTTCCATGCTTACGTTTCGCCTGAGTCATTTCGGATAGATCTTTCCTTCTTCTTTTCCTTTCACCACATCTCTTGGCCTATCCCTCGCCATATGCTCCCTTTTCTAATTCTCTTTCTCATCCTGTACCTACACACTGCACGCCATCCAATGCTACTGCACAACTGTGTTTGTAACTTGTGTCACGTTTGTTCACAATCTGTGAACCTCACCGGGGTCCATCATGGACAGATGTATGTGGAGCCTTTGCTTCACATGGGTTGATATGTCACTCAGAATGCACACCCATCTACTCCTGTCGCCTTGCCAGAATCGTATGACCCTTGCAGGGTTCATTTTGCTTAGTCTTTGTTTTATTGTATATACTTTCAGCCCTGAAGAAGTCTTGGGGTATTTCCCCAGACGAAACACGTGTTAGCTGGGCAACCATTTGGCAGTAAAAGAAGAACACAACACTCATGATTGTTCATGTTGTCTTTATTTTCTTTGGACTATACAGTCATTGTTGAATGATTAAGTTGTGAAAGAAGGAATACTTACTCTGCACTTTACTTTGACGTGTGCACAGGGCTGCAGCAATCTTGGTGCCCCCGTGAGAGCAGCTGACAGTAGTAATGGCAGTCAATACTATCCTTGCAGCAGAAGTAAGTTGCCATAAGTGTGTGGGTCATCTTGAAGGCAACAACAACCTTAATAGCAGTGTTTCCTGCTCTGGATACAGATTTTACTTATCATAGCAGTGTGTGGTGCAATTTCAGCCACAGATACCAGCTACAAGGGTTGCTATCTGAACAGAAGTCTCTCACAAATACAATTGCGCTCCCCTGAAAGCACAAGTGACCAATCATAGGTGTGAATTGCCCTTGGAGGAAAGCAACATAACAAACTATAGTGGTGTATGCTGCCTGGCAGTAGTGAGTAATCTAAAAGAAGGTAAAAAATGTCACCTGCCTATATAGACCAGAGCGCAAAGCGTCTCTCAATGACTACAGGTAGATCTCTAATCTGGGGAGCAGAGTCAAAGACACCAGGGGCGTAACATAGGCCCCTGCGGTGCGGGGGGGGGGCAGCTGCAGGGAGCCCCCTCAGTACAGCACTCTCGTCCGAGAGCTTCTGACAAAAGACGGAGGGGGCTCCCTCCATGCACCTTGCAGTGGGAAAAAATGCGAACATGTGTAACTGCAAGGTTTTTCAAAGAGATAACATGATCCAGGACTATCTTTAATTTAAAGAAAATTGAACAAATGTATTTTGGCTCATGCTCAGATTCATCTCCATACTTTAAAAGTATATAAATGTATTTGTTTCATCGGGTAGTATTTATATGTTACAGTCACACGCATATTAGGAAATTCAGGGTCCTCGACTTCTGGTGCAAATTGATTTGTAAAACATAGTAGAGCGTATCCGGTTTTCTCCATGTATTGTTGCACAAGCAGTAAACACAGTGCAGAGGAGGATTCACACTCGTTTTTCACTGTCCACGGCGATAGGAGATTATACCAAGAGCGGATGCACAGTGTAACAACACCAGTGAAATAACATAAGCTAATTTCAGAAATCGCGTTCACTTTTGTACCTTCCCGCTGCACACCAGAGGATGGCTGGGATTCTACTTTATGGCTTATATTTTTATTATTTCCTCTTCTTCTCTTCCTTGTCATGGGACTGTAGAGAGTCTAATGGTAGGGCACCAGCTCAAGGTGATGTCACTTCCGTTTTTCCTGGCTTTTGGCGAATTTACATCAATGAAGGGTAGAAAAGAGGAAAGGACCCCACTGCTCACTGAACTGCTGCAGCAGGCGCATTAACCGCCTGGGCTTCTGTAAAAGCAGATATTACACCTAAGGCATTAAAGCTTTGGTATACAGGTTGAAGAAACTTAAACCCCAAACCTAGAGTAACTGTAATTGCATCAAAAACACAATTACAACAAGGCTGGCGATGTCTCTGGAAATGAACACGCACAGATCTTGGGGAGACCCTGTTTTGAGCGCTTTTAAATTTGTCAAATAAAAGATTCGCGGCAAAGGGAGATGAAGTCACCAGCCGAGGATCAAACATTTCTGTCAACTGGGGAAGCGGGGATTAGGAATCGGAAAATAGATTATGTAACGTTTGCACTCGTCCAAAACAAGGAAAAAAAATCAATTTGTCTTGTGCTGCGAGCATATTCAAAGTTTGTTGCTCCCCTCGGTCCTGGCGTCGAACCGACCCCGAGCTTGGACGACCTTCCTGAGCTGGCCCAGTGGCGCCAGGAAGGAGGACCGTCCCGGGAAGAATTCTGCCTAGAACAGACCTCCTGTCCGTCCTTGGTCGGGCCGCGGCAGCAGGCCGCCGCCCAGGCCGCCGGTGACCAGTCCGGCTCCCACTTTGTCTATTGGGAAAATGGCCTCTTGTACAGCGAACAAAAGTCTGCCGAGCCGTACGGAGTGACGCTTTAGATTGTGATCGTACTTGCTGATTCGTATGGGGACGCCTATGGGTACGATTCGTACGGGGAAAAACGCTCCGAACCGCAATTCGGAGCGCTTTTTACCGGATCGGAATCGGCCCCCTAGGGTCTGATTCAAAAACCCATTGCCTGCCCCAAATCTATGTTTATGGCCAAAAAGGGCTCCATTTATGCGTGCCAGCTATCCACAAAATGATACCAATCAGGCTGTCATAAATGGTATTACTACTGCCCAATCATACGCCAAAACTTACAATTACGGAGTAGTGACTCTAGCACTAGGGGTGAGGAGTAAGAGGCTTTAGTTTGCCTTGGAAGTCGGTGAATGCCCACAGCGTCTGGGTTTAATAGCATTCATACACTCTCCGAGTCCTTCCTAGCCTGATAACAGTTGTGGACTGGAGTAACTTCCCTAATAGGATGCGAAAGGGAACAGAGCAACAGAGGTGTACGGGAAGGGGCTTCTCCAGTCCATGCAGGAAATTGATCTCCCAGTGGAGAAAAATAAATAAATAAACATGCGCATTAGCACATTAGACTGCACTTCTGCAAAGCGTAGTTTATTCTATTTCTAACTTCACCTTCGGAAAATATCAGATGTCTCATGGCATTCCCATTAGTGCAGCTGGAAATCTGCAGCATCCTTGAACTGTACACTATGCAGACCTGGACGAAATTTAAATGACACCATTGAAATCAGGGCACGAGTCGGGGATACACGCAGATAGAGGGCGTCCACCCCCTATTTTCACAGGGTGGACACCGTGTACCCTGCGAAGAAGTAGGGCCCCACAGAAATATGTTGAACTTGCCCCGCTGTAATTTCCAGACACGTATAGCAGCGCCTGCACGTTGTCTTCTTTCGATTTCCAGCAGCAACATGCAGGCAGCCAGAGGGCTTTTGTTCCAGCTCCACCTGGGCAAAGATAAAGACAGAAGTTAAGGGGCCGTCAGGCGGCCTCCTTTTGATCTAGTATTGGACTGGAGGCGTCCTGGAACCTCACAAAACAAAAGCACACAGCTTTTTATCTCTTCACAGGTCCTGAGAGTCTGACTCGGAGTTGTCGACATGGTAAGATGTGTCAGTCACGTGTCGTCCGGCCTGCAGACTCTCCTCACCCTCCGTGCCACTGCCTCCCTCTGACTCCTCAAACCAGGTGGCACTTTCCCTGGGTCCCTCTGCCTTGTCCGCGCCTGTGTCTCCTCCAGATTCAGATAAGGATGCTGTGGGCAAGGAGAAGAATAAAAGCATATCAGTCACCTGTACACATCAGACATATCAGCTACAAATCATTTCGGCTCATTTCTAAACATGGCATGCATCATGAGTCACATGACACTGAACTCTGCATGATGATAAGTCTAGTTGTGGCCAATTGTGAGAGACACAACGCTCAATGTATACTAGGATACAAGCAACAGGCAAGGCAATCACTTTTATGAGAGACACAATGATGATCCACTGCCTGACAACAGGATAGCTGATGATGCATCACATGCTCATTTACCCACCCTGCCACCCAAACTCAGGCCTGGACATGTTTGATTTGCTTAGACCTTGTGCCACATGGGAAAAGTCCTTCCTGAACTGAAATGTGATGCCATCCTTGGACCTGAACCAAGTGTAACAACACCTCACACTGGCATCACAGCTGTTGACACCCAAGGCCTCATTGTGTGGCTGACCATCATTATTAGTTAGAAACAACATTCTACTTATTTGGCGAATATGCACACACGCACTGCCAAGTGTGAGTATGCATAAGCCCAAAATGTTGCACATGAACATTGTGCACCTGTAGCCAACACATGACAATTCGAAAGAGTACCATGGACAAAGGCCACTGAGGCTGACTCCTGCAGAAAAACACATGTTGACACTCAGGATGCGTGCCAAAATATTAAGAATGGCAGACACAGTGCACATGTGGTGCTACATGTAATGTACCAACAGGTGTCACAGACCCCCCTCCATCATGATGATGTGCAAAGGAATATGCATACTGAGACATTGCACCATAGGAGTACATGTGAAAACAAACATCAGACAAAGCGCAGGGCTAATGTGGAGTAGGGCAAGGCATGTAAAGTAGCAGCTGCAGAAACTGGGACATTCTAATGCCAATGCATGGAGTGCCTGTCTGACCACAGCACTCAAACTATGGGAGTGTTACCATGCCTTGGAGCACTGCAGGTAGCATGTGACACACATGACAACAAACAGACATGTACCTACCCCCTTCTTGCTGCTGTCCCTTCTGCAACTGCCTATGGAGGTCTGGGAACACCACTTCCAGGACCCAGAGCATGTGGGGGGTGAGGTGGCGGGTGCCGCCATGCCGGCGTGGAGCTTCCAGCCCCAGCTGTACTCTGGCGATGCGGCGGGTCCAGCACCGGATGTCCTGCCACCTCTTCTTGATGTTTCTGAGCCTCCTGCGAGGCCCCCCCTCACTCCTGACAGCCCTGGCGATGTCCAGCCAGATTTCACCCTTCTCATAGTCAGATACCTGTCACAAATGTAAAGTAAAAGAGCATCAGTACACCTGGTCCATGTTCTAAAGACACACATATGTGCACAAAATGCTTGATGACAACAGGGAATCGTAGGCTTTACACATTAGCATCATTGTTCCGGAGTATGTGGCCTGTGAGCAAACACTACTGCATTACATGCCTTTGAAAGGCTACAGATGACATGACGGGTGCTAAACACTCTTAGAGCATGGCACTCACAGAGCAATGTATGCTACATCTGGGTGCACTGCAGCACGTGACACGCTGTCACACACCCCACTACAACAAAGAACCCTCTTGAAACAACACTGTACACCCTGGCTCTCACTCCTAACAACATTGCATCTATACACTATACATACACAGTGGCAAAAATGTCACACACACAACAGGTGCACACTCCAAGGTATTGCACACATCACTCACCTGATCCCCTGGTCTCCCATACAGCTTGCTGTAGTTGGGAAGAGGGCATCCAGCAGGGCCTTGTTCTCAGCATCAGTGAATGCAGGTGCCCTCTCCATGCTCAGCTAATCAGGGTCCAGAGGATTCAGAGACAGCAGCTGTGGTTACCACACCAATGTTGTGCAGGCAAGTGCCCTCCCACAGCCACGTGCTGCCTTATATCTGTGCTGCAGAGGGTCTGTGAGTCCAAGGAGTAGTGTGTGATAGGCCACCATAGTTAGCATCTTATGTTCCATCCAATCACATCACACAGAAGGCCATTACACACATATGCATGGTTTGAAAACTGAGCCTGAGCTGAACAACAACATTTGCCACATTGTATACTTTTGCCCAACTGAATTTACTAGAACACCTGTAGGAGGCTAAAAAAAACTCTGTATCCATGACAATCTGGTTGCATTTTGATCAGTATACTGTTCCCCTAGATGTTGGCTATGTATTTATTCAAATACCCACACAAGTACGGTGACATTGCCATTGCTTATGCAACACATTCAATGGTGTAACGAGGCGTACACACGCCCCTACCATTGGGGTACGCTTGGCTCGTGTATGGCTGAAATGCAATAGGGAAACGAGGCGTACACACGAACGTACCATTGGGGTACGCTTGGCTCACGTATGGCTGAAATGCAATAGGGAAACGAGGCTTACACACGCACGTACAATTGGGGTACGCTTGGCTCACGTATGGCTGAAATGCAATAGGGAAACGAGGCGTACACACGCATGTACCATTGGGGTAGGCTTGGCTCGCCTATAGCTGAAATGCAATAGGGAAACGAGGCGTACACACGCATGTACCATTGGGGTACGCTTGGCTCGCGTATGGCTGAAATGCAATAGGGAAACGAGGCGTACATACGCACGTCCCATTGGGGTACGCTTGGCTCGCGTATGGCTGAAATGCAATAGGGAAACGAGGCGCACACACGCACGTACCATTGGGGTACGCTTGGCTCGCGTATGGCTGAAATGCAATAGGGAAACGAGGCGAACACACGCACGTACCATTGGGGTACGCTTGGCTCGCGTATGGCTGAAATGCAATAGGGAAACCAGGCGTACACACGCACGTACCATTGGGGTAGAGTGCGTCAGACATGCTCAAGTGAACGATTATGTAGGCTGCGTCCCTGTCCTCCTCCATGTCACCATTGGGAGAGTGACTCCAGGAAATCACATAGCAGGGATGTAGTCTACACTCATGTCGAGGATGTGGATGCATACATCAGCATGGCATCCATGCATCAGCATGCCCCAGGTGTGGCAGACATAGAAGAAGTGGCAAAAACAAAGAGAGGAGTATCCACTATGATTTTGAAGAACAGACGTATCTGGAGGACCGGTTCTTGGCAAAAAGAAGGAAATTCATCCTTTTGATAGAAACCCCTCACTCACCACCTAGTGGTGACATGCTTCATCATCGGGGTCCACCTTGGCGTCCTAGCGACACCAAGGTGTGCTGCAACACCTGGACTACAGTGGAGCGGGTTGTGGCTGTAGGTGCAAAAAAATGTTAAAAATTGTCCTGGTTGTACTCAGAAAAAGTAGTTTTATTTTTAGAGCAACTGAACAATGTTTTAAAATTAATACTGGCGAGATCCTGGTAGGGAGGGTTACGACCCAGGGATCTCTATATGTGTTGAGTGGTCAACATGTTTCTACCATAAGGGCTATTGCCCGGTATTCGTCAGGACCAGAAAAAACAGGTGGACAGGGGGTGCGTGCTCCCTAAAAAGCACACCCGTCCTTGATCCCCTGTGTGCCTACTGGCAAAAATTGCCAGTGGTGAGTGCCGCTCAATAAAATAAGTGAGCTGGCGGGTAAAAAAGAGACTCAAATTTGAGTGTTCTGCGCTTCAACGGGCAGGGCGTAGGGTCAATGCCTGTATAATAACAAATTAGTTTCAGGCAGGTAAGAGCAGTGGACGCGAGGAGTAGGTCGACTCTGATCTTACCTGCCTGAAACTAATTTGTTATTATACAGGCATTGACCCTACGCCCTGCCCGTTGAAGCGCAGAACACTCAAATTTGAGTCTCTTTTTTACCCGCCAGCTCACTTATTTTATTGAGCGGCACTCACCACTGGCAATTTTTGCCAGTAGGCACACAGGGGATCAAGGACGGGTGTGCTTTTTAGGGAGCACGCACCCCCTGTCCACCTGTTTTTTCTGGTCCTGACGAATACCGGGCAATAGCCCTTATGGTAGAAACATGTTGACCACTCAACACATATAGAGATCCCTGGGTCGTAACCCTCCCTACCAGGATCTCGCCAGTATTAATTTTAAAACATTGTTCAGTTGCTCTAAAAATAAAACTACTTTTTCTGAGTACAACCAGGACAATTTTTAACATTTTTTTGCACCTACAGCCACAACCCGCTCCACTGTAGTCCAGGTGTTGCAGCACACCTTGGTGTCGCTAGGACGCCAAGGTGGACCCCGATGATGAAGCATGTCACCACTAGGTGGTGAGTGAGGGGTTTCTATCAAAAGGATGAATTTCCTTCTTTTTGCCAAGAACCGGTCCTCCAGATACGTCTGTTCTTCAAAATCATAGTGGATACTCCTCTCTTTGTTTTTGCCATATCTCCTCCCAGGGGAATAGGAGAAGTCTCTAGTTCACTTTTGGGTGAACGAACTCCCTTACTCTCTTCTTTGTTTGGAACAGACATAGAAGAAGCACAGGGACTGTGACCTTGTGCCTCAGTTGATGTGTGAAGAGCTGGCGAGACATGTCATCAACCATATTGCACATGTGCATCACATGCATTCAACACTTCACACCGGAGTAACATCTGCAACATATTGTGATGCACATCAACACTGGAATGGCACACCATTCAGTACAGGGAACTGGCACATGATGACTGCAACATGCCCACTGTCACAGAGGTGTAATAGCCGCACAGCATGACCCTGTGTGACCACGTCATGTGTGTGCCATGTGCGACATTGTGCATGCTGTTTGCATATGAAATGTACAGGTCAGTATCATATTACTCACCTTTGAATATCCCCACGTGTCATCCTGGATATGGTAATTTCCGCTCAGCAGTACACTTGTGTGTCGGTAGGCATGTCCTGCGGCTCAGCATGTGTTGTTGGCGTTGTGTGTGCCGTGATGACGTTGTCTGAGTACTCAGACATCACCTCTGCGTGCACACGTCAGGTACTCTTTTTTCACAACACAAGCGCTGGTCCCGTATAAGTGTAAGCTTACTTATTTTTGCCCCAAATTCATAGTACGTTCACTTCTGACCATTTCACTTGGATTGTCTGACTCCGGACGGTGCCAATATGGATGTCCGTTTCAAAGCCTGTGAGGAAGACAAACGACTCATGTTAGTGACTGACCCTCACCGTCGGTGTCTCCACTGTTTTCACGTCAAGCACAACAACAAGAGCTACTCCGACTGCCGGGAACACACATATGAATCCAGGTGTGATTGGACCCACAAGCCGCTCAGACTCCAGCCGTTGGCCCTGCACCACTATAGCTTATGGTCTGGACGTAGGACGAGTGCCTGGGCGTGGGTGTTGAGACATCAGAGCCCCTGAATTTGACATCAGTCCTCCAGGACTGAGTCGTCAGGTATCCCAAATAAGTCAAAGATATGTCATCGCACTTCCAAATCACCACAATGCACGTGCAATGCTGCATGGGATTCGGGTCACACCGCCCACGCGGCTCCGTCAGATTAGCAGCCGTCGTAGCCTGCACCACGACCTCCGGGCCCTGCCCTGCATGTGAGGCAGGAGGAGTAAGTGCACTTCCTCATGTCCATGATGTCCCTCACCCCACCAACGGCCTACGCGGCGGCTTCTGGCCCAGCGGACCCGTCTGGGGGCACGAGCGCGTATGGTGAATTGCCCCTGACGCCATCACTCGCTTTGTCCCTGACGCAGGCTGCGCATACGTCCCGGAACCGCTGGGACAGACAGGATCTGAATGGTCATCCTGGTCCTCGCTGGTTCACCTCACAACCTCACTGGCAACTGTCCCTCAGGTGTCAGCCTTGGCGCCGTTCTCGGGTAGTGCTGTCCCCGATACCACACACTGTACGGCTCCGGCGTGGAAAATGTGCGGCAGAACACCGCTATTAATGCTGCATGGGGAGTTAAACTTCAATGAGGCGGCCACAGCTCATTACAATGGGTGTTAATGAGTATTGGGAGGGTCATGAAGACCCACTGGCACGTGAGTGTCAGTCCCAAGATGACAGGACAGGTGGACTGGGGGATGCGAGTGGTCTAGACACCTGACCAGACACTGGTGATGTCTCTACTCCAAACGTGTTTTTGGATGAGCGGGCAACGTACAGTGTTGTGTTTACGTGGCCGGCCGGAGCCTTGCCCCTTCATCTCCCCGTTGCGGCCGTGAGGGCCAACCTCCTCACTGAGGTCCTTCAACTCCACTCACGCTCCGCCGAGCCTCTGCAGGCCTATCTTGAGGAATGTACTGTATCTATATTGGCCAGCATGTACAGGCACGCAGCATGTTTGGCTGTAGATAGGCACGTTGTCAGATCCCCAGACCCCTCCCCGCACTGACCATGTTCCCTGTCCTCCCACCCCACCCCAGAGAGCATGGGCATCCAGGCCTCCAAATCACAGACCACATTCCCGTTAGCTCCGCTGTAGAGGGTATCCAAGAGGTATGAGCACTACGGAAACATGTCATCATCCTCCCTGAGTCTGGGAGTGAGGTCTTCCAACATCACATGCCTCTTTGTCCGCTACCCACACTCTCTGTGGGACATGGTTGTGTAACTGCTGGCAGAGTATGCGTTGTAGGTACGGGCAATTACTTGGCCACGCACTTGTAGGATGCCAATCAGCGACACTGTATTTTTTCCGGTGTGGCCTGGATAGCCCCGACTCACTGGGCAGATCGATGGCATCCAGGGAGGCAAATTTGTCAGAAGCTTGTTATGTATTCAAAGTTGGGAATATTCTACTAACTACTGTTCCTTACTGATATTTTGTCACAAAAGGTAAGTAACTAGTCCATACAGTTCAGTACATCTGCTGTAGGAGCATCTATGTTGTGTCCTTGGCGTGATGACCGGGCTTCTAATGTACGCACACCATGCCACGTGTGTTAATGACCCGCTCACATGTGTGATGGCATCACAGACCATTTGTGAGAAATAAAACATTTATGCTGTATGATGATGGTCATGTAATAGTTAGGGAAAGTACAGACCACAACATTACTAAGGCAGAACTGTGCAAATGATGGCACATGTGGTGTGTGTATTGCTGTCAGCTGTCTGGATGTGCAAACAACCTCCTAATGACATTCACATGACGTGTGTCACTGACATGATACATTGTCATGCTCACTAAGACCTTTCCATCAGATCATTTGTATGCATGTCATATCCATTACACACACCACAGGTCTTTTACTTTTACACGGAGGAGTGGCTGGGAGCTGGCACATGTTACATCAGTGTGTATCCAACGCTACACTCCAAATTGTCTAGATTATTTAAAGCAGTGTTGCTTGTGCCATGTACATTGTTATTGTCTTAGTCAGACAGTTGAAGACATTTTCAATAAATTGTGTATTGCAGGGCACCCCCTCTGGAAAGGCCGTTGCCTGACTTGGAAGCCATGAGGGAGCGCAATTGCATCCGTCGTTATCGCTTCAACAGACAGATGATCAAGGACTGACGGACAGGCTGAAGGCTCACCTACAACCACCCCACAGGTATCCAACTGCGCTGACACCCAAGGTAAAGGTGATGGCAGCCCTCCATTTTTTTGCCACAGGTACGTTCCAATTTACCATAGCTGATGTGGGAGGGATGTCTCAGACAATGTTTAGCCGGGTATTGGGCGATGTATTGGCAGCTATGTTGCTGCACATAGATGAATTCATTACATTCCCTACTCCAGAAGAGTTGACAGATGTCAAGGGGGAATTCTATGCCCTGGGCCGCATGCCACATGTAATTGGTGCAATTGATGGTACACATGTTACTCTGGTGCCACCACAGGCTCAGGAGCAAGCGTATCGCAACAGGAAACACTACCACTCGATAAATGCCCTTGTGGTGTGTCTTGCCAACATGATTATCTCACATGTTTGGGCACGTTTTCCAGGATCGTGCCACAATGCTTTCATCATGAGGCGTAGCAGGGTACCACAGATGATGCTGCAGCTGCACAACCACCGGGCATGTCTTGTTGGTGAGTATACCCTGTCAGCTATGTATGTCAGTATGTCACAACTTCATGATCTGCATCATATTACACACTCATTTCCATGATGTCATTTTGCAGGAGATGCTGGATATCCAAACATGCCGTGGTTAATGACTCCACTACGCAGCCCCAGGACAGCTGCAGACCAGCGGTACAACAATGCTCATGGGAAGACCAGGCAGGTGATCGAGCAAACATTTGGACTCCTGAAGAGCCGGTTCAGGTGCCTGGACAAGACAGGCGGAGCCCTCCAATACAGCCTACGCAAGGTGTGTGACATCTTCACCGTGTGCTGCATGCTACACAAAATGGCAGTGGAGAAGGCCGTGCCACTCTACCTTGATCCTGATGAGCTGGAACATTCACCCGTTGAGGATGAAGGCCTTGCCCAGGATGCCAGCGACGAGGAGGGTGAAGATAATATCCGGAGTCACCTCATCCGCAACTTCTTTTCATAATGGTGAGTCATAGCAGCTGTAATGTGTAACATGTACTATAGAGTTGCATGGGTAGCATGCTGTGTATGTAACAGACTGTATGCAAGGTCACTTGGATGTTTGTTGTGCAGTGTCACACAGGTGCAGATGTAATGAAACACACATACGTGCTATGTGTGTATTTGGAATGTACAGGTGTACTACAACATCTGGATATTCAACAGGACATTGTCAAAATGACATTATACAGAACTTGACCCCTTGTGTGCCACTCTCATCCACAGCTCGCCCTGCCTGTTGTCCGTTGGGGTCATCGTGGTCATCCTGCTATTGCTCATAATGATTGCAACGTCAGCCAAATCAACGGAGCATGCATGGACATGTGGAGAAGTCAATTTGGTTAAGGACTCATATGAGGCTGTTTAGCGTTGGTATGTTTTGAAACGTGTGGTACATGTTCATGTGCATGTAGTGAGACCATGCATACATGCAACAACATTATGTTACTTATTACATGTATGCCCACTCCCATGACAGGATAGTCACCCCATCTGACAGTCATCTGTTGTAGTTTGAGACTCTGGTGAATGCATCAATGTGTGTAGACATTGACACTGCAACATTGCATATACCATGGCTGGACATTGTGTCAGAGGTCACAACCACGGACTCTGTGGGGGATTGCAGCCTCACTGTGTGCATTAGAATGTGACTGGATCCTCACCTCCAGCTTGTGGGACAGTCCAGTTTGATTACCATCAAACCATGTGGTGTAGGTGTGGCCCAGTCTATGTTCCACACGTAAAGATAACTGTCCTGTGATTCTGTTCTCATGGATGCATTGCCCCTTGTTGCAGTATATCATGTCACTGTCATGTCGTTACCTCAGTACAGGTTGAAAATACTGCTACACCAGCCTTCACAGTGAGTAGCAGTTCTGTTTTGATTCACATGATGCCATGAATGTTTAGCATGAGAAATGAAAATGTTGGGATGATGCATATGTGATTTATTGTGTTGCATCAGTGGAGTGCGGTCATTCACATGAATCTGTAGTCCCGTGCAGCATTACTGTGCAATGCTAGGGTCTCATTATGTGGCTTGGATCAACATCACTTGCACTTTATGTTTCTTCTACCTGCATATCATGTTTAGCATAGTAATGCAAACTTGACAGATCAAAAGACTGGCTACAGAGTGCCTTCATAGCATGTAGGTCATTAGCTTCCTCATCATATGTGATACTTACAGCTGTTGTGGGTGAAGTCAAGTTTGCCTACATGGCCCTTATGGGTACCCATAATCACATACAGACATTACAGTTAGCGTAAGGAGCATTGCCATATGTTTCCATTTGTTTGTAAGGTCCACCTCATCTGAACCAGTGAATGAGTTTTAACAACATAGATCTCATTGCATGGTAGCTCACTTGTGAGCGTTACACATGACTCTAATGGATGACAGACTGTCCTAGGTTTTATGTGTCCGTGTCATAGCATCGGATCTCATGTGATAGCATGATTACTCATCTAAAATTGTCTCCAGTCAGTACACTTCACAGGTGTGACTGGTACAGTGTAGCAAATGAGGTTTTTGAAGTGTCAGTGACATGAGAATGTACTCCTAATGGTTATTTGCCTCTGTTTCAGGTCTCCCTCCCAGCAGTTCCCATCCTCTCCTTCCCTCGCCTGATCACCCTTTTGTGTCTGTCGTTTGTACTCAGACCAAGGGGCTATTTGGAGGTGGAACCCTTTGAGCATCACACCACTCTGATGAAGAAAGGCACGGCCAGTCCTTGACAGGCTTGTAGCTAATAGTACTGCTGCATCACAGGTGACATCATTAATAGTGTTATTTGGAGTTCTTGCCAATGCACATGTATGTTTGATAATGCTCCATGGGCTCACAATGTAAATAATCATGTTGTGCATGACGTCTGACTTCTACAGAATATTGTGCCGCCTTGATGTCAATGCACATGTCCTTCTAATGTGCATGTATACTATTTGGCATGACGTTAGCTTATGCTTGGTATGTGTTTACCTGTAAAGTGACCACACGCATGGTGTTGGGGAAGGCTAGAATACTATGTTGTGTGTGAGGTAGATGCCTTTGTAGCTGCTGTTTAGCTTTGAACACACTAGCTGTAGTCTACACCTGCTGACGCTGTGTGTCTTGTGCCCCACTTGTCCGTAAGGGCTCTGATCCAGTGACTGTGATCTTTGGTGATTACTGTGCCATTTTTTTTGCAGTGACCCTGAGTGAGGCAGACACTCCTGCCTTCACATACACATGTCACTTTGTGGCTTGCCAATGCCCTTGTGGTATGTGCTTGTTTTGCAAGTTGTCACACCCCTCCTGCCGTCATGTCTTCACTCATTGCTGCTGCTGCATACACAGCCACCATGCAGCGCACACTATCCAGGAACACAGAGACCTACAGGATTACCCTCCTTCCATCCATTTATAGAGCATGCTCTTGCCACCCTACACACAGACAACACCAGACATTCACCCTCCTGCTATCACAATGCTTCAAACTCAGCCATTGCAGCTGCTATGCCTGTGTGTGCAACACATACTGGCACGACTATGGCAGATTCACATGACATTGGGTCTATGTACCACCAGGTCATGTGCCGTGTACAGCACACACACACCTTCCATAGGCACAATATTGTACAGTGTTACCTTGTCAACACCTCAACAGCACAAAACTGCTTGCTTACAGTCACGTGGCAGTACACAACCTGCTCACACCACTTCAACATAGCTGTCACAGTCAGTCAAGTAGCCACATGGGACACACACCATGACCACGTCTCTTGGGTGTGGTGTGATTTCCCCGTTCTGGGGGTAGGTATTTGTCTCACGTGTGTAGTTGTTCTTTATGCGTTGCTACCATAACAGTAGTATAGTACTTGTAGCTACATAGGGGTAGGTCACCTATTCAGGTGTGCTTGGGTAGAGTGCTACAGCCCATTGCCCACAGTCTGTCCTGCCACCCTTGTCCTGTGCGCCACTCATCACATCCACAGTACTGCATCATGCTGATGATAGCTCACATACCTGAGGACACAGTTGTAGGTACTCCCTACGTGGACTACTAGTTTTGTCACACTGATCTGTACACCTCAAAGTGACTCTCCTGGGCCTGCCTGTGATAGCAGTTTTGGGATCCAAACCCCCCTCCAGCATTTACTATCCCACACAGGTGTGTCTTTCCATCCATGTATCTATTTTTTAGGAATTTCTGACCGATGTGTGTCCTCACTCAAATTCTGATCCAAGTGTGTGGATGGCTGCTGTTTGTTGGATACCCTTGCATTTTATACATTTGCACACACATATCAATTTATGCTGTGGTTCAAAGATAACTCACCAAATGCGTATGAGGTGTAGAATATTTATTGGGTGATCTTGTGCAGGAAACGTGAATAGGTGCTGTACAGAAAGGGGTGGAATCCAAAGTTCACTGCTGGAGATGAGATGCCTTACAGTTTCAGTCAACAGAGTTCAGGCCACAGTGCTTGGCATCATTGGGCAGACTGTGACCAGCAAATCCATGTGGGAGAGTCTCATAGGGGATGCTGTTGCACCCAGGGGCAATATGCCAGGTCCAGTGTCCTGAGAGATGTGCATGGCCCACTGCCCCTCAACGTCTTAGCCGTGGATGACCCACCTTCCTTGGGGGACCCTCAGGTGCAGGTCTGGACGATGCATGGGATGCTACGTCAGAGAGTTCCTCCTCCTCCTCCTCCCTCCCTGTGGCTGCTGTCGCACTTTGCCGTGATGTTTCTGGCCTTGTGACACAGGGAGGGGGCTGCATGTTGGCAGCTATCTGACGTAGCATATGGCAAATATCCCGATGCACCATCAAGAGCTGAGCCTGACTTGCCTCCACCCATCCATAATGTAGGTCTTGCCTGGCTATTTGCTCTGCCTGCTGTTCTTTCACCTGGTTGAGGGCCTCCGCAAGCTGGCTTACCTCCCTGGTGTCCCGCCGGTATGCCTCCAAGATGTTAGCGAGTTCAGGCATACCGGGTGCTGCAGCTGACTGGCCAGAATATCGCCTCCGCCTTCCACCACTCCAACCACCCTGACCCACACGAACACGGCCTGCGCTTGTGGGCACATCCAATCGACGGGCCCCCCGAGTGCTGCCAGGGTGGAGGTCGTCAGCAGCCTCAGGGGCGCCCGACAAAGGGTGTCCCTCATTTTCAGACTGGCTCTCTTGTGGATCATGGGCAGGGCTCTGACCTGTCTGCTGGGATGTGGTGGGAATGGGTCCGGTGGTTGGCTGAGATGTAGCTGGTACAGTTGCTGCAGGGGTTTGGGAACCAGAGGAGCCAGGTTGGTTGGGGTCATCCACAGTGCATTGAGTGGCGGCGCTGTCGGTGGGGTCTGGGTCCTGCTGAGCCTGGGACTGGGATCCTTCTCCCCCCTGGTTGGGGGGGGGCTCCGCACGTTCCCCTGTGTGTGGGAGAGACAGACACTGTTAAGGCACTTTCAAGTGACATCTTGTTTAGTTATCCATTATCAGCATCACAGTTCCACAAGCTTTACATTGTTGACATTGTTCAGTTGTGTATGTAGTGGTAGTAAATTGACATGTACTCTGGGGTATTTTTATTCTTCCATTCTCTTGACAATGACTGACACAGCCATTGCTGTGTCTTGTCTTGCCGGCACAACACGTGTGAAGCATTGCTCAGGTTCACGCAACATCCAGGATACAGTGTAAATCCTTATGTCTGCGTCAAGCATGCACAGAGTTCAGATGCAGCATGTTGATGTAAGACACAGAGCATCATTGATTTGCATGTCATCTACTACTTTGGATGTCTTTTGCTGTTCCGTGATGGCCAAACAATGCCAACACCCCTGGACCTGTACACACACAGTTATAGATCATGCTTTTTTAAGTTGGCACTTCTCAGAGACGCATCACCTTGTCAATACCCATGTCCATGTTGGTACTTAAGTGCATCCACAACATTCTTGAGATGGGGCACGTGCATTGTTTGAGAGGCACAATGGACTGGAGCATCTGCAATGTGCATGTATGAGTTGTATGCGTATTCATATGAGTGAGTGTTTTGTTGTGGTACATGACAATTGGGACAGTGTTGCACTCCAATGCTTGTCCCCAGGGGATGAGTTTCTGTAAGGGGGGTATATGACAGGCCATGCTAGTAGTTTGCGTGTGAATTGCAAGCGTCCATCGTTCATGATTTGGCTGCCCCCTGATGTAGCATGCTGGCATATTCGTGGTTTTGTGTTCATGCACAGGATGTGTGACCTTGTCCTGGTGTTTGTGTTTGCAATGATCACAAGAGGGACTTGTGCTGCCTACACCTGTGCCCATTGTGTACTACAGAGCTTTCCGAGATGTGTGTCCTGACACAGTACAGTGTTGACTGCAAATGGTGGGTGTGTTGCAGGCACTTAGTAGATGACTGCTGGTACTTAGGAGACATCCCTAAACATTCTGCTCTATGGTGTTTGTAAGGCCTGTGCAGTGCTTGTGTGCAACTGTGTGTGTGCCCAGGGAGCTGCGTTGAGGTGACAGAGGGAGGAACACTGAGGGATGGATACAGAGGGAGGCAGGCAGACAGAGGGAGAGAGGGCGACAAGTGGGAGAGGGCGACAGTGGGAGAGGGCGACTGTGGGAGAGGGCGACTGTGGGAGAGGGTGACTGTGGGAGAGGGCGACAGAGGGAGAGGGCGACTGTGGGAGAGGGCAACAGTGGGAGAGGGCGACTGTGGGAGAGGGCGACAGAGGGAGAGGGCGACTGTGGGAGAGGGCGACAGTGGGAGAGGGTGACTGTGGGAGAGGGCGACTGTGGGAGAGGGCGACTGTGGGAGAGGGCGACAGTGGGAGAGGGCGACTGTGGGAGAGGGCTACAGAGGGAGAGGGCGACTGTGGGAGAGGGCGACAGTGGGAGAGGGCGACTGTGGGTGAGGGCGACTGTGGGAGAGGGCAACAGTGGGAGAGGGAGACCGTGGGAGAGGGCGACAGTGGGAGAGGGCGACTGTGGGAGAGGGCGACAGAGGGAGAGGGCGACAGTGGGAGAGGGCGACTGTGGGTGAGGGCGACTGTGGGAGAGGGCGACAGTGGGAGAGGGAGACTGTGGGAGAGGGCGACAGTGGCAGAGGGCGACTGTGGGAGAGGGCGACAGAGGGAGAGGGCGACTGTGAGAGAGGGCGACTGTGGGAGAGGGCGACAGAGGGAGAGGGCGACTGTGGGAGAGGGCGACAGGGATGGAGACAGGTTGTTTGTGCTTGCTCGCTTGCTACATTGCCTTACTGTGTCACAATATATAGCATCTCTGGAAGGTGTGTCCGCAACATGAAATTGTTTAGGAGCTGTGGTCTACTATCTTGTGTGATATTTCCCTATCCCTGTACATTGGGCATGGTGCCTGGGTGACGCCCTGGGACATTTGGGATGAGAGCAGCCTCCTACCCTCCACCTTCTACCCTTTGTGGCTCCCACTTGCAACAAACCACTTTTAGTTGTGTCCTGCTAGGACTCATGGCCACCCACCCCATGCTGCTGGGCACTGTTGTAAGTCCACCCATGTAACATGTATTTTTTGTACACTCACCAGACTCAACGGCTCCTTCTATTCCATGTACTCCCACCGGTGGCAGCAGGGCCATGACTCTCTCCTCCCAGGGATGGTATACAGGAGGTCTGTGGGGACCACCACCTCCAGTGTGGTGTGCAGAGGCATAGTCCTGGTCCATTTTCTTCTTGACCATCCTCCGCAGCTCATACCACCTGGACTGGCATTCCCCCCTGGTGCACCTGATGGGTACAACAGCATTGACCCGGTCTACAATCCTCTCCCACAGGCGTGTTTTTTCGGCCAGGCTGGTCTGTCTGACCAATGCGCCAAACAGCTGTGGCTCGACTCTGATGACTTCATCTGTAAGTATCTCATTCTCCGGGTTAGTGAACTTTGGATTCTTGGGTGTGGTCATGGTGTGGGGTGTATGTGATTGAGGGGGTGATGGTGCGTATGGATGAGGGTGTGTGGTTGTGATTGTGAAGTGGGTGGTGTGGGCGTAGATGTGATAGGGTGTATGTGTGAAGGTATGTGGCTGGAATTATTGGTGTGCTCTCTGTTTCTTTGCAAGAATGGGTATGTTGCAAAGGATGATGGGTTGTATGTGTGGACCCTTTTATTGGTCAAATAGTGGTTGTGGCTTAATTTGAATTGTGTGTGTGTGTGTGTTATATGGGGTGGGTGTTAGTGTTGACATCTGTTTGGCTGTGACCAGGACATTGATTCTCTATGGTGTGTAGACAGGAGACATGTTCAGTGTTGTTGTGCGACTTGTTTCCAAAGTCCTTGTGCTGGTTAGGGTGTTGGCGTTATGTGTGCGTGTCGTACTTGTGTGTGCGATTGATTGGTACGGGCCGTTGGTGGGTGGGGGTGTTCGCGTGGGCTTGTTGGGTGGGGTGTGCGTGTCGTACTTGTGCGTGCGATTGACTGGTACGGGCCGTTGGCGGGTGGGGGTGTTCGCGTAGGGGTGTGCGTGTCGTACTTGTGCGTGCGATTGACTGGTACGGGGCATTGGCGGGTGGGGGTGTTCACGTAGGGGGGTGTGCGTGTCGTACTTGTGCGTGCGATTGATTGGTACGGGCCGTTGGCGGGTGGGGGTGTTCGCGTAGGGGGGTGTGTGTGTCGTACTTGTGCGTGCGATTGACTGGTACGGGCCGTTGGCGGGTGGGGGTGTTCGCGTGGGCTTGTTGGGGGGGGTGCGTGTCGTACTTGTGCGTGCAATTGACTGGTACGGGCCGTTGGCGGGTGGGGGTGTTCGCGTGGGCTTGTTGGGGGGGTGTGCGTGTCGTACTTGTACGTGCGATTGACTGGTACGGGCCGTTGGCGGGTGGGGGTGTTCGCTTAGGGGGGTGTGCGTGTCATACTTGTGCGTGCGATTGACTGGTACGGGCCGTTGGCGGGTGGGGGTGTTCGCGTGGGCTTGTTGGGGGGGGTGCGTGTCATACTTGTGCGTGCGATTGACTGGTACGGGCCGTTAGCGGGTGGGGGTGTTCGCGTAGGGGGTGTGTGTGTCGTACTTGTGCGTGCGATTGACTGGTATGGGCCGCTGGCGGGTGGGGGTGTTCGCGTGGGCTTGTTGGGGGGGTGTGCGTGTCGTACTTGTGCGTTTGATTGACTGGTACGGGCCGTTGGCGGGTGGGGGTGTTCGCGTAGGGGGGTGTGCGTGTCGTACTTATGCGTGCGATTGACTGGTACGGGCCGTTGGCGGGTGGGGGTGTTCGCGTGGGCTTGTTGGGGGGTGTGCGTGTCGTACTTGTGCGTGCGATTGACCGGTGCGGGCCGTTGGCGGGTGGGGGTGTTCGCGTGGGCTTGTTTGGGGGGGGTGCGTGTCGTACTTGTGCGTGAGCGAGGGGTACGCGTGTGGAATGTGTTGAAGCTGCTTGATGCGAGCTGAATATTGCCGTACGATTCATTATTCAAGTGCGATAACTTTGTTCCGTACGAATCGCTGTCAGGCTTCTCGTACAGTATCGTACTTGTGTGTTTGTACGGGCAGGTTACGAATCGTACGGTAGGATTCCCGATGCATATTCGTACGGATCATCGACTGTGATTTGGACGGTTCGATGATATTCGTACGGAAATCGACGGGAACGGATCGGAATTCGCAGGTCGGACGTAAAGTTCCCATTCGTACGGATTCGGATACAAATGCGATTCGTACGGCGGAATATTTTACCGGATCGGAATCGACGCCTAAGTGTTGTTGATGTTGACATGCGTGGTTCCAGTGGAGCAACACAGGACCCTGCAGCCCCTGCGGTGGGGGGGGGGCAAGCTGCAGGGGGGCCCCCTCAGCACTGTTTAAATCCAGAGCAAGGGCCCCTCCGAGTACTTTGCAAGGGGGCCCCCACAACTTTCGTTATGCCACTGAAAGACACAACAAACATTCAAGAATGTAGCTAACGAACACGGTCAAGAGTGGATGATACAAAACAGTTTTAATTTATTCAAAGTGTGACAATATTAATACATATAATGCATTTTTTATACATGAAAATAAGAGCAGAACAATTAGCATATTAACATAACTGTATTCTGTCCAATTGAATCCATACGAAAACAAATGGAATTATGGTTCCCCCAACAGGATGAATTGCGGCAAAACAATTAAAACATCCTCATACCAGTTACATCCTAACACAATCTAAACAATCAAGCATACCGTAATCACATTCACGCTACCATGTTGCTAACACAGTCACATATTAAAATAATTGCATAAGTATGGAGACAGAAACCTTAAATAAAGAACACAGTGATATCTTGCAAATTATTAAAGAGGAGTCAAAGAGGAGAGCCTCAAAGAGACAGTGAAGATCCAGAAGATAGTTGGAATAAAATAGTGAGTAATCTATCATGGTAGTCAATACATACATCTGGCCTAAAGCCATGAGCCATGGCGGTATTTGCTGCAATGGTGGCCACATGCAGCAGGTGCCTCAAAGTGTGATGGCTCAGCCTGTGTTAAATTTCTATTACAGTGTTGTAATTGTGCTTAATCTCCAGTATTTTGCATTACACTTGGGTGAAACATCTGAGATTACCCCCGTTAGGCCACACTGCATAATTAAAATGTCCAGTAAAAAACAGTTTCAGTAAAAATCCTATCACAGAAACAACGCACATTACCCAGATGTAAGGGTCTGTCCACATCATGTGCGATTTTGCACTTTTACCGCAAAATGGGCTTGAGGTTGGATTAGGCTACAAAATAGGGCGACATTCACATTTTGTGTAATTGGTATCACAAATTATGTGTCATTTCCGCACAGGAAATTACATGAATTTTGCACTCGCCTAGTTCTGCCATGGCAGTTGCGGACACCATTTCCAGCTGTGATTGTTACCACTGGAGTGGTTGTGTGCTAGATTGCAATTTTCACATCCATGGTGGCAGCAGGCATTAATTAGAAGTCTTTGCTGCTAGGGGAATAGCAGTTAACCACACCATTCTATCCAACGGGCAGCAATCACCATCAATACAAGTTGTGCTTTCCTGGGACAGGTACTAGCCTATTACAGTGGTGGGTACAACCAAGAAGTATGGACACCTTCTGGTCAGTAGTGATCTGTCACAGAGAGCAGCCTTGGGGCAACAATAACCAGCCAATACAGAGGAAATTGTCTTAGGGAAAAGTGGTCACCTGTAACCGTAGAGTGTTTTATCTTTATGGAAGTACTAACCTACCCAAGTGGACCTCCTCTGTCCTAGAGGCAGCAGCCAAAAGTAGCAAAAGTATATGCTATACAGGGGTAGCATTTTAAGCCATTTCAGTGGATGTTGCTTTACATACAAGAGTCACCAGCCATACCAGTTAAGCTATCCTAGGATCATAACATCACTAAAACAACTAAAACACGCGCACTGCACTGTTCTCGGCGATTTTAACCTTCATGTTGATGACATCGTCTGCTCCAAAGCCAGACAACTTCTAAAAGCTATGAATGGGCGTAATCTTACGCAAAGGGTAAAGGGTCCTATTCACCGGGCAGGACACACCCTAGACTTACTGTTCACGAACAACTCCAACCTTCTCACCGCTACCTCTCTGCTGCTCCCCTGGTCAGACCATTCCCTGATCCCCTTTAGCTTCAACCCCATGCCACCCCCAAGCCAGCCCTCCCCTTCCCGGAAGCCTAGCAGAAAATGGTACAAGGTCACCTGTTCTACCCTGCCCTCTGCCCTAGGCAACTCCCAGCCACGGGTTAGTGGGGACCTGGATCATGATGTTACTGGCTTCAACGACTGGCTCTCCACTGCACTGGATAAGGTCGCCCCATCCAACCATTAGTCTCCTCCAGACTTAAACCATCTGCACCATGGTTCACTCCCGCACTATACACCGCAAAAAGCCAGTGCAAAAAACTGGAGCGAAGCTGGAGACTCACTTATAGTATGGTGGCAAAAACCACCTATACAGCCGCTATCAAGAACTTCCATAGACTAAAGCGCACTGAAATGAAAGCCTACAATGCTAAGAAGATTAATTATGCCAGCAACTCATCTAAATCCCTTTTTAAAATTGTAAAAGGTTTTGTTAAGCCTGACTAGCTGTCCAGCAGGACTCCCTCCACTCAGGAACTCTGTGACAGCCTTTTTGACTTTTTTTACGATAAAATTTACTCTACTTTTTACCCCTCCCTGCAACCCCCGGAACTTAGTACGGGAACTACCAGTGCCCACTCTTTCACCTCCTTTGCCCCGATCTCCCACGAAGCTGCTCTTCAAAAATGTTTCTCCTGTAAATCTGGTTCGCCGATGGACCTCTGCCCGGCTTCGCTTTTTAGCTTAGTTGCCCCTGTTAGATTTCGGGGTCTCTGGTTGGCACAGGTATGTACTAGTGACAAACAGGGACCCTCTCCTCTAGTCAGGGAAAGGGGATTACACACCTAAAATAACCCCTGCTCAGCCTCTAGGTTGCGTGGCGCGAGCAGTCAAGGCTTATTTCAGAGGCGTTGTAAGTTAAGCAGTTGCGACCACATACAGTAACCCAGTGACAACACTACAAATGGACACCACACAGGTTTTATATAAAAAATAAGTAGACTTTATATAGGGTTACCACAAGACCATAAACGACAAAAATACACACTATGATTACTTTAAGATGGTAGATTAAGCTTAGTTCAGTTCAGTTCTTGGATGCGACACTCTGCGTCAATGTACCTTAAGTTGCGATGCGCTTCCATGACAAGCAATGTTGCAGCGATGGGAAATGTGGCAAAGTTCAGATACAAAGAAATAAAGACGTGAAGATCTTCCAGATGCGGCACGCTTCTCGGGGATGCGAGAAGTTCTCGGTTCGATGCGTGGACTGCAGCGGCGACACCCTTACGATGCAACGGCAACAGCGTCGCTCTTCTCCACGATGCGTGAAGCTTCCGCTCGATGCGACAACTACAGCGTCGACATCCAAGATGCGACGGCAGCAGCTCCGATGGCGGCACGCTTCTCGGGGATGCGAGGTGCTCTTGATCGATGCGGTGCAGTGCGACAGTTCCAGCCGCGACACCCTCCTTCTCTGGAGTTGCGACGGCAGGCACAGCGACGGCGACACACTCCGACCTCGTTGCGAGATTCTTCTCCTGATGCGGTGCAGTGTGACAGCTCCAGCGGCGACACCCTCCTTCTTCAGAGTTGCGACAGCAGCAGCAGCGACGGCGACACGCTTCCTCTTCGTTGCGGCACGCTTCTCTCCGATGCGGTGCAGTGCGACAGTTCCAGCGGCGACACCCTCCTTTCTCCAGAGCTGCGACGGCAGGCACAGCAACGGCGACATGCTTCTTCTCGCTGAGTCGCGCTTCCAGCTCCTTGCGACACGTAGTTCCTCAGAAGGCCCAAAACAGCAGCAGGCACTTCCACCAGAAATCTGGGGAGCTGGGGGGTGAAGTCTGTTGTCCCTGAGACTTCAGCAGGAGGCAAGCTCTTTTCCAAGCCCTTGGAGATCCTTCAGAAGTTGAAAGCAAAGTACACAAAGTTCCTTTCTCCTTCCTTTGGCAGTAAGGCAACCACTGCAGGCCAATCCCCCAAACAGCACTTCAGCTTGGGAATAGTCTCTCCTCAGTTTCTTCAGGTTCCTCTCCTCGGTTATGGTTTCTTCTTGTAGTCCAAAAGTGATCTAATTTCATGGGATCAATGTCCCAATATTTATATTAATAGCAAACAGGGATATTAGTGGTCAAAAGAGGCTAAAGAAGAAATGACAGTGGCAAAAAACGGTCTTGTATATGTATCTTCATGATATACACAAGATGGAAAAGAGAACCCATCAGCCCACCCAGTGGCGGAGCATCATCATCTGGGATTTTGTAGGAAAACTGGTATCTCTTACAGGTATCTCACTAGTTGTTATCGTGAGATATCCTAGTATGGATCCACCAGTGATGTAAAACAGCCACAATGAAGATGCAGTGGTGCTGAGAAACAAAATGCAGTGTTGAAAAGTGTAAGAACGCAAAATGTGAAACTAAAATGAACTATATTATGCCAAAGAACCAATTTATTGAAAGGTCATCATAATGTCAAGGTTAAAAATAGTGTTAGATAGTATGAATAAATGGTAACTATCTTGTGATGATTAGGGAGGTCAACATGTTTCAGCCAAACGAGGACGATAGATCATCATGTGGCTTTCTTCAGGATCAAATATGTAACACTACTGCAAAATTCAGTGCAAAAACAGTCATCATAAATAAACAATCAGAGATACATCCTACCATATGTGAGGTTCCAGATTCTGGAAATTATGTCTCTGTAATGCGATGCTTTTCCTGAAAGATAACACATATATACACATATACAGACGCAGACAAATTATTGGAAGCCACTGTAATAACAAGTAAATACCCACATAGCAACATGCTGCGGCTACTCTATTCCATCAGCATGGTTCATTGGTATCCATTTGGTATATCAACTAGACTCACCCAGAAAAGTCTTGGGATCAGACCTCACCTCTCCTGGCGCTCGCTCAGGCAATGAGGCCCCACTCTAAAGATATGCATAGAAAAGAGGGGAAGAATAGCAAGATAACATGTATTATCATGCTGTTTTTATATTAGCAGTCAATCAACCTTGGTAATTGGTGGAAACACGAGTAGGCAGTCCTTAACAAGCCCTCTAATTCTCAATGATAATCACATTATAGGACATCAAAGTGATGCCTCAATATAAGCAGGCTGTTGTTTAAATACCAGTATATGTGGACAAACCAGTATATATAAACTAAACTATGTAAGTTGGACAATAGTCATAAAGCTCATAAGAATGCTCTTTATAGAACCCCAAGTCAAGTGGGGGTTTGCAGGCAGAAATGGTAATTCACGAGTCCTGTTTTCAAGAAGGTTCATGTGCCAAAGAGCAATGTAATGAAAAAATGAGCAATGCGGTGAAAAAAACGCCAGAGGAATGCTTCTTCATGACGCCATCAGAGTATCTTGCCGTCCTACCTGTCCGTCGGTACCTCGACTTTGTCCTAAGCCGAGGGGGAGGTACCCGACGGAACAGGAATGACGCTATTTATATCCTGCTTGTCATCATTCTAATTACGATGTGCGGACCAGAATGGCAGCTAGTAGCAGGCCGGACTGGTATGCGGCTTACGTTCTGATTGGGTAGTTCCAGAGCACAATGTTATAAAACCGTGTCGGACCAGATAGGGAGCTGCATTGTAATACCCAACCGGAAACAGACTCTATATCCGGTATGCGCACCCTCGAAAAAGAGCTAGTACGTCAGTGCGACATTCTAGCAGAGACCGGAAACTATTCCAAGTTCGTGCTCTATCTCCATTGGTTGTTGGTCCCTTTAATGGTCCCTTTAATTCTGGCCTATAGGAAAACAGTGTCCACGATGGGTTCTCTTTTCCATGTTGTGTATATCATGAAGATACATATACAAGACAGTTTTTTGCCACTGTAATTTCTTCTTTAGCATCTTTTGACCACTAATATCCCTGTTTGTTACTAATATAGTTGGATTGGGGGATAGGATATTAGAGGGTCAGTAATCTAATTTCCCCTCGGACCCATTACCTAAGTTTATGTTTACATCCCAATATTTATACCCACAAATCCTTTGTTCTCTGAGGGGGAGGGGCCTTTGCCCAGTCTAAACCAGTTCTGAAGCACTCTGTTTACCAGACTTCTCCTTTCCTTTCACAGTGCAGGGCATGCACATCAGACGCCCCGCAGGAGGTGAAGCCAGCATTGTGGAAGGCAAGTACAGTCCTGGAGCACTTTGTTGAAAGGACTTCTTCTCTTCTTTCAGTGTGCAGGGCAGAGACATCAGCCGCTCCCCAGGGGGTGGGGGCAGCATTGTGGAAGGCAGGCACAGCCCTATTCAGAGTTCAGGTGCACTCCTCCCTCCCATCAAGATGCAGATCTCTCTGTTCACCACTGGGTGACTCAGCCTGTCTCCTGGAATACCCCAGCCCTGTCACTCACAGAAACCAGATATAAGAATACACAAACCAGCAGAGGCAGGTTTGAATGGTTAGGCAAGCAAATACCTATTTTCTAAAAGTGGTATTTGCAAATTCAGAATATTAAAATTAACTTTACTAAAAGATGTATTTTATTATTCGGAGTTAAGGCATACTAAACTCGAATTTCTACCATGTTCTCTGAGCCTGTTAGAATTATAAAATGTAACAATTCTAACAGCCCATTCTGGCCTATGGAGAACGGATCACTGACATAATATCGACTACAAAAATATAGGCCTTTAAAATATCGACTACAAAATATCGACAACACAAATATTGAAGTCCTATCTACAAACAGGTAAGTACAAAAATATCGAGTCAAAAATATCGCTTAAAAATATGTACTTTGTAAAAATATCGAATTTATTAAAATTAATGTAAAATTAAGAAAATATGAAAAATAAATAACTAAAATATACTTAAAAATACTTAAATAACCTTAAAATAATTAAATAAATAATTTAAGTTATAAAAAAAACTATTTTATTTGTTAAAACATATATATATATATGTTTACAGAATATTATTAAAAAATATACAATATTATTACCGTAGCATAGCAAGAGTGTTAAAAAAACTATTCCCATACCAATGAGTGCAACAGTAGGGAAAGCGTTGGATAGCGTCGCGGTAAAAATTACTATTCCACCTCCAAAGAGTTCAACAGTAGGGTAAGCTTTGGATAGCGTAGGGGTAAAAATTACTATTCCCACTCCGAAGAGTGCAACAGCAGGGAAAGCGTTGGATAGCGTAGAGGTAAAAATTACTATTCCCACTCCAGTGAGTGCAACAGTAGGGAAAGCGTTGGATAGCGTAGGGGTAAAAATTACTATTCCCACTCCAATGAGTGCAACAGTAGGGAAAGCGTTGGATAGCGTAGGGGTAAAATTACTATTCCCACTCCAGTGAGTGCAACAGTAGGGAAAGCGTTGGATAGCGTAGGGGTCAAAATTACTATTCCCACTCCAAAGAGTGCAACAGTAGGGAAAGCATTGGATAGCGTAGGGGTAAAAATTACTATTCCCACTCCAGTGAGTGCAACAGTAAGGAAAGCGTTGGATAGCGTAGAGGTAAAAAATACTATTCCCACTCCAGTGGGTGCAACAGTAGGAAAAGCGTTGGAAAGCGTAGGGGTAAAAATTACTATTCCATCTCCAAAGAGTGCAACAGTAGGGAAAGCGTTGGATAGCGTAGGGGTAAAAATTACTATTCCCACTCCAAAGAGTGCAACAGTAGGGAAAGCGTTGGATAGCGTAGGGGTAAAAATTACTATTCCCACTCCAGTGGGTGCAACAGTAGGGAAAGCGTTGGATAGCGTAGGGGTAAAAATTACTATTCCCACTCCAGTGAGTGCAACAGTAGGGAAAGCGTTGGATAGCGTAGGGGTAACAATTACAATTCCCACTCCAGTGAGTGCAACAGTAGGGAAAGCGTTGGATAGCATAGGGATAAAAATTACTGTTCCCACTCCAAAGAGTGCAACAGTAGGGAAAGCATTGGATAGCGTAGGGGTAAAAATTACTATTCCCACTCCAGTGAGTGCAACAGTAGGGAAAGCGTTGGATAGCATAGAGGTATAAATTACTATTCCCACTCCAGTGGGTGCAACAGTAGGGAAAGCGTTGGATAGCGTAGGGGTAAAAATTACTATTCCCTCTCCAGTGAGTGCATCAGTAGGGAAAGCGTTGGATAGCGTAGGGATTAAAATTACTATTCCCACTCCAGTGAGTGCAACAGTAGGGAAAGCGTTGGATAGCGTAGTGGTAAAAATTACTATTCCCACTCCAGTGGGTGCAACAGTAGGGAAAGTGTTGGATAGCAAAGGGGTAAAAATTACTATTCCCACTCCAGTAAGTGCAACAGTAGGGAAAGCGTTGGATAGCGTAATTACTATTCCCACTCCAGTGAGTGCAACAGTAGGGAAAGCGTTGGATAGCATAGGGGTAAAAATTACTATTCCCACTCCAAAGAGTGCAACAGTAGGGAGGCCCAGTTTATTAAACACTTGTTAACCCTCGGGTGCTGGGACCGCTTGTATAGCTTTTTAAACTTTCACTTCTCACCCCTTCACTGCACACGCAGCAATATACCAGCTCCGCAGTCTCCTGGCGTTGCAGCACACCCGGGGCACATCCGGTGCCACTGTGGTGGGCCCGATGATGAAGCATGCCACCGACTAGGTCGGTGGGTGAGGGCTTTCAAAGGAAAACATTGCGCTTTCCTTGTATTGTCTGACGTACCTGAGTCACTCTTTTCCTTCCCCTTAAAGTTAGCTAGCCCCCATTGATACTTACATATAAACCCAGGGGATACGGGCTAGCATATCTAGTCCTCTCTCTCTCTTTGATCTGAATAATACTAAGCAGCGCGCAGCTGTGAGAGTTCCCACTACCCTCAACATGGCCGAGAATATAGGCCTAACCTACACTGCTGAGGACATCAGCGAAATCCTAGCTGATCCCTCACTCCTGGCAGATTTTAACATTTCAGCAACTGTAGCCCAATCGACTGACTGGGACACACTCACGGAGAAGAAGAGGAACAGGATTCGGACTGTTCTACATGGAGTCATCCTGGCACAATACCTACGAACCAATACAGCCCCCACTGGCCTCCTGGTCACCAACGCCCCCAGGATCTTCTTAGATGATGTAGCATTTCGGAAGGACTGGGCCCAGATCGCCTGGCACTGCACCAGGGACTGGCTAGTCCTTATCATCAAAACTGCAAAACGCCTATCAGACGCAATCATGATTGAAATCCAGGCAACGGAGTCACATTTTAAAACCACGGTGACAGGGATCAAAAAGAAACTTGAGGACCAGAACCGCGAGATAGCTGAATACAAAGACTACCTCACCCAGACAAAAATTAAAAAATTTGAAAAGGATCTGAAAAGATTCAGTTATTCTAAAACCTACCCGTACTCAGAAGATGACTACACCCCCCCCAAAAAATCATCTGACAACTCAGATAACAGCTCCATTTCAAGCGCCTCAAGCAACTCAAGCTCAGGACAAAATACCCCGAGAGGGAGAGGCAGACGTGGACAACACTGGCAACAACCATGGCAAGGTCCCCAGAACCACAACTTTGGCCAACCACCGCCTCTTTTCGGACATCTACCACCCCCATACTTCGGATACCCACAGATGTACCCTCAGGGCAACATGCCCTTCTTTCAAGGCAATCAACAGCAACAATACCCTTTTTTATCCCGGGGCAGGAGAGGCAGGGGCAAGAGACGGAACCCAGGCCAAGTGCAATGGCAACCCGAAGCAGAACCAGTGAGCTCCAACACAAGAAACAAAACCAAGGAGCAAGCGCGAACCAGCAGGTGATACCACCCACCCCCTCGTGTTCAACCTGTCCAACATACAACTCACACCAGATGAAGTGGAGGTACTGAATAAGGGCCTCTCATTTGTCCCCACGCCAAGACTGGACATGTTTAAATTACATGTAGAATTGGCTGAATTCTTTAGAAAGCTCAAGTTAAAGGCCTTCTTTGAGAAAAAGGACAACACAACCACACAAGCGGAAGGCACACCCAATGAGACGGGTATGAGGACTAAATCTACCTTCACCCCCCCACCAGGTAGCATCCCGGTAGAAATCCTAACCTTCGAACAGGCAGTCTACACAGAAGTAGAACACCTCCAACAGAGGGACACCTTCAACAATCTGTCCAACAAAGACAGAAGCACGATTCAACGCCTCCAGCATGACCCCAACCTTGTCATAAAACCAGCGGACAAAGGTGGAGGGATAGTCCTGATGAACAAGACAGACTATGACCTGGAGTGCAAGAGGCTCCTCAGCGACACTAGGAATTACAAGCGTCTCCAAAGAGACCCCACTGAGCAACTACAGGCCACGATTACGCAAATGGTAAAACATGCTAAAGACCATGATCACATATCACAGCAAGAGTCGGACTACTTATGCCCGAAAGAAATTAAGACCCCATACTTCTACACGGTCCCCAAAGTGCACAAAGGCACCTTACCACCACCAGGGAGACCCATTGTGTCTGGAATCAAGTCTTTGCTAGAACCGCTATCACGCTTCTGTGATTTCTTCCTTAACCCCCTAGTCCAAAAGACCCCTGCCTACCTTAAGGATACTAAACATTTACTAAATGTAATTAACGAAATCAGCTTTGATCCCAGCACTGAACTGCTCGTGGGACTAGATATAGAATCCCTATATACCAGTCTCCCACAAGACGAAACGCTCAAGGTCCTGCACGATGTCCTCATGAACACTACCTGGACTTACAACACGCCCCGCAGCTTCATCCTAGACTGCGCAGCACTGGCTCTCAAAGAGAACTATTTTGAATATGAGGGCACTTTCTACCTCCAAACGAATGGTACATCGATGGGCAGTGTCTTTGCTCCCAGTGTGGCCGGACTGTATGTGGCCCACTTCGAGGAGACACACATACAACACCCAACCAACCCCTTCTCCACCAATATCAGAGTATGGCGTCGCTACATTGACGACATTCTCATAGTATGGAATGGCAACCAGGAGTCGCTAGACAGATTCATGCTATGGGTCAACCAACTAGACCCGTACCTACGCTTCACATGCACCAGTAGCCCCCTGGAGTTACCCTTCCTAGACCTCAATATCAGACCAGAGAATGGAGGACTCTCCACCACCACATTCTACAAGCCCACAGCAAGAAACTCCCTGCTCAGGTTTGATAGTTTTCATCCCCGACACCTGAGGGAAAACCTGCCATACGGGCAATTTTTGCGCATCAGGCGCAACTGCAGCAACATAACTGACTACAAGCAACAATCCAGTGACCTAGTGCACAAACTAAGGGACCGCGGCTATCCCTCTAGGATAATCAACAAAACTTGCAAAAGAGCAAGAAACCAAAACAGGGACGCTCTCCTAGAAACAGTCCAAAAACCCGAAGAAGATCCTGTACTTACCTGTGTAACAACGTACAACACAGCATCTAACCAAGTGTCTAACATCATCCACCGCAATTGGAAAATTATAAACTCTGGCACTAGGCAGTGGGAAAAGCCTCGCTTTGCTTATAAAAGAGCAACCAACTTGAGAGACCAGCTTGTGAGCACAAGACCGCGCCCCAAACTTCAAGATAAAGACAACACCATCACTAATGCATGGGGCCTGCCCAAGATCACTGGCCACCAACCCTGCAACAACTGCAGTGTATGCCACCTGACATCCCCTTCTAAAACACTGACCTTGGAACCAGGCAAGACCTGGACACAACGACAGTTTACGAACTGTAACTCTTCAAACCTAGTTTATCTCATCACCTGCAGATGTGGCCTCCGGTACGTTGGCATGACGACCAGGAAAGTGCGCACCAGGATGACAGAACACAGAAGCACAATAAGATGTGGGAAAAACATCAGTAAACTTACAGACCACTTTCTGACCCACAACCACACACCAAATGACTTCACATGGACTGTCATTGAGAAATTTGACAACCTCAGGGATGAGAAACTCTTACTACATAAGGAGCAACGCTGGATTTACCGTCTTTCCACCCATACCAAAGGCCTTAATGATTCCATCCCGTGGAACAGTCTGGCCACATAGACACCCCTGCAAAAACTCGTGATGTACCAGTGCCACCAGGCTCCTACATGAACGTCCCCCTCCCTAGCCCATTCTTCTCCTCTAATGCCTGTCTCAATCGACAGCAGCATACCTGTGCTGACTGAGCCATATGAATGTAACTAAATCAGTTAATTTTGCCATTTCATAGGACACCGGCAAATCTCAGACCTAGTTCTACTGAACTACTCGCTATCACGCATGCGCAAGCACAATACCGCTACTGCAGTCTACTGCGCATGCGCTATAGCAATTTACCGCGCATGCGCTAAAACAGTCTATCGCGCATGCGCTGCCAACGCGCACTACTCCTCCGCACATGCGCAGCCAGTCTCGGAATGAGACAGCGTTTACCGCGCACCCCTCCCTCTTTCTAACCTGAACAGGTGTACCGAGTTTACAAAACCATATAAATAGAAAACGAGGCAGCCCACTCAGCTCACACCGGGCGCCGCGGAAGGACGAATAGGTCCAAGGAGGAACCAGACCGAACTACTCGTGAGTAAAACCACTTGTCCAACAACATGGGGTAAGCCAAAACTCTTCTTTCCTACAGGTTAGACAGCCTTGTGAACCTCATTTATCTCCACAGGGTCTCTTTCTCTGCCAGGCGACCCATGAGGCTTTTTACAGAGAAATAACAGAGTGAGGACCTAGAACTAGTACTTTCCTGTACCTCACCTTGTGATTTCGTTTTTTAGCCCACCACTACCCACCTACGGTTGTTTTTACAGTCTCACTAGCCTCATACAATCGCTATGAGCTCACCCTAGCCGGTTTTATGTCGAACACCACCCTATGAGCCGGCCACCATGAGTTCTAAAAACTGCCAACCTAACATGACTCTCCCCTGTACGTCTTGTCTTTGTCCTATGTGTTTTATGTAGACAAGCCTGAGGGAATCCCCCTCTAACAGCTACAGCGCCTTAGCGAGCGCAACACATAGCCAACAAAAACACAATCACTTAATATAGTTTATTAGTTTATTATTTAATTGCACTTTTTCACTTAACTCTTTGGTCCTGAGGAAAGCCAGCTTATAATAGAAAAGGCACTGGCAGAAACATGTAGACCACACAGGACATGGGAGATCATTAATCACTCCACTTTGTCCTTTCGCCTTTTTAAACAGCTAACGGAGGCCCAGTTTATTAAACACTTGTTAACCCTCGGGTGCTGGGACCGCTTGTATAGCTTTTTAAACTTTCACTTCTCACCCCTTCACTGCACACGCAGCAATATACCAGCTCCGCAGTCTCCTGGCGTTGCAGCACACCCGGGGCACATTCGGTGCCACTGTGGTGGGCCCGATGATGAAGCATGCCACCGACTAGGTCGGTGGGTGAGGGCTTTCAAAGGAAAACATTGCGCTTTCCTTGTATTGTCTGACGTACCTGAGTCACTCTTTTCCTTCCCCTTAAAGTTAGCTAGCCCCCATTGATACTTACATATAAACCCAGGGGATACGGGCTAGCATATCTAGTCCTCTCTCTCTCTTTGATCTGAATAAAAATTACTATTCCCACTCCAAAGAGTGCAACAGTAGGGAAAGCGTTGGATAGCGTAGGGGTAAAAATTACTATTCCCACTCCAGTGGGTGCAACAGTAGGGAAAGCGTTGGATAGCGTAGGGGTAAAAATTACTATTCCCACTCCAGTGAGTGCAACAGTAGGGAAAGCGTTGGATAGCGTAGGGGTAACAATTACAATTCCCACTCCAGTGAGTGCAACAGTAGGGAAAGCGTTGGATAGCATAGGGATAAAAATTACTGTTCCCACTCCAAAGAGTGCAACAGTAGGGAAAGCATTGGATAGCGTAGGGGTAAAAATTACTATTCCCACTCCAGTGAGTGCAACAGTAGGGAAAGCGTTGGATAGCATAGAGGTATAAATTACTATTCCCACTCCAGTGGGTGCAACAGTAGGGAAAGCGTTGGATAGCGTAGGGGTAAAAATTACTATTCCCTCTCCAGTGAGTGCATCAGTAGGGAAAGCGTTGGATAGCGTAGGGATTAAAATTACTATTCCCACTCCAGTGAGTGCAACAGTAGGGAAAGCGTTGGATAGCGTAGTGGTAAAAATTACTATTCCCACTCCAGTGGGTGCAACAGTAGGGAAAGTGTTGGATAGCGTAGGGGTAAAAATTACTATTCCCACTCCAGTAAGTGCAACAGTAGGGAAAGCGTTGGATAGCGTAATTACTATTCCCACTCCAGTGAGTGCAACAGTAGGGAAAGCGTTGGATAGCATAGGGGTAAAAATTACTATTCCCACTCCAAAGAGTGCAACAGTAGGGAAAGCGTTGGATAGCGTAGGGGTTAAAATTAGTACTCCCACTCCAAAGAGTGCAACAGTAGGGAAAGCATTGGATAGCGTAGGGGTTAAAATTACTAGTCCCACTCCAAAGAGTGCAACAGTAGGGAAAGCATTGGATAGCGTAGGGGTAAAAATTACTATTCCCACTCCAGAGAGTGCAACAGTAGAGAAAGTAAATACTTCATATATTTAAAAATATATAAATTAATATCCATAAAAAATTTATTAAAAGTAATTACCAAGTTAATATAATATAATAATTAATCAATTAAAATTACAAATTAAAATTATTTATTACAATTAGTTACCTATTAATACAAATTAATTCCAAATTAACAATTAATTAATTAACAATTAAAAATTAATTAACAATTAATTCAAATTAAATACAATTAAATAAATTGAATTATTTAATTAATTATAAATAAATTACTTCCCACCATATTCCCCTATAAACACACAACCCACTACAGAAAAGAAATTAGTGAAATTAACATAATTAGCAATTAATCAATTAAATAAAATTAATTGGCAAATAAAATGTAATTAATTACCCATAAAAAATAAATTAACAATTAATTCTAAAAAAATACCAATAAATCATTTTACATATTTAATTAATTATAAATAAATTACCACCCAATTCCCCTATAAACCCACAACCTCCTACAGAATTTTTTTGAGTAAAATTAACATAATTAGCAATTAATCAATTAATTAAAATTAATTGCCAATTAAAATTTAATTAATTACCAATTATAAATTAATTAACAATAAATTAAAAATGAATACCAATAAATAAATTTACATATTTAATTAATTATATTTAAATTACTTCCCACCCTATTCCCCTATAAACCCACAACCCGCTACAGAATTAAATTACGCAAAAATTAAAAAAACAAAATTCATTAATTAAAATAAATTAGAACATAAATACACACTTTTCACACATATAATAACATAAAAAACACTATAAAAAATCGATATTATTAAAAATTTGATAATTTTAATAACCTATATTATATACTTCGATATTTTAACTTACTATATTTTTAACATTCGATATTACATTACTTACCTTAAAAACGATATTTTTGATGTCTATATTCTGTCCATTCGATATTTTGTCCATTCTATATTTTGGACTTGATATTATGTCTATTCAATATTTTCTACTCGATATTTTGACTGTTTACCATGGAGAACAGGTAGCCTTGCAATAGTGAAAAACGAAAATGGTTGTAATTCACTATTAGGACATGCCACACGCATCGGGCTTGTCCTACCTTATACTTACAATGCACCCTGCCCTTGGGCCTACCATAGGGGTGACTGATATGAAAAAAAGGGAAGGTTTAGGGACTGGGAAGTGGGTAAACTTGCCCAGTCAGCATGACAGTACCAGACTGCACGCAGGCTCTGCAATGACAGACCTTAGACACAATTTACAAGGCTGCTTCTGTGGGTGGCACAACCAGTGCTGCAGGCCCACCAGCAGCATTTGGATTACACGCCCTGGCACACTCAGTGCACTAGACTAGGGTCTGACAAGTAAACCAAAATGGCCAAACATGGAATCACTAATCCATACACCAATTTACACAATTTAGGGAACCAGTGCCACAGTGCCCAAAGCATCTAACACCAGCAAAAACACGTGGCAACAGCAAAAAATGGAAGGGAGACCCACGCCAATGGTGCCAGGTCTAACACCCTCCTCATTATTTCTCAGCTGATTACCATTCGGAACACCTCTCTTCAATCTGGAATCTTTCCCTCTGTCTGGAAACAGGCTATGCTAATACCTATTTTATAAAACCTGATGCCGACCCTTCGGTTTTTAAAAACTAACGCCCCATCTCCCAACTACCAAAACCTGTGAAGGTTCTTGAAAAAAGAATCCAGGAGCATCTCGCCACCTATCTTGAAGCCGACTGCTTCCTTCACGACTCTCAGTCCACTTCAGATCCGGATTTAGCACGGAGACAGCACTGTTGGAGGTGTCAGAAAGTATCCGCAAATGCTTAGACATAGGTGAGGCAGCTATGCTAGTGCTCCTCGACTTGTCTGCAGCATTCGATACAGTCTCCCATGACATCTTGGTAGAGAGACTAATCAGCCTCAGGATCCAGGGCCCCCCTTTATCCTGGTTCAGATCTTTCTTAACTAACTGCTCTCAACAAGTCTCCCGGCAGCCTTTTGTCTTCAGCGAGAAGCCGCTGAACTGCGGCGGTCCCACAGGGCTCCGCACTTAGCCCTCTACGTTTTAATGTTTACCTATCCCCCCTAGCTAAATTAGCTGAAGCCTGCGGAGTCCCTGTGATTTCCTACGCTGACGACTTCCAATTAATGTTCTCATTTAGGGACCACTCTGAAGCTACCTTCTCTAATTTATTATGGTGCCTGCACAACATCTCTTCTTGGATGGCCCTTAACACCCTTAAGCTTAATTCGGATAAAACAGAGGTGATATTCTTTAACCAACCTAGCCCTCCCCCTCCTTCCCTTTGGTGACCTTTAAAACTGTCCCCACCTCCTGAACCTGTGTAATCGGCTACGAACCTAGGTGTCAGAATCAATAGCAAACTTTCATGTAAAAATCAAATTGACCAAGTATCTGCAGCCTGTTTTGGAAAACTCCACATGATCCAAAAAATGTTCCCCTTTGTCCCTCTGGACTCACGCCGGACCGTTGTTCACGCACTTATCACCTCCCATTTAGACTACGCAAATAGTCTGTATGTAGGGGCTCCTGCTTACCTCATCAGACGTTTACAGATGGTCCAGAATGCATATACAATATCCCTTACCGCCACTCGATCTCCCCCTACCTGAAGAAGGTACACTGGCTTCCATTGGCTAAACGTATCCAATTTAAATCAATGGTCTTAGTCTTTAGAGCATTAGGGAATACGGGTCCGGCCTATCTGAGAGCTCGACTTAGGGGTGCCCAATCTAACCGCTCTCTTAGATTCAACCACCTGCACCTCCTCATCCCCCTCACTTTTGACGCACTAGAATGGGCAGCAGAACCTTTGCGATGATGGTCGCCAAAACCTGGAATAGCCTACCCCTGCCATTGCGATTGACTAATTCATAATCTATCTTCCGCCGAGACCTTAAGACTTGGCTCTTCTCCAGCGACTAAAACCACTGAGTCTACTCCTCCCTTTGCCTGTCCAAGCACCGGACAACCCCGTAGGGGGTAGCTGCGCGCTATACAAGATCCTAAATAAATAAATAACAGCAGGTGCTGTAATAGGGTAGAAATAACAATCAAATCAATGTTTTGCAAAAATATTACTTTAGTTACTTTTATTTTGGGAACTGGTTGAACTCAGTTACAGGTAAGTAGACTTTCCAGCAGGTAATACTTTCACAAAGACAACAGAAATACTTTATGGTCTTGGAAATGCGTTGGTATTGTCAATCTGAAACAGTAACACTTAATACTTGAAAGAGATAGACAGTTGTATACAACAGATAAAATGCAATGCACTCCTAAGGACAGAAGATGGGCTTATGCATCAGCAGGTAAGTACACAACTTACTTTTCTAGTCTTCGGGGTTTCAGACTGGCCTTGGGCAAGGGTCAGTTTAAGGCAGGCACTGCACCGCCAGCAGCACTGGAACGACCAGATACAGAGTTCGCCGAGCCCAAGGCTAGCCTATGGACACTGGGGGCACTCGAAGAGGTACGGGGTTCAGTATCCACTCCGCGGTGGTCGATACCGGCAATAATGTTTGCTCTCGGGGAGGGCAAAGGGGATGAATGGGAGTCAGTAGGCCACCAACACTGGCACCGTCGCAGTCGCCGTCAGCGAGTCACTATAGGTCGAAGGCAGGTACCGCCAGCCTAGCAGTCGCAGTCGTGAGGATAGAGATGCGCAGGTGATGGAGTAGTTCTGCCGATGTTGGGCCGTCTCTGGGAGGCCGCCATCCAGCTGCAGTGCTTTCTTCTGGCAGGGCAGAGTCACATCGATAAAAGTGACGGTCCTCTACTGCTGCAGACTTGGGGGTCTTTATGTAGTGGTGAGTTGCGCCGATACGAGTGTTGGTCCTCAACCACAGTGGTTCTTGTACCTGCAGATGCCAGGGACTAAAGCCTCTAGCCCAAAGGGAGGTTCTTGGAGATTTGGTCAATGCTGGAAGGTCTCCAGGGTTTGTTGGAGGCCTAGCAGGGTTTCTGGAAGGACAGCAGGTCCAGTTGTCGAACCGGCTACAGGTAGCGGGGTTCTTGCCGAGTTCTGTCTGCAGCGATTCAGTTCCTGGTCAGGCAGAGGTCTTCTTCCGTCTTCTTGTTTGCTCCTTTGAATCTCAGGAACAAGGTTCAGGGTAGCCCTTAAATACTAAATTGAAGGGCGTTACTGAGGTCAGTGGGGAATAGCCAATGGTTACTGTCCCTTATGGTGACTACACCCTTTGGGTGCCCCTACCTTTGGGTAGAGGTGCACAACCCTGTTCCTATTGGGTCTAACTCTCCAATTCAAGATTGGAAACTCTCGCCCCATGAGGTCAGAATCCTGTCTGGTGGTAGCTGGCTGGCAGGGACCAGTCAGCCACTACTCTATAAGTTGTTCGTTTTTCAGGGGGGAATCTCTAAGATGCCCTCTGAGTGCATTTTATAATAAATCTAACACTGCATCAGTGTGGGTTTATTATGGTGAGTAGTTTGATGCCAATCTTCCAAGTTTTCAATGAAGCCATCATGGAGCTGTGGAGTTCGTAATGACAAACTCCAAACACATGTACTCAAAATGACTTCACTGCACTTACAATGTCTGTGAATGGCACAGACACTGTAGGGGCATATTGCTCATGCAGCTATGACCTCATGTGTGGTATGGTGTACCCTGTCTTAGGGCTGTAAGGCCTGCTAGAGGAATGACTTACCCATGCCAAAAGCAGTGTTGGTGCGCATGGCACACAGGGATGTGTGCCATGTCCACTCTTCAGTTTGGTCTTCATCAAAACACGCAGCCTGCCATGTCAGTGTGTGAGTGTTAAGGTGAGGGGTCTCTGAGCATGCCATAATACCTGCTGCAGCCCTCAAAAACTCTCTCTGGTCACAAGGCCCTTGGTACTAGGGATACCTTTAACAAGGGACTTACATGTGGCCCACAGGTGTGCCAATTGGTAAACAGACATAATATCGACTACAAAATATCGATTGGACATAATATCGAGTACAAAATATGGGCTGGACAAATAATCGAATGGACAGAATATAGACATCAAAAATATCGTTTTGAAGGTAAGTAATGTAATATCGAATGTTAAAAATATAGAAAGTTAAAATATCGAACTATATAATATAGGTTAATAAAATTATCGAATTTTTAATAATATCAAATTTTTTATAGTGTTTGTTATGTTATTGTATGTGTGAAAAGTGTGTATTTATGTTATAATTAATTTTAATTAATGAATTTAGTTTTTTTAATTTTTGCGTAATTTAATTCTGTAGCGGGTTGTGGGTTTATAGAGGAATAGGGTGGGAAGTAATTTAATTTTAATTAATTAAATATGCAAATTTATATATTGGTATTCATTTTTAATTAATTGTTAATTAATGTATATTTGTAATTAATTAAATTTTAATTGGCAATTCATTTTAATTAATGATTAATTGCTAATTATGTTAATTTTACTAATTTATTTTCTGTAGCAGGTTATGGGCTTATAGGGGAATTGGTTGGGAAGTAATTTATTTATAATTAATTAAATATGTAAAATATTTATTGTTTTTTTAGAATTAATTGTTAATTAATTTTTTATGGGTAATTAATTAAATTTTAATTGCCAATAAATTTATTTTAATTGATTAATTGCTAATTATGTTATTTTTACTAATTTATTTTCTGTGGCGGGTTTTGAGTTTATAGGGGAATAGGGTGGGAAGTAATTTATTCATAATTAATTAAATAATTCAATGTATTTAATTTTTTTAAAATTTGAATTAATTGTTAAATACATTTTAATTGTTAATTAAATAATTGTTAATTTGTAAATATTTGAATAGGTAACTAATAGTAAAAATGAATTGTAATTTGTAATTTTAATTGATTAATTATTATATTATATTAAATTGGTAATTACTTTTAATTAATTTTTTATAGATATTAATTTATACTGTTTTAAAATAATATAAGTAGTATTTACTTTCCCTACTGTTGCACTCTCTGGAGTGGGAATAGTAATTTTTACCTCTACGCTATCCAACGCTTTCCCGCCTGTTGCACTCTTTGGAGTGGGAATAGTAATTTTTACCCCTACGCTATCCAACGCTTTCCCTACTGTTGCACCCACTGGAGTGGGAATAGTAATTTTTACCCCTACGCTATCCAACGCTTTCCCTACTGTTGCACTCACTGGAGTGGGAATAGTAATTTTTACCCCTACGCTGTGCAACGCTTTCCCTACTGTTGCACCCACTGGAGTGGGAATAGTAATTTTTACCCTTACACTATCCAACGCTTTCTCTACTGTTGCACTCACTGGAGTGGGAATAGTAATTTTTACCCCTGCGCTATCCAATGCTTTCCCTACTGTTGCACTCTCTGGAGTGGGAATAGTAATTTTTACCCCTACGCTATCCAACGCTTTCCCTAGTGTTGCACCCACTGGAGTGGGAATAGTAATTTTTACCTCTACGCTATACAACGCTTTCCCTACTGTTGCACTCTTTGGAGTGGGAATAGTAATTTTTACCCCTACGCTATCCAACGCTTTCCCTACTGTTGCACCCACTGGAGTGGGAATAGTATTTTTACCCCTACGCTATCCAACGCTTTCCCTACTGTTGCACTCTTTGGAGTGGGAATAGTAATTTTTACCCCTACGCTATCCACCGCTTTCCCTACTGTTGCACTCTTTGGAGTTGGAATAGTATTTTTTACCCCTACGCTATCCAACGCTTTCCCTACTGTTGCACCCACTGGAGTGGGAATAGTAATTTTTACCCCTACGCTATCCAACGTTTTCTATACTGTTGCACTCACTGGAGTGGGAATAGTAATTTTGACCCCTACGCTGTGCAACGCTTTCCCTACTGTTGTACCCACTGGAGTGGGAATAGTAATTTTTACCCCTACGCTATCCAACGCTTTCTCTACTGTTGCACTCACTGGAGTGGGAATAGTAATTTTTACCCCTACGCTATCCAATGCTTTCCCTACTGTTGCACTCTCTGGAGTGGGAATAGTAATTTTTACCCCTACGCTATCCAACGCTTTCCCTACTGTTGCACCCACTGGAGTGGGAATAGTAATGTTTACCTCTACGCTATCCAACGCTTTCCCTACTGTTTCACTCTTTGGAGTGGGAATAGAAATTTTTACCCCTATGCTATACAACGCTTTCCCTACTGTTGCACCTGCTGGAGTGGGAATGGTAATGTTTACCCCTACGCTATCCAACGCTTTCCCTACTGTTGCACTCTTTGGAGTGGGAATAGTAATTTTTACCCCTACGCTATCCAACGCTTTCCCTACTGTTGCACTCTTTGGAGTTGGAATAGTAATTTTTACCCCTACCCTATCCAACGCTTTCCCTACTGTTGCACCCACTGGAGTGGGAATAGTAATTTTTACCCCTACGCTATCCAACGCTTTCTCTACTGTTGCACTCACTGGAGTGGGAAAAGTAATTTTTACCCCTACGCTATCCAACGCTTTCCCTACTGTTGCACCCACTGGAGTGGGAATAGTAATGTTTACCCCTACGCTATCCAACGCTTTCCCTACTGTTGCACTCACTGGAGTGGGAATAGTAATTTTTACCCCTACGCTGTGCAACGCTTTCCCTACTGTTGCACCCACTGGAGTGGGAATAGTAATTTTTACCCTTACGCTATCCAACGCTTTCTCTACTGTTGCACTCACTGGAGTGGGAATAGTAATTTTTACCCCTGCGCTATCCAATGCTTTCCCTACTGTTGCACTCTCTGGAGTGGGAATAGTAATTTTTACCCCTACGCTATCCAACGCTTTCCCTAGTGTTGCACCCACTGGAGTGGGAATAGTAATTTTTACCTCTACGCTATACAACGCTTTCCCTACTGTTGCACTCTTTGGAGTGGGAATAGTAATTTTTACCCCTACGCTATCCAACGCTTTCCCTACTGTTGCACCCACTGGAGTGGGAATAGTATTTTTACCCCTACGCTATCCAACGCTTTCCCTACTGTTGCACTCTTTGGAGTGGGAATAGTAATTTTTACCCCTACGCTATCCACCGCTTTCCCTACTGTTGCACTCTTTGGAGTTGGAATAGTATTTTTTACCCCTACGCTATCCAACGCTTTCCCTACTGTTGCACCCACTGGAGTGGGAATAGTAATTTTTACCCCTACGCTATCCAACGTTTTCTATACTGTTGCACTCACTGGAGTGGGAATAGTAATTTTGACCCCTACGCTGTGCAACGCTTTCCCTACTGTTGTACCCACTGGAGTGGGAATAGTAATTTTTACCCCTACGCTATCCAACGCTTTCTCTACTGTTGCACTCACTGGAGTGGGAATAGTAATTTTTACCCCTACGCTATCCAATGCTTTCCCTACTGTTGCACTCTCTGGAGTGGGAATAGTAATTTTTACCCCTACGCTATCCAACGCTTTCCCTACTGTTGCACCCACTGGAGTGGGAATAGTAATGTTTACCTCTACGCTATCCAACGCTTTCCCTACTGTTTCACTCTTTGGAGTGGGAATAGAAATTTTTACCCCTATGCTATACAACGCTTTCCCTACTGTTGCACCTGCTGGAGTGGGAATGGTAATGTTTACCCCTACGCTATCCAACGCTTTCCCTACTGTTGCACTCTTTGGAGTGGGAATAGTAATTTTTACCCCTACGCTATCCAACGCTTTCCCTACTGTTGCACTCTTTGGAGTTGGAATAGTAATTTTTACCCCTACCCTATCCAACGCTTTCCCTACTGTTGCACCCACTGGAGTGGGAATAGTAATTTTTACCCCTACGCTATCCAACGCTTTCTCTACTGTTGCACTCACTGGAGTGGGAAAAGTAATTTTTACCCCTACGCTATCCAATGCTTTCCCTACTGTTGCACTCTCTGGAGTGGGAATAGTAATTTTTACCCCTACCCTATCCAACACTTTCCCTACTGTTGCACCCACTGGAGTGGGAATAGTAATTTTTACCCCTACGCTATCCAACGCTTTCCCTACTGTTGCACCCACTGGAGTGGGAATAGTAATTTTTACCTCTACGCTATCCAACGCTTTCCCAACTGTTTCACTCTTTGGAGTGGGAATAGAAATTTTTACCCCTACGCTATACAACGCTTTCCCTACTGTTGCACCTGCTGGAGTGGGAATAGTAATGTTTACCCCTATGCTATCCAACGCTTTCCCTACTGTTGCACTCTTTGGAGTGGGAATAGTAATTTTTACCCCTACGCTATCCAACGCTTTCCCTACTGTTGCACTCTTTGGAGTTGGAATAGTAATTTTTACCCCTACCCTATCCAACGCTTTCCCTACTGTTGCACCCACTGGCGTGGGAATAGTAATTTTTACCCCTACGCTATCCAACGCTTTCCCTACTTTTGCACTCTCTGGAGTAGGAATAGTAATTTTTACACTTCCGCTATCCTACGGTAATAATATTGGATATTATTTAACTATATTATGTTACTATATATATATATGTTTTACAAATATGATTGTAAACTTTTTTTAATAACTTTCATTAATTATTTAATTATTATAAGGTAATTTAAGTATTTTAAGTATATTTTAGTAATTAGTTTTTAATATTAATTTAATTTAACATTGTTTTTAATAAAGTCGATATTTTTATAAACTATATTTTTGTAAACGATATTTTTTACTCGATATTTTTGTACTTACCTGTTTGTAGATACAAAGTCGATACTCTGTCTGTCGATATTTTGTCGCCGATATTTTTGATAGTCGATATTATGTCCCACGATATTATGTCAGTGATCCGTGCCAATTATGGTAACAAAGGTACAGTTTAGGGAAAGAACACAGGTGCTGGGGCCTGGTTACCCAAAGTCCCAAGCACACACTGAGTCAAGTTGGCATCAGGTATCTTGCAAAACGTTAGAGGGGAACCATGCAAAAAAAGGCACTTCCTTTCACCAACTATTACTGTTTATGCTTTCTTATGGGTAGCAATAATGAGATATAGGTGGATGTGCTACCTATTGTAAAGAGGCACAAGCATCAGCAGTGTTTCAATTACTCAGAGGGTGCAGTTAACATCCGTTTGTGGTGTGCTTTACAGGTTTAGTGTGACCGTTCCTTCCCATATGCCCTGTGTATGTCAGTCAACCTGCTTAACAGTGACTGATGCCCAAGAAAGCATTAAAGCTTCACGACTCACAAGCCAGGCCTCAAGGCAAACTGCTTGAGTTTGCAGCCAATCAGGTGGACCCATGAAAGGATCAGAAGGACCTAAACTCAAGACACCTGGAACTCCTTGATCCATCAGTCTGTCTACTAATCCTACAAGCCCTTAGAACACACCAGCCAGGTCTATGATCTAGCCTCATAACTACCAAAAAAGGACATAACACACACACTTACACAAAGGCCCTCCCAGGAGGATCTTATGAACAAAGTAACTGGATCTATTGCAGCTATCAGGTGGGCCTCAGGCAGGAATCAAATGGGCCTCAGGACCCAGGTCATGGATTTTAGGAGCAGCCCAAGGACTAAGCCTCAAGACCCAACACCAGGTCGCCAGGGCCTTTACACAGAGGCCACTGCCTGAGTTCCTCCACAGAAGTCACCCACTTTCTTTTTGCCATCACATCCCTCCCACTTTCCCCTGTAGTGCTGCTTATACAGGGTAAATCTGAGTTTCACTCTGAAGCCTTTTAAACACCAGTAGCAGATCATAGTCCCAATATGAATACAATTTGTGCTCTCCTGATCTTCCAGTCCAGGCTATTGTTTAATAGCATGTGTCAAATGAGGACTTAAATGAGCTTGATTTTAATAAATTATAGAAATAACTTATGCACTCTATGGGGTCGATTCCGATTCGGGGAAAAAAACGTCCGTGCGATTTGTATCCGGAGCCCTCTCCGTAAGAATCGTACCCGTCCGTCCGAGTCACGAAGTACGATCCATATTCCGTGAATCCGTCCAAATCGTCGCAATCCGTACGTATTGCAAGGCTGAAACCGTGAACTGTACGACTTGTACACATACCGTACGACTCGTACACATGCCATACGACCCGATGAGTGCGATCCAGACCGGGGTATGAGGACGCGATTCGTACGGTCCACGTCAGGTAAGGGCGAGTCGTACGGAAAAGCACACAAACACATACACACCGTACGGTCCGTACCCCTGCGATCATGGGGTGTACGAGCCGTACCCCCATTGTACGATCGGTGTACGAGCCGTACCCCCATTGTACGATCGGTGTACGAGCCGTACCCCCATTTTACGATCGGTGTACGAGCCGTACCCCCATTGTACGATCGGTGTACGAGCCGTACCCCCATTGTACGATCGGTGTACGAGCCGTACCCCCATTGTACGATCGGTGTACGAGCCGTACCCCCATTGTACAACCGGTGTACGAGCCGTACCCCCATTGTACATGGGGTACGGCTCGTACACCGATCGTACAATGGGGTATGGCTCGTACACCGATCGTACAATGGGGGTACGGCTCGTACACCGATCGTACAATGGGGGTACGGCTCGTACACCGATCGTACAATGAGGGTACGGCTCGTACACCGATTGTACAATGGGGGTACAGCTCGTACACCGATCGTACAATCGGGGTACAGCTCGTACACCGATCGTACAATGGGGGTACGGCTCGTACACCGATCGTACAATGGGGGTACGGCTCGTACACCGATCGTACAATGGGGGTACGGCTCGTACACCCCATGATCGCAGGGGTACGGTGCGTACCCCTGCGATCATGGGGGGTATGCACCGTACCCAGGCGGGCCGTTCCGTACCTGTTTCGACGCGAACTCTGCTTTTACGGCTGTTTCAGCTCCCGTAGAAAAAGGGTCGTACGATGCGTACCCGACACGTATCTTACTTGCTGGGTCGTAAAAACCATCGCGAACCGTACAGATGTCGCGTACAGCGGGTTCCGAGGGAGAATCGTACGGAGATTAGAGTCGTACGGTGTCTTGTATGACTCGTACGGAGTACGGCTCCTGGTACGAATCATACTTCGTCGTACGTACGGGGGACGTTGCAGGGTACGATTCGTATGGGAAAAACGCTCCGAACGGCTATTCGGAGCGGTTTTTCCCGAATCGGAATCGACCCCTATGAGGGAATGCATACATACAGAAATGTTGTGGTAATGTGTCAATGGTGGTGGCCACTAATGAACATTCAAGTGTAGGCAGCCCAAAGGAAATGATAGCTGTGACTAAAAACTGGAGAACTCCCTACAATGACAGCATTTGCAACCAATAATACGGTCTTACTCCTAATATAGGAACTACCAAGGAAGGAAGTTACAAATGGAAGCATTTTTATTAAACAAGTGAGGGACCTCCAGGGGTGAGAGACATAACAAAAAGGGAAGCATACTGACATTTGTAACTCCTCTCTTACACACAGTGTACGTGAAGTTGAGGTTCCACATTGGAGAGAGAGAACAGTGCTCCTTGATTATCTTCACACCAGGGCATGGCTCTGGCAGTAAAGGAACCATTTTATTACAAAACTCTCTACTTCAATTATGCCTACATTTACCAAAGTATTTTGTCATCAAGGCTCCTCTTTGCAGAGTTCTTGAAACGCAGACAGCAATAGATGAGAGAAACCCAAGTCCCAGGAACCCAAGACTTCAAAAGAGAAGAGAAACAAAGGATAAGAGAAGAGACTATTGGCAATGGCATTACCAGAGAGTGATTGTCATTTCCTTCCAAATAAAACATCTATGAATTAGCGGAGAAAGGAATTCCAAAAGAATGAGACATGGTAGACGAGATAAGGAGCAGTAAGATCTCTACAAAATGGGGAAAAGGTGGAACTTTAAAAGGGAGGCCAATCTTCCTCACTGAATCTTGCTGTTATTTATGCTTTTTGCAATGACCTGAGAAGATTACAACATTTTTCGTTGCCTCCAAGACAGCTAGTCTGCTACAGTGAAGGTGCTCCTGGAATAATTACCAGAATCTTTTTAATTTTAGACTATGAAATCTAAGCTACTTTGTCAGGAGTGCCTTCAGTACCTGGATACATATTTTACATATACCGCTTACAGTTTCAATTTTGTAGTTAAGAAATACCTTTTTACAGTGTCTTACTGTAATGAACACTTGTGTACAGCAGACTGAAGGCCCAGCATTTAGCAGTTCGGAGATTGAACCTCCTGTATAAAATCAACTTGGCTTAGCAAGTCTGCTGGTCACGCTGGTCTTTTCACATTCATATTCTGTGGAAACCCTAACTTGTGCGACTGCACTTTTTCCCTATCCGTTAAACAACAATGTTGCAAAGTCGCCCTGGGCACCCCCCAACTTTTTGCTGACTTGTACTGGTGATAACTGACTCTGACTGACTCCGGCTTCTACCTAACCAGCCCCAGGGCCACTGCTAAAATAGACACTTAGAATACAGTGAAAACACCTACATACACTAGGGTACACTATGGTTTAGGGTACCCCTATGATTGGCATGACCTCCTGTATAAGCCCCTAGTGCATAATAGGGCAGGGTTATTTAAACTACCTTTAAGTCCCTACTATATAATAGGACATGGCACTTTAGAGGCCAGCAGCCCTTTCTGCTCTCACATGTGTGCACTACTGAAGCCTGAGGTGAGTTTAAAAGCAGCCCTGTGTTGCAGGACTGCTTTTAAAATGCAAAGTGTGCCCAAACTCGACTTTGATGTTTGGGGCACTAAAAATGGATAAACAGTTTAAAAGCAGCCCTGTGTTGCAGGACTGCTTTTAAAATGCAAAGTGTGCCCAAACTCGACTTTGGTGTTTGGGGCACTTAAAAATGGATAAACTACAACAATAGGACCCCTAGGTGTCCCAGGGGTAGGGGTCAGGTATTTATAAGGAGGGACTTTATAAAATAAATGTTATATGCACTGAGTTAAGTGAGGCCTCCTTATTTTTATCCACAAGGTTATGACCCAGGATGGACAGGCAATCAGCAATTTCCTCCGGTTTTCCCGTGTTATAATCGGTTTGATTGCTTGGAAGCAGTGGACTGACTCCCCAAGATCAAGGAAGATGTCCGGCTGTTTAACAATCCTGTGGGCTTGGGTTCTATAAGTTGTCTAGGGTCTGAGGAAACGCCAGAAATACAGGTGGGGGATGAGTCTATACAAGGGAGCCTGGTCAGAAGACTAGGGGATATTGTAGATATTTCACCTGTAGGTAAAGATTACTGTAAGGTGCTCTTTTGGAACGTGGCTGGGTTAAAACAAAAGATTACCAATCCAACCTGGGATGAGGCCATTATCGACGTGGGAATATTAGCCCTTCAAGAAACTTGGGCCACCACGCCGATACATCTTAATGGCTACAAAACTTACTTTACCCCGGCGGTGGGTGGAGTACACGGGAGACCCAAGGGGGGGTTGATTGTTTACATATCTAATCTCCTAGTTTACGATAGAATTTCTTTTTCCCCTGGATCCAGTTACTATCAAAAAATAGTGATATACACAAGGAAGGGTCCAATGGTGGTACTTTTTAATTTCTACAATAACTGTCCAGATAGCATGATTAAGGACGTACTTGATACACTAACCTCAGAAATGCAAGACGAACTTGATAAGAGCAAGAGGGCTGAAGTTATGTTATTATGGGGGGGTGATTTTAATTGCACTCTCTGCAAAAAGGGCCAAAAGGGTATTTGCGGTTTAATGCTGGAACAAGATGTCAATTTGACGCATTTTGAACATACCCTACTAGGCGACTCATTAAATGAGATGATTTTTAAGTTTAATTTTGGGTTTTCAAATGAGTTAGCACATCATACAACGACATTTGCCCCAACTTTTGTTGGGCGGGGTGCCTCATCTATTATTGATTTTAGTTTATGTACACTTAGCTCCGCGAGCAGATTGATTAGAGCAAACATCATGGACTTACCACTGAGTGATCATCTGCCACAAGTATTAAAAATGGAGAACCTATTTGCTGTAGTCGATACTAGAGAACGTCCGAACCAAATGGTCCAGGACGTGAGGTTGGGTGCCCAAAATGGCTACAACCTTAAATGGAGCAGACTGGTCCCGGATGATTTTCAGTATAAAATATTGAGTAAATGCATGAATAGTTTCTCGATCTGTTTAGATGCACACGCAGAGAACTGTGATATAATAACACATTTTAATATCATCTCTAGTACAATTAAGGAAGCTTTGTGGGTCGAAAGGAAAAATTCCCTAAAGTCCAATAGGAAATGGTTTGATAGGAACTGCACTAGAGCCTTAACAAAGCTTAGACATGCAATTCATAAAAGACCACGGGACGTAATCCCAATTAGAATTGCAAGGAAGGACTATAACTCAGCATTGAAGGACAGGAAGGCCTCGATAAAAAGGGAGGCTTGGGACAACCTATGCGCTGCCTCAAAATCAAAGGATCCGGCTGCTTTTTGGAGGGTCATTAATACCCCCCTTTTATATGAACAAAAAGCACGCATGGAAATTGCCATCTCAGAAGATGAGTGGGTGGCTTATTTTTCCTCCCTTTATAAGGCTGTGGAACTAACCCCTGAAACAGGCCAGGATGTGGGGCTGCTAAATCTAGATACATCCAGAACTTTAATTGTAACCCTTCCTGAAGTTATAGCAAGCTTGAAGGCGACTAAGGGGGGCAAGGCAGCAGGACCAGACGGTATACCAGCTGACCTCTATAAGGCTAACATCGAATTATGGGGGCCACTGTTGGTTCAGCTCTTCAATGCCGCTCTGGTAAATAGCCCAATTCCTACCTGGTTTACATCGGTAATAGTCCCAATCTTCAAGAAAGGGGACAGGCTAAGTTGTACTTGCTATAGACCAATTTCCTTATTGGACTCTTCTATAAAAATTTTGGGGAGAGTGATTTTAGCTAAATTGCAAAGCTGGGCTGAGGACAATGGGGTGTTAAGCGATTTCCAATTTGGGTTCCAAAAGGGTTTAGGGACCATAGAGCAAGGTTTGAATCTTTTCACCTTGCAACAGAAGTATATAAAGGTTAAAAAACAACGTCTATACCTCACTTTTGTTGATTTAACATCAGCCTTTGACTGTGTGTCACACACTAAATTATGGTCAATTATGGGCGATTTGGGGGTAGACAACACCATTATATGCTTCCTGAGAGAGCTTTATTCTGGGGCCACTGCTAGTGTCAGATACGGGAATAATGGCGAATGCAGTAGACAATTTGGGATTGGTCGGGGTGTGCGCCAAGGGTGCGTCCTAGCCCCCTTTCTATTTCTGTTATATATAAATGGAATGGAGAAGCACCTCGTACAGGAGGGCAGAGACATGCCTATGGTGAGAGGTAGGCCTGTCCCTGCACTAATGTACGCTGATGATGCTGTTTTGATGGCACGCACACCAATGGCTCTACAAACTTTGGTTACAGCCTTTAACACTTTTATGCTTGGTTTAGATTTGAAAATCAATTGTTCTAAAACTTTATCTATGTATTGTGGGTCCAGAACAAGCAAGCACCTGAAACCAATCTTCATAAACTCCAATCCCTTAGAAAGGACCCCTACCTTCCCTTATCTGGGGATATTGTTCCATGAAAGTGGCTCATGGACTACAGCAATTCATGCTAGATCTTTGTTATTCTCTAAGACCATTATGGCCCTAAAATGCTTTATGAAAAAATTAGGTAAAAAACCCATAAAGGAGATTTTAACTGTGTATAATGCGACCTGTATATCTGTAGCCACCTATGGTGCAGGATTATGGGGGTATTCAAATATCAGTGCGATTCAGATCATGGAAAACAAGTTTTTATGCCACATTCTGTCCGTACCCCAAAGTACCGCAACGATGATATGCCATGCTGAATTGGGAATACCTTATGTAACTGATACTATTAAAATTCAGCCAGTCCTCCTTTGGCATAGGGTTTGGACAAATGATGAATGTGTTGTCAATCGGGCTATTTTAGGGGATATTATGGCTTTGGACAATATCAGTGATTTTAAATGGATAGGCTACGTCAGAAACTTTCTTGAAAAAATAAGCTGCCTCCAATACTTTGAGGACCCACAATCAATGGAATATATATCTAGAAGAGATTTGAAAAATCTGTGTATGGTGTACCTCAAGGAAAAGAGACATATAGAAGAGGCGAGAAAAAAGACTGTTTCCGTTCACCAGGACATTCTATGTGGAGAAAAACTGCAGCCATATCTTTCATTGTACATGTCCAATCATGAACGTTACCTTTTGACCCGTTTTAGATTGAATATTGTTTTTAGGACATTATCGTTCCCCGTGATGAATTGTTGGTCGAAGGACTTATGTCTTTGTCCATGTGATGATGTATCCCAACAATCCGATATACACATATTATTCTTCTGTAAATTTTATACTCTTCCTCGAAAGAAACTTATCATCCCTATCCTCAAGGATTTAAATGTATATAGATGCCGCCTAGCGTTTACAGAGTGCCAGAAAATGGATACTGTTTTTATGGTTGCCTCAATTGCAGAATTTTTAAAATTAGTTTTTAAGTGCCGTAAAACAATTCAAACAGACTGATTGTTTTTATTGTATATATGAATTCAATTCTGTTGTTTTCCTTTTTCGTGATTTTTAAAAAAAAGTTTACTCTACCTCTTGTAAATTGTACCTTTCATGCTACTTTCATGGTTAACTTGTTTTTTTTAACCGAATAAAGTATTTTTGAATCTTGAATCTTGAGTTAAGTGAAATTGTACATTTCACTCCCCACTTTAAGATAAAGTGCTTCACAAAAACGACTTTTGTGTTAGGAGCACTGTGAAGGGAGCATCTGCAATATTTGTACGTATTCAGAACCCCTAAAGCCTCCCCTAGGTGTTCCAGGGGTGGGGAGGTACTGTAGATATAAGCTGAGTCCTTATACAAAATGGTTTTATAAGCCCTGGTGTTGGAAAAATGGCCCATGTCATTTTTCCCATTGCAAACCCCCTGTCACATACCCTAACATGGCAAGATGTTATTAACGAATAATTCCTGCTAGGAGAATCATAAAAATGCCATTTAAAGATCTCCCACAATGTTATTGATAAATCCAACAATATGTTAATGCTGAAATTCTCCTAAAATGTGCAGAAAAGAAGTTATAAGACGTTCTTGTCTGTAATCCAAAATTCAGCCTTCCAGTGGTCTGTCCTGATTGGTCAGAGTTAGTGGATTAGCCAGGCTTCTTTGATGAGGCGATAAAGATCCCCTGGGGTTAGCCAGCTGTTCTGGGAGGGCAGGGTGATGTTACCCAGGAATTCCAGAGCAGGGGTAGGGGTCATAAACAATATACTTCAATGGAAGGAGGAGACAGGTAGAAGACACCAGTTTCATTTACACATCTCCACTTTGAACACAGCCAAATGCTAGGCTTATGGAAGGAATGAGCAGATGCTAGGGGAAGAGACTATGGAGATTAGCCATCCTGGAGGTGTGTTTAGCCAGCTCTTCTCTCCCTGCTCAAAATCAGCCATAATGAATTTTGGAGAAATGGTGCTCTCTGGGAAGTAATAGTGTCACACTTTGGAGAATGTGGGTGTTGCCCTGCACCTCATTGGACAGGAATGCCCTCCTGCTTGACTCAGAGAACTTGGAATAAGTATTTGAGAGGGGCAGAGCCTCTTAGATCTTCTACTTGAAACTCAAGAAGGAAGAAGGGTCCCTGCTAAGAAGTTTTTTTTTACATCAACCAGACCCTGCACTATGAAGACTGCAATCCAAAACTACAGCCCTGTGGACTGCCTTGCTTTAAAAGGACTAAAGAATGCACTCCCTGCAAGCTACAGGTTAACAGAGATCAACTGTAACATCATCACCACGAATACTCAGCCTGTAGTACTACTTTCAAGGAACATTTTGGAGCTTCCAGACCCTTGGAGTAAGTTGTGGCCCCTTGGGGAACTTCGGGAAGAAGTTCCATAAGTTTGGAGCAACTTTGGAAAATAGCACCATAAATGGACCGACTTGACCTGGCCAGCCAAGTGGCGACACTCAATCGCGAGCCGGCCTGCTGTCCAGGTTCTTTCCGCTGACAAGCTCCAGTGATTCGACTTCCAGAGTTTGATCGGGAGTAGGCTGACGAACCCTGACTGAATCCAGCCTTGCTAGAAAAAGCTCTGTAACCTTGCTAGAAAAAGCTCTGTAAACGTTTCTACGTCCGAACGTAGAAAAGGTGACCGGGACCAAGAGTGAGAGACAAACTGCACACCTCCAACCGCGGGCCGGCCTGGATCCCTGGTTCATCCTGCTGGAAAGCTCCAGAGGTCTGATTTCCATAAGGTTGCGTAAGAGCTCGTCGCTAGGCAAGCCACAAACCCTCATTAAATCCGCACTGGCTAAGAGCTTCGAGGGACCCCGGAAAGAAAAGCTCCAGAAAAGCTTCTAAGTCAGAAGGAAAAAATCTTTGACCGAGAGCTACTGCAAGAGGTAGTCACACAGGGTCCCATCACGGTCGGCCTGAAACTTTGACTTTGAACTGGTATAGCGTGCCCAGAAGTCCCAATAGGCGCTTTAAGTTTCTATGTGCTATATAGTGCTAAATCTTAAAAAATTCATATCTCTGGTTCCCTAGATTGGTTTTTGTTTTGTTTTGGTGTCATTTTAAAGATAAAAAAAATCTTATTTTTATAAATTGGTATTGGATTTTTATTGTGTGTTGTGTCTTAATTATGTACTGAATTGGTATTTTTAAATGCTTTACATACCTGTCTTTGAAGTGAAGCCTGCCTACTCGCGGCCAAGCTACCAAGGGTTGAGCATGGGAATAATTTCCTAAGACCTATTCTGAGCCCTAGACTGTGTTAGTGGCCTTATTGCCAGTGGCAGATATACATTTGCCCCTACTAATAATCCACTTTGTAACATACAGTTTTTCCACATGTGTGCTGCTGTGTCACACACATTCCCTACCATCCAGGATTCCATCTTCTCACCCATCATCTTCAGCCTTTGCATAGAGATCTCTAACGACTCCCACTCAGGGAATACATCATGAAGAAAACTATAATAAGCAGTACCGTCTGTCTTTTTAAAGAAAGTGACACTGTTCCTCCCACAAAGTGACTTCAGAATTGCCATGTAAGCCTTCAAACTCCCACATTTGGAAGGGACAGAACCCTTCACCATGGTATTCCTAACTCCAAAAAGGTGCACATTTAAGGGCATCCCTCATGCTGCAACATGCATCATTAAAGGCCTGTAGAAATATGACCAAATTCTCCAGGCTTTGATGGAACTCAACTAGCTCCCTTTGCCAACTGGCATCGTCTTCAAAACCAGATGCATCATCTGCAGAGCCATCACATCCAGCAACTCTGCCTCTTTGGCTGACAAGCACACCATCTAGAGTGGCTCGCCACATTCGCAGGCTGGAATCTATTAGACTAGAGACAAAGAAGTGCAAAAAAAGGAAATAAAATGCAGCAGGTCTCCATTTATGCACCCAAGATCTAGAACGATATGCCTATATCAACCCGAATTGCCTAAATTTAGCCCAATGCAGGGAAGAACTGAAGACCCACTTCACTCTCAGAATCTGTTTACTCTCCAATCACTCATCAATCGCATCTTTGCCATTAACCCCAAGTCAGTGTGACACTGACTTCAAGCCAGGTTCACAGTATACAAATACCAAACACATACATAAAAAAGGAAAGGGGGCATAACTTGATGCTTCAAGATTCACAACAGTGGCGGCTCCTCCACTAAGGTGGAAGAGCTCAGGCCCACTGCACTTTGAGCAGTGCAAAAAGGAAAAACAAAATGATAATAACTCAATGTTATTACAATTTTATTCTCCCATACTGAGGCAGTTTTACGGGACGGGCTGTGCTGTTGTCACAGCCA